>NC_081551.1:8087677-8162590 GCF_901000735.1 Corylus avellana | reverse complement strand
AAAAAAAAATCTTGTGTTGGGATTGGACTGCTAGCAAGGGATGCAAATGGGCAATTTATGGCGGCTTGTGGACTCAAGAAGAAGACAATAGTGGATCCTATGGTGGCTGAAGCCTTTGCTGCCCTTCACGCTGTGATATTTGCAGAGGAGATGGGTTTTGAAAATGTAGTACTTGAGGGAGATGCGCTAACGGTGGTGAAGGCCATTAATTCTACTGAAACGTGCGAGAGTAGCTATCGACATTTCGTGGAAGATGTGAAGAGTTCTAGGAGTGAACTCGCAATATCTAGTTTTGTTCATGTTCCAAGGGGAGCAAATTCCGCTGCCCATAATCTAGCAAAGGAGGCTTGTACCCATGTCACTTATATATGTTGGTGGCATTGTATTCCACCATGCATTGGTGATATTATTAGGAAGGAGGGGACTCTCCTCTTTTCCTGATTTGCTCTTTTTGAGCTTTAATAAGAGATTGAAATATTCTTCTTCAAAAAAAAATAATAATAATGTAATAGTAATTAATTGGTTGCAGTTTCATGTGCTCACCAAAGAGTCGGTTGCTCGAGGAATGTCCTTACTGAAATATCTCCCAGTTTATGTGGTGGATGCTCTGGTCATAATGCATGCTAATTTCATATATGGAGATCTATCCAAATTTGGGATTCATCGACCAAAAATAGGCCCCTTCACTCAGAAAGCTATAACAGGAAGATCTCCAGTCATCGACGTTGGGACTATCAAAAAGATCCAAGGTGGAGAGATACAGGTAGGTAGATTTACATTTTTTTTTTTTTTTTTAATAATTCATGAAGACAAAGATAAAATCATAATTCTCCTTTATGAAGATGAAGATAAAAACGGCGGATTAGGATTCTTATAAATAATTTCTCTAAAACGGTAAATTTTCAAATTACGAAATTTAGGCAATTTCTAAGCATCCAAACTCTTTTAAAATGTCACATATTAAATTATTTGCATGTAATCGAAGCAGTCAAAAAGAATTTTCCTTCCAAAAAGCTTCTTCACTTTTGAAGTTACGCATATTCTTCATAAAATCAAAATACAATATTTGGCTCAAACTTTTTTTACAACATAAAGAGCAAGCATTTCGATATATACCAGATGAAAAGATACTCAATTTTTAACTGTAACGTTAACATACCACCTTTTTTTAATAGGTAGCATTTTCCTAAGCTTTTCCATACATAAAAATAGTCTAAATTTCGGAATTTGAGAATTTATAATTTTTCTAAAATTGTAGGGATCCTGATCCGGATGATTAATTAATATATTGGGGAACTAATTTTAGATTATCATGATACTTAAGAAATAATATCATCTTTATTGATGACATTATTGATGCATCTTTATTGCTATTCATATTTTTAAAATATTCTAATTAATATATATGCATATATATATTACATGCAATATTCTGTAATTTCTGTTGCTATTTTCTGTAATTTCTGTTGCTATTTTGACAGATTGTCCCAGAGATATCGAGTATTAAGAAAGACAAAGTGGTTTTCAACGATGGCACTGAGAGAAAGTTTGATACAATTGTCTTCGCCACTGGTTATCGAAGCTCAGCTAATCACTGGCTGAAGGCATATATATGCACTTTCTTTCACCCTTTAGTTACATCTCCTATATATAGGCTGAAGATTAATTTTTTTTAATTAAATATTTTTTTGTAGGATTACAAATATGCTCTTAATGATGAAGGAATGCCAAAAAATAGTTTCCCATGTCACTGGAAGGGAGAGAATGGCCTGTATTGTGCTGGATTGTCAAAGAGAGGGCTCTATGGGATTGCGATGGATGCACAGGCCATAGCCAATGATGTTGAAAAGGTTTTAAGCGCCAGAAAATAGAAGCATTGGAGAACCTTTGAACTTTTGTGTACTTGTTTAATATAAATAAGTTGGTGTTGGTTGTCGAAATTATGTTAGTGTGGTCTATTATATATATTGTCGGACGTACGTCTAAGTGGTACTATGTATATATTATGTTAAACCTAAATAACGTGTGTAAAAGTTTTATGGTTTAATAAATAGATGGCAGCTCTCCCCCGCCTTTGCACATGAATTTTTCAATGACGTCGAGATATATTTGATGACAATTCTTTTACAACTTCTTGACACGTATCAGCATATGATTAAATGGTTAAAGTACGTGCCAATAAAAGAAAAAAGACAACCATATATCATAATAAGCAAACAAATTAATGTCAGGAGAAAAATCCTCCATTAATTACAAACTAGTAGAGTTGAGCAAGAAAGCTTGTGATTTCCTCTCATAGTAGAAGTTATTGGAAGAAGAAGCATCAGCAGAGAAGATCATCACCCCATTAACTTCAAATCCATTTTCCTTCAAAAGATCCAATGCTTCAAAGAATGGATCCCCTTGAATTCCTCTTCCATTGACTTCATAGCTAGGCAGCAATTTCTCCCTATCAAATTGCCTAGCACGAAGCCTAAAGGTTTTCAAGTATCCCTGAGGAGTAGTCACCTTGTCGGTGTAGAATTGGTAGTTAACATGATCAATGACATCTCCATAGCCATTGAAGAGCTGGACATAGGGTATTGCAGTTGAATAAAAGGGTGCAATTGTAGCTATGGAAATGATGCTTTGGTTCTTCAGCTTGGTAATCATGAGCTCCCCCATGCAATAAGCAAAAGTTGAGTTGTGTTTTGGGAAATTTTCATAGTCAATGTCGATGCCATCAAGATGGTATTTGGTGACTATGGGTTGGAGGGATGAGAAAGCATTAGATATCCAAAGACGAGGCCGGGTCTACAGGATCATACCTGTTATAATATAAATTAAATAAATTAAATAAACTATTTATTATAACTTTAAACTTTTAAGAGTTAAATACATTTTTAGTGCCTTTATTTTTTTCTCATTTAGGTTTCATTTTGTATCATAGATAATACTTAAGTTATAACTAAATACGGAGATGGTATCTCTGTCCATCTTCCGTTCATAAAATTAACAGATTTTCACCTCAAAATGCAATTAGGGAGTGGCTGAACCACCCCCAGGGTCAATGGACAGAATTACTATTTCAATATTTAGCTATAACCTAGGTATCATTTATGATACAAAATGAAACCTAGGTAAAAAAAAATAAGAGGCGTTAAAACCCAAATACCAAAAAGGTATTCAACCTAACTTTTAAAATAAATGGAGATTTAACGGTACGTACCAACGAAGAACTTTTCGGCCGAGGCTTCAGCGGGAGAGGCTAGCTAAGGCTTTTATGTTGGGGGGGCGTGCCTTGACAGCTGCGACAGAGGCTGGGGTTAATGTCTCAACCCAATATGGTGAGAATTTGCCGTTCTTGGGCTTCCATGATGGGTCTGCATCGATTGCAAAGCTAAGTATGAAATGGAAGTCAATCCCATCTTCAATCGGAACAGGAGCAAATGTGACTGGAATGCCGCTGGCTCCAATGTACTCCATCATCACCTTCCCATCTATAAGCCCACGGAAAATATATAGCTTAGAATATGCATAGAGAGAAAAAAAAAATGATAATTAATATATGATTAGCATTAATTACCACAAATTCGTGGTAAGATGAATGTGATTAGAGCAATAGGGAGGAGATGGAGATGAAGCTTGATCATCCTTCTTGGCATGTTTGTGTGATCGAATTTGTGGACCAAGAAATCAATTATACTTTATATGGTTTTTCTACTTGATACGTAAGCCGGCCAAAACATTGTGGTATTTCTGATTTGACAAATGGAGCAAAAATGGTCGTTCATTTGTAGACAACTTGATGAAGGCTAAAAGAAGTCGTATATTTTTGTAATGTTGTTGTTTGCAAGGAATATGTCAGCACCGACTTATGCAATTGCTTTGTGAGAACATCCAGGTTTATGCTAATGATCCAATATTTGCTAGCATACAGCATCATTTTTTTATAGTAGCCGTCCAGAATTTGATGACCAAAATTGAACGGCAGCGATTTTGCTAGCTAGGAAGAAAGCCGAATTCGATCGCTTAACGCTAGGATGTGGCCACGACAAATGGCCAGTCTTCAAGGAATTCGATGCTTTTGATAAACGTTATTAGATTATGGTGTACCCAATATCAACCAATTAAGCTTGGCCCAAATATAGCCCTTTAGCCCCCAATATTGTATATTGTAATGGGCTTATTTTGTGATGGGCTTCTTTATTTATTTTTTTTTTTGAATGTCATTGAATATGTAAACTGTGAAGAAGAATGGATAGATGAATGGTTTTGGAAATGGGTTGTGTAATTGATTAACAAGAAAGGAAATGGGCTTTCATATTCATGTTCAATTTTCGTACAATCCTCTCATTAGTATTGTAAAGGTGAAAAGACGGTTATGGTTAATGGTTATTAACTAAAACCGCTAACCGCAATTACTTAGGCATTTAGTAATTATTTAATAACCGGTAATTAATTAGCGGTTAAAAAAACAGTTAATAACTGCTAACTGCTTTAAAAAAAAAAAATTAAAAAAACACGTCATTTCATATATATATATATATATATAGCGGTTAGCGGTTAGCAATTTTTTCTAACCGCTTTCAAAAGTGGTTAGGCAATTAGACAGTTAGGGGTTAACGGTTAGGGGTTAGTGAGTGATTATTAACCACCCGCTATTTCAGCCATAGTGATCTATATATATATATATATACTCAACACCTAACTACTTGGGTCTTACTAAGGGGCTAACTCTCAACTAATCTACTAATAGAAAATGGGTTCAATTTAAGAGTCCAACACAATGCACAATTAGACATGTCTCGTCCATTGATTGCGAATGGAATGTTGATGTGTTACAGTCTTATATAATAGAATGTCCAGTCCCATTGACTACGAACAATATATTATGAACTGATAAGGTTTATGGTTTAAGATCTTCTTGTATGACCATAAGCCATATTCAATACAATTCATTGACCATTTACATGCATATGGTGTATAATTAATAAAAATAAGCTTGTAAATGGATTATATGTTATATGCTAAATTAAATAAATCAATAAATAACAACATTATTCAATATCAACTAAAATGTCTTACAATAAACTTGGATTTTAAGACATTATATATCCCCAATAGGGTTTTCATAAGGCAGTATGACTTGTGTGCCCTAATCGTCCAAGCTTTCAAAACCAGAGGGTGACCCCGGATAGTCAAGGCCAAGCTCAATGACTTTTCTAGAACTCCTGAAGGTTTTTGAAATAAAATAGGAATTTATTATCAACAATGCTTGCAAAGGAGAGGTATTCAAGAATGTCCAGAAGTTTTGGAAGGATTTCCTAATTTTGGATTTTGGATTGTGCATAGGGATATAATGCATCCTACCAGGATGGTCGCAGTGGGCCGTAGGCAGGAGATGAGGGTTATCCACCAATTTGAGGGATTTTGTTTGGGAAATGAGGTTGTATATGTATGCCAGTTGGGGTTCCATGGTGGAAGGCAAGTAGATGAAGGAGGGGATGAAATTGTGGAGTGAGAAGAGAGAAAAAATTTCTCAAGGGAGCTCTACTCTGAGACGAGAGCAGTAGGATTAGAGTAATTTATTTGAATTTGAATATTCGATCCTTAGGTGTTATCACTTTAGGTGTTATCTACTTGTATTTTTAGTTAAATATTATTTTGTTGTTAATAGGAAATCAGATAAAGAATTAGTCAAATTGTGGTATTATCTTGCCCCAAGTAAAGTAGTGTAGTGTTCTTCTACCTTAAGTAGAGAATTGTGATATCTCGTTTGGGTGTACAAGCTATTGCGGTTATTGGTTATTATCCTTAACCATTAACTGAAACTGCCTTAGGCAATTTTTGATTTTTTATAATCGCAACCGCTCTGCTTTAGGCATCTAGGTTTTAAAATAACTGCGGTTAGTGGTTATTGAAACTCATAACCACACTGCATAACCAATTTTTTAGAAATGAGCATTTTAGGCATATTTTAGTGTATTAGGCCTTCTTCGAGCTTCCTTTTAGGGACTATTTTAGATGATTTTAGACATTTTTAAAATAATTAGAAGGCTCCAAAATATCACGAAGCTCAAGAATATTATTATTATTATTATTGATTTTTTATTTTAATGAATAAAGATCAATTTAATTAAAATCAAAACGAAAACCCCATATCAAACGCACCAAAGCGACATCATTAAACCGCTAGCCACCCCGTCTTAGACAGTTATCGAATTTTTTCAACCGCCTACAAAAGCAGTAAGCGATTTTTAGGCAATTAATAACCACCCACTTGTACACCTCTAGTCTCTCATACCCAAAAATAGCTACTCAAATCCCATATCACGTCGCAGCACTTATCAAAACGTTTTCCACCACAAAAATGTGGACATAAATTTCTTATGAACTGAGTGTAGAAATTTTTTTTAAAAAAAAAAAAAAATTAGTCTCTAAAAATATCATGTGTTCCTTACATTTTTTTTAACAACAAAAAATATATGAGAAGCATATTTTTTTTTTCTAATTTCTTTTTATTGATTTTATTAAAAAAAAGACATGGGAAAATCACATGCTATTAAAAAACATATGTTTCTCTTTTTTTTTTTCTTTTTTTTTTTCTCCTTTCTATTCAAAGGGAGAGAGGGGGAAAAGGGGATAAAAAAAACATATGTTTTTCAAATGTAAAGGGACATATATCACTTTTAGAGACTATGTTGGGAGAATTTTCCACCAACACAATTCGAAAGAAATTTCTACAATTTTTTTTTAATAACATGTACTTCTCACCTCCTTTTTATTTTCCTCTAATCCTAGAAATTTTTTGTCTTTTTTATTTTTTAATAACATATCTCACATATTTTTTTAATAACATCAATAAAAAAATCTTGTATTTTTCATTCCTGAAGTATAATCTAATTTGTAAGAAATGTACATCGTATTTATTTACTAGGACTATAGTCTATCATGCGCTCTCTTAAATTGCTCACGATTACTCGAACAGTCACACAATCAATGCACGCGATTATTTGTCATCCAAACTTTATTAAATCATTGGGACTTTTTTAACCACAATCAAATGGATTTAACATGGTCGTGATAGCGTTGGATCTAAATCCCCTTATATTTTCTAAAATATGAAATTCTCATATTTTAAATAAATGTAGAAGTTTGTATTACGAACATGAGTGAATTTTATATATTAAAAATGGATAACTTCACTTTAAATCACTGAATTATCAAGTAATTTGAGAAGCCCCTCAAACTTCAAAACCTCTCAATTTGGACCCCTAAACTTTCAATTGCAATTAATTCGAACACCTTCATCAGATTTTAAATGTTAAAACTGAGACAATGACATTTATACCCCTGAATCTTTTATAAAATCCAAAATTTACCCTTAATTCCAAATTAAAAAATAAAATAAAAATAAAGTTTAAAAAAAATCAGGGATATTTTGGTCTTTTTAGGGGTAGATCTGGAAAGTTAACGGCTAAATTTGACCGAGGAGTTCAAATTGATTACAATTAAAAGTTCAAGGGTCTAAATTAAGAGATTTTGATGTTTCGAAAGCTTCTCAAATCGCGTGGTAATTCAGGAGTCTAAAGTGAAGTTACCAAAAAAATATAAATATATAAAATTTATAAATTAATTTTTTTAAAAAAAAATAGGGCGGCAGCCACCCTCTTTGGGGGAGAGGGTGGCCAATGAGCCACCCCTAGAAGTGGCCAGGGGTGGCTCGCCGCCAACCCGCGACCCACAAGGGTGGCGCGCGGCCAACCCCGACCACCCTGGGGTGGCTCGCGGCCACCCCCGACCACCCTAGGTTGGCTTGTGTGCCACCCCTCAGGTGGGGTGGCCGTCGGGCCACTCCCAAATCTTGCTAGGGGTGGCCCATGAGCCATCCCCGTGGGTTGGGGGGTGGCCGCGCACCACCCTCGACCACCTCTAGGGTGGCTGGGTGGCAGCCAACCCCAACAGAGATCTTTGTCACCCACACCTCACAGGGTGACACATGAACACCAGGGGTGGTGGGGGTGTGATGGCATCACCCCCATGGGTCGGAGGGTGGCGGCAAGCTAGCCCTAGCCATTTTTGGGGGTGGCTCGTTGGTAACCCCCTCCCCCAACTAGCAGTCACCCCTCATTTTTAAAAAAATAAAAAATAAAAAATAATTTATATATTGATATATTTAATATATTTGTTTACTTTTAATTAAGAATGACACATATCATCATTTTATTGGTGACGACATGATACACTAATGGAATTCGTCAAGTATTTGATGGAATTTGATTACAGGGACTAAATTGTTATTTTGGCCTATCTCAATAATCTCTTAATTATTATTATTATTGTTTTTATATTACACAGATGGATTTTTAATTTAAACAACTACATTTAGGGGTGGGCAGATTAATCGGTTACCGATTACAGGTCATTTACCGACTTCGACCGAACCGATATACCAGGAGGGGGAGCTTGTCAAATCGGGTGATAATTTAAGGGTCTAAACTGAAGCTATCCCTATATTTTTTGTTTGAATTTTTTATTTGGGGGCATTTCTATCTTTTAATGAAATTTAACGTCTAAAAGAGAATATTTCATCCAATTTAACAAGTGTGACTGGTGGAAGAGGGGTTTTGGAAAGAAAATGGTAGTCTAATAGGGTCGGGTAGTAAGGCTGATAGTTCATGGGGGGAAATTGACAATGCGTAGTAGTTGATGGGGGAAAAGGTAATTTCTCCTGAGTGTTTAGTGTAACGTAGCTAATAATGTTTTCAACTATTGTGCAGGGCCTTATTCCAAGCCTAGAACAAGTATGTCCGGACTCTGAGCATCGTACATGTGTTAGGCAGAAGGTCATCGGGGGGTGCTATTGAAGGATATTCTTTGGAAAGCTGCCACATCCTACACATAGATAGAGTTCTACAGAGTAATGGATAAGATAAAGAGGATTAGTAAGGATGCATATGCCTACTTGGAGAAGATTGACTCCAACACATGGTGTAGGGGCCGGTTCAATACAAATGTCAAGTCTGGCCCCTTACACAACAATACATGTGAAAGTTTCAATTCTTGGATCAAAAAGTTCCGTGACTAGACAATCTTGAGCATATTGGAAAGAATTAGATGTAAGTTAATGAGAAGGAATGTGAGGAAGAAGGAGTTGATCAATTCAGTGGAGGAGGCCTTAGGGTTAAAGATTAGGAGGAAGCTAGAAAAAGAATAGGATGAAGCCAGTCACTATTGGTGTACATATGTTGGTGAATGTATGTTTGAAGTTGAGTGCCTCGGGAAAAGGTTTGTTGTAGATGTGGATGGTAGAACTTATGCCTGCAGGAAATGGGATATAACTGGTATCCCATGTTCTCATGTTATTTTAGCCATTTTACACCAAGGTGGAGACCTTTTTGAATATCTTAGTGAGTACTACAGTAGGGAGAAGTACTTGAAGGCATATGACTACGTTGTCTACCCTATGCCAGGTGAAGACTGATGGCCTAGAAGCAACCAACCTAAAATTGAGCCACCCAAATCGAGGTCAACTCGTAGCACACCTAAAAAACTCAGACAAAGGGGTGTTGACGAACCAAGAAACCCTAATGCAATGAGGAGGGGGGCAATAAGAATCAATGTAGGCACTGCATGAAGACTCGATCGCAGGAGTGCGACAAGGCGCACATGTGCTGCGATCGAGCGCACTCGGGTGCTGGAGAAAATTCAAACACGCGGCAAGACTCTTTTTCCTTCCCAAACTAGGTTTTCCAAGTCCTAGTTGTAATAGGACCTAGACCTTCGAATTTTCAGGATTATTAGGGCTTCTAGAACTCTCCTAAGCCCTATAAATAGACCTCTAAGCCTCACAACTCAAGACACCATTCAATAGACAAATTTTTATATGCTAACTTTGAGAGGAGAATTTGGAGGTTACTTCTAGGAGCGGTTTTCGGTTCTTTCTTTTTTCCTTTATTTTAATTATATATAACTAAATACTTTAGTAGGGGTAGATTGAAGCCCTAATTGTGTTTCTTTAATATTTCAATATTGACGCCTTTGTAATAATTATATTGTCATGCTTAACTTAAATAATTCATATTTTATCGAATTCCTCATATGAATGTGTCTGATCAACATATGCATGTGGTATGGATTAGTTGTTTAACTCAATTTAGATGATCGAGTCCTGGGCTTAATAGAGTGACAAAAGAATCTCCTCATGGGTTCTTGGGTTAATCAACATGGGGAACCGAGAGTAGACACCCATGCCATAGGCCTTATGTGTTTGTCGATTTCTATAAATTTATGTTTTTTCAAAGAACAATTTAGTAGACACCCATACTAAATCCTTTAAGAAAGAAAAGAATTAGAGTAGACACTCATGCCTAATTCGTTGCTTAGGGAGATCATAACTTAAAGAGTTGACACCCATGCCCTTAGGTTGGCAAACATTAGGTATTCATAATATGATTGGAATATTAGCATATTGTTATATTATTGAGCATGATAGTGGTGGATGTCGAAGCCCTACCTTTTCATTTATCTTTATTTCTTTTTCATAATATCAATTTTGTGACAAAGTTGATATTTTAATTTTAAAAAAATAAATTCTAAACAAAATCAACAATCCCCATGGGAAGGATCTCGTACTTGCACGGTTGCACCCTATATTATTGTTTTGATCTTGTGCACTTGCGAGTAAAACGTACCAAATATTATCTATTAATTTATGTAGTATTTGGCACAAGTTTTTGGCATCGTTGCCAGGGATTGTTTAATTTTGTTTAGAATTTTTTTTCCCTTAGTTAATTTTATTTTATTTTAATTTCATTGTTACTGTTTTTAGAATTTTAGTTCTGTTCTGCAGCGGTGCAATCAAGCGCATTGCTGCACGGTGATCAAGCGCAAAGCCAGACAGCCACGCCGAAGACGCTGTGTTTTCTTTTCTATTTTGTAGTTCTACCTCGAGTGCAATCGAGCGCACCAACCAATGTGATCAAGCATACTATTAGACAGCACCTACGTTCCAGCACTTCAGTTAGTTTGTGAGTCTTTCCTTTTCTTTTTCTTTTTATTTTTGTTTTGTTATTTAATTTTCTTTTTGTTGTTTTACTCATGTGGGGAAACATTTCAACACCTCATGGACCATGTTTATATTGCCATAACCCGTATCACCATGTTAGAGATTGTCCTTTGACAAGACAATTTTCTAACTATTCTTATGGGCATATGAACACATCGTTCTCTAGATCGGGGGACGACGGCTATTTAGATTCCTTTAACCCAGCATGGAGCCAACAATCTAATTTCTCCTGGCAAGCTCAAGCTCCTTAAAATCATGCTCCACAATTTCTTGAACTGCATCATCAATCAAATCCACAGTTCTATGATCATTCATATTCCTCTCAATCAGGCTGAACCACCTCCTCCTGAGGTTTTTGAAGAGTTTTTATATAAGATCAGAGTTTTGAACAATAGTACACGTCAAGTAATTGAGATAATGAAGGCCCACCCCAAACACAAAGCTAATATCCTTAATGAAGAAGAAGAAGAGTGCCAAAGTCAGTCGGTGACCACTCCTGATCATGGACATTATATGGAGGAAGAGAGTATTTGCTATCATGAAGATGAGCCATCTCCACAATTCTATGGTCAATCATACTCCTTTCTTAGCCACAGTGAGGCCAATATGCAATTGCTAGAATACATTGCCAAGTTAGAAGCATACCAAGAGGAGCCCTCTCCCATCAATTGCCTTCAACAATATCATGAAGATGAGCCATCTCTCATCAATTGGTCTCAACACTATAATGAGGAGGAGCCATCTCCCATCAATTGGCCTCAACAATACCAAGTAGAAGAATGTCAAAGTCAGTTGGTGGCCAATCCTAACGGACACTACATGGAGGATGAGTGCACTTATTATCATGAGCAAGCTATCACCACACATGGGAGTGGAGAAGTGGTTGAAAATCAAGTGGAATAAAGGAAGGGGGAGCAAATTAAAGTTCCACAGGAGCCACATCGAGAAGAAGAAGAGAGCACTGAAACTTCTTCAACATTAGCTCTTATTCCTAAAACACCAGGAAGCCAGGAGAGCAGTCTGTTAGAGCTACCAAATGAGCAAACTGAAGACATCAAGATGGTAAAACTCCCTAAGAATTCTCCTTATATTATCACAGTTTACAATTCCCTTCCAAATGAGAAACTGTTTGAGAAGACTCAAAGTAGTCCACCCCTATTTACAGACATTTGGAATCACCCTGCAATAGGAAAAATTCATTCTCTTTGGTGCAAGAGAAAAAAAGACTGGTGCTTCAAGTTTAAGAGGAGGACAACAGTCTAGTTGAAGACATTAAACTTAGTGCTCATGGGAGGCACCCCATAGCATATCCTTTTTATTTCTTTGTTTCTTTTTCATTTTATTTTTATTTTTATTTCTTTTTGTTTTCTGTTGTTTTAGTGTTTTGGTTTTTAGGGACAAATGTACTTGCATTCAAGTTTGGGGGTATGCTACAAGCCATATCTATTCCAGCCAATTTTTCCATCTCTTGGGCAATATCTTTCCATGTTATACACATATTAGGTACAATGTGTAATTTAAGTTTGGGGGTATGGGAGACATTTACACACACTTTGTCCTTATTTTTTTGAAAAATGTTGCATGTTCATCTTTTATCTTAAAATTTTGATTGATTTGAAAAAAAATGTGATTTGACTTTCATTGGTGAGCTTAAAATTTTTAACACATGATCTGATGATAAAGTTTTTCAGTTTGGTTACTTACTTTAGGCATTTGAGAATTCACCTGTTTGATCTAATCTGACACAAGCACATTAACACATAATTTGTGGGGAATGACATGTGAATTTGATGTGTATGTTTCTCTGTCTTGGGTGAAACTGGCTGACTTGTTGGTTGGATACTTTGGCATAAATTAATAATAATAATAATAATAATAAAATCATTGATAAGCTTTTCACTAAGTAACTGGACCTCTTGCCTCATTAAGCAATGAGTGTTCACGTCGAAAGGTGAAGAATTTTGATTTGATTAATGTCATGTTTAGTTTGGTTTCGTAGCCTTTTTTACTCGAGTTAGTAAGTCCTTAGGGATGCCTTTACACCTAATGCCCTAAAACCTTCTGGTTTGGGAGTCATTGACTTAACACTCATTACATGAGTCAATTAGAAGGTTTAAAGGAACTAAACATTGCACAGCCTGACCAAAAAGAAAAGAAAAAAAAAAAAAAAAGTTATGACATAGTTGTTCATTCTGATGGGATTTCAGTAAAGTTTGAGATATTGAGACATTGCACATTTGAAATAATTGGAAGCTTCGTATTTATGTGCTAGTTCACTGTACACTGTTTTGAACTTGTGATGCCTTAGCCTATCTTTTGTAAGTGATTAGACTTTCAAATTCATTTAATTGAGAAGATGAAGTTTATCTTTTTAAGCTTGCTAATGAATGAAAATCTTGATTTTGAGTGATACTTAAATTTTTTGATAACATGAACTATGCATGATGTTTGTGGGTAACATTCCTGGAAAACTCTCACGAAACTTCACTCGTCCTCTAGGGAATGCTTAGGGGTTTAAAAGGCATGTTGCATATGTTAAATGCAATCGTACATTCCACGAAAGATGGATTTATCTTTTTGTTTTATGTTTTTCCTTTTGTTTTTAGTTTGGTATTGCTAAGGGACTAGCAATATCTAAGTTTGGGTGTGTGATAAGTGCTAAAAATCCATATTTTTAGCCCCTTAATTTATATTTGTTAATCCCTTCGTTTTGTTAGTTTGTGCAATTTTACTTCATTTTTGTGTTTTATGTCTTTTTATAGGTTTTTTTAGGAAAATGAAGCAATTCTGGAAATTGGAGCATAAAAGGCAAAAAAATGGGACAAGGCTAGATATGCGATCTATCGCAGGTAACTTACGATCGAGCGCAACCTTGCGCTCAAGCGCACAGGAAGAAGACTCGATCGCAGGAGTGCGATCGAGTGCACACAAGCAGCAATTGAGCGCACTCAGGCGCTGGAGAAAATTCAGACACCCAGCAAGACTCCTTTTCCTTCACAAACTAGGTTTCCAAGTCCTAGTTGTAATAGGACCTAGGCATCCGAATTTCCTAGGATTACTAGGGCTTCTAGGACTCTCATAAGCCCTATAAATAGACCTCTAAGCCTCACAACTCAAGACACCATTCAATAGACAAATTTTTATATGCTTGCTTGGTGAGGAGAATTTGGAGGCTACTTCTAGGAGTGATTTTCGGTTCTTTCTTTTCCCTTTATTTTAATTATGTGTAACTAAATACTTTAGTAGGGCTAGATTGAAGCCTTAATTATGTTTCTTTAATATTTCAATATTGGGGCATTTGTAATAATCATATTGTGATGTTTAACTTGATTAATTCCTGTTTTATTGAATTCCTCATATGAATGTGTCTGATCAACATATGTATGTGGTATGGATTAGTTGTTTAAGTCAATTTGGATGATCGAGTTCTGGGCTTAATAGAGTGACAAAAGAATCTTCTCACGGGTTCTTGGGTTAATCAACATGGGGAACCAGGATTAGACACCCATGCCCTAGGCCTTATATGTTTGTCGATTTCCGTAAATTTATGCTTTCTCAAATAACAAGTTAGTGGACACACATGCTAAATCCTTTGAGAAAAAAAATAATTAGAGTAGACACCCATGCCTAATTCGTTGCTTAGAGAGATCAATAGCTTAAGTTGTAAACACCCAAGCCCTTAGGTTAACAAATATTAGGTATTCATAATATGATTAGAACATTGGCATATTGTTATATTATTGAGTATGATTAGTGGTGGATATCGAAGCCCTACCTTTTCATTTATCTTTATTTCTTTTTCATAATATCAATTTCGTGATAAAGTTGATATTTTAATTTTAAAAAATAAATTCTAAGCAAAATCAACAATCCCCGTGGGATTGATCTCGTACTTGCACCCTATACTGTTGTTTTGATCTTGTGCACTTGCGAGTAAAACGTACCGAATATTATTTATTAATTTAAGTAGTATTTGGCACAACAGCTGCTAAGCAAAGACATGATGAAAGGAGGGAACATGTGAGACAATAATACCAGGAGAATGCACCAACTTACTAGAATTTGGACATGGTAAGTGACTTGTTAATTTACTATATTTAATATTAGTATTTAGTGTTTACATTTTCTTTTTCTTTTTTTTTTTGTAGTTGGATGGATCTTCAACTGCCACTTCAACCACTGCCAGAAAAAGGGGAAGACTGAACACACCATCAACAAGTGCAAAAAGAGCAAGGGTACAAGGTTCAAAAAGAGTAAGAGAATCACAATCTCTTGCATCCCAGCATGCATCCCAACCTACATCACAGCTTGCCAGAATAGCAACTGCTACAGCACCTTCTACAACAAATGTACATTCTACAACCTAGCCAGTCAGAATAGCAAAAAAGGGCATCATCAACACCATCTGCATACAGACCAAATGTGAGTAATTTTTCGTACCTATATTGCAAGCATCTACCATATTTAGTAATAAAAAGAAGACAACCATATGGTTGGCCACAAGGTCAGGGGCAGGTGATAGGTTTGGGGAAAATGTTAGAAGTGCAATAGAACCTACCAACAAGCCGAAGATTATTCTTGAGGTCCATCTACTAGGCCACCCTCAATTCCAGGTGGTGGACCAGTATGTTCTTGGGGTCCTCCCCGAGTTTGTGGTATAACATTTCGAAGTGCCCCACCTGATTTTGACATACAAAAGGGTCAGGGGATAGCTGCTGACAAGCCTCCACCAGGTTTTGAGGAGCATGTTCGAAGAATGGATAATGGGAAAAAAAAAAGTCCAGCACAACAGTGAAGGACAAAGGGAAGAACAAAATGTGGGAACTATGACATTTTGTGTCAACTTTTTTATGTTTGACTACTTAATAGTTGTAAATGTTATATTTTGTGAACATTGTAATGGATGAAGAGAAAATTGTGGTCATGTATATTTTTGGGAACATTTAGAAACAATGTAACTTGTGGATTCATTATTATGCTATATTTTAGATTCACTATTAAGTTGTGTGATTTGGATTAGATTACATATGTAATTTGTTTAGTGTTTGGGATTATGAATTATGTATTTGCTAAAATTGTTAATAGGGATGATTGAGTAGTTGCTGAATGGAATTATTGACTAGTTAGATTACTTTAGACGTGCTTATACATTTAGAAACAATGTAGTGTTATTGTGGTGTTATTTTGGTTAAATTGAATACGTACCAACAAAATTCATACAAAGCATTCTAAATGTTTTACAATAGTTGGGTACCAAAAAAATTACAAAATGGTCAATTGACACAAGTCTGATAGTAGTTGGATTACCAAATAAAGACAACAAAAAACATTGAACTTCAAATGTCTTCTTCAGCTGCTCAACATCAGTCTTGATGCAAGTCCATTAGAAGAAGGGAAAAACATCAATATAGCAACAAGACACCAACAACATGCAAGTGCAACTCGGAACTTTAGCTGCATCGAACGATACTTATTATTCTGCCTTTCAAGTTTAAGTGCAAAATTAGTAGTATCAACTTCTATTTTCAACTAGTACTTAGCAAGTTCAATCTTGCATTTCAAGATTGTTGTTTCAATCATTGCCCTTTCAGACTTCAAATGCTGCTGCCACTCCATCAACATCGACATCACTCGATCACTGCACACACAAATTTCTGGTTCAACCCATTTAAAAAATTTGCAACAACGATTTTTTTCATTCTACATAATCACACAAATTAGGGTTTAACTCATTACTAAATGATTTAGGCATAACGAGAAAAATTAAATTTCTGTAAAAAATTAAATTCTCAAACACATCTTACCACATAATTTACACAGGCATAAAACATTTTGCCATATTTTTAGTTGTCCAAGCTGTTTTTGATCACTATTTTGCTCCCACATTTGCAAATCGGATAACTCGATCTTGAATCGCTTACCTCACCCTGAGAGTACTCCATCTTTCACCGTCGTAACTTCGCCGTTTGTGGGTAGTGGGTACTGGGTCTCACCGAGCCGTTGTGTGGGACTCCTTCACCATTGTGATCTCGTCGCTGGTAGGTCGTGATCTTCAGCTTGGTGAGACTTTTGTTCTTCGGCTTCTAATGGGTGGAAGCTAGTTCCTCAGCTTTAACTTTTGTTCTTCAGCTTGGGTTGAGTTCCTTAGCTGCTTCGAGTGGGTCTTCAGCTTCATGTGGGTTGGTTTCTTCAGTGTTGTACATTTAAGTTTAACTTTGTAAGGGTGAGGGTGAGGGTATAAAGAGTATGGACGGGGTAAAAAATCACATGCAGATCACGTGGAGACGATTCCGTTTGAGGTTAACGATTAAATTTGACGGAGGGGTTCAAATTGACTGCAATTGAAAGTTCAAGGATCCAAATTGAGAGGTTTTGAAGTTTGGGGGACTTGTCAAATCGGGTGGTAATTCAGGGTCTAAACTGAAGTTACACATATTAAAAACTAAAGGGTTAAATACTTTATTAGTACATGGGTTTGCACATTTTTATTTTTTTCTACATGCGGTTCAAATCCTATAATAAATGGTATCTGACTTACGGGAAAAGACCAACTTAGTACTTCCGTTAGGTTCCGTTACACTCCGTCACACGTGTCACCACATAAAAATTCCACGTGTCCTAAAAATAATTAAAATAATAATAATTAAAAATAATAATAATAATTAAAAAACTAAACCCTAAAAAAAAACCCACCCCATTAACTTAATTTTTTCTTTTTTTTTTCTTAAGAGGCTGGCCTGGGGGTGGCCCAGGTCGCTCGGTCACCCCCAAGGCCTTTGAGGGCGGTTTCGATCACCCACTTTTTGGCCATTGAGGGTGGCCGAAACCACCCTCCGAGGCGGGTGGTTTCGCACACCTCATTAATTTTCAAATTTTTAGGACATGTGGCATTTCTATATATCGATATCTGTCATTTCTTTAGTTTGGGCTAACGGATCCTAACGGTGGTACTAAGTTAGTATTTTTCCATAGGTCAAATATCATTTGTGATAGGATTTAAACCCCATGTGGGAAAAAAAAAAAAATACAAATCTAGGTACTAATAAAGTATTTAACCCAAAACTAAAATTAATTACCTTAATAATATATAAAATTTTGCATTTATTTAGACTATTAGATAAACTGAATGACTCTAATTTTAAAATATGAGAATCCATATTTTAGAAAATACTAGAAATCTCAATCCGATAGCGTCCGCATGGCCTTACTTCCAATCAGATGGTCAATAAAGACACGTAGACACATAACCTATTGGTGGGTGCCGCCTATGAAGAAAGAAATAAGCAGACGATGCAAGCGATCTGTGTTCTACAGTGGACGTGTAGTATTCTCTGAAATGGTGAACAAAGGCTCTTCCCACAACAGGACTTCTTCTACTGCCAGATTTCTCCCAAGAAAACGATCCCCTTATGCCATCACACTATACATTATCTCTCTCTTTGCTTTCTCCATATTCATATTTCAGTTCTATACGAGGAGTATGTTGGAGGAAGATGAACAAAAATCACATTTTTCTGAAGAAATTCAGTCTAAGCAGGTACGGTGGTTTTTTAAACCTCTCTGTTTTGGTGGTTTTATAGACTTGGGTTTTACTTTCTGGTGGCGTAATTTGTTATGGGTAGCTGGGATTTGGCAGAATTTGAAGATTTTGCAGTTCGATGTTTGCATTTTCATTCTGGGGTTTGTGCTTTTGTTATATTTATATGGGATTGCTATTTTGAGGTTTTTTCATAAAATTGGTCTTTATGTAATTTATGTTTACTGGTTACAGAGAAGTCTATGGGGACTTGGATTTGCTTCTGTGATGGATCCAAATAGAAAATTGGGGAGCTTTTATTTTATGGAGACTTTATTTCTGAATTGCTGGTGGATTTTTAAAAGCACTCTTGAAACAGAATATAAAAGAAATGAACTAAGTGTTACATTTATGAGAGGAACATTGAAGCATTGTTGTTAGCTGTTTGATATGGTAAATTCAAGACATAATGAAACATTTCTGATAAGCATATTGTGTGTGATCCTCACTAGTATTATTCATTTTAGTTGGGAGCAGGAAGAAGAAGAATTTGTACAAAGGACTAGTCTTTGTAATAGACCAAAAGTAATGGGGATGTCTAGATCTTTTACATCTACTTTATGTCTTGGCATAGCATGTCTTTGCACCATCGTTAAGCGGGTGCTCTGGATCATTAGGATTTCTCTGACAATGTCAATGCGTTAACTACCCAAAATAGAACCAAAAAAAAAAACAACAACAGCTACAAAATTTAGCTGGAATACCCCAAGATGACCTATTGAGCTCTTCAATCATCATTATTGAGAGTTATTACCCGTTAGGGTAGGTAGAAACCAAACTTAAATGGTGAATATTAGGACTACATTGGCACAGCCACATCCAGAGTCACACATACTCACACAGAGAGTAGAATACAAATAAAAGAAAGCAACTGATGTTGCTGGAAGTATAGTCAGTGAGATAGATGGTGTGGGTGCTGCTGATTTCGTTTCAGGGTCTGTTGGTGTTGATAGTCAGTCAGAACCAGTTGGGTTTGAAGCAGACCCGAAGTCTGCTGAGTGGGCTATAGTTTTGAAAGGGGGATACTTAGCTCTTTACCGGTTTATGCTCCTTCTCCTGTCTTGTTCCTTTTCTGGGTTTGTAAGAAAGGTCAGTGTGAATGTTGATAAGGGGGTTAGGAACACCCTGCCTGCTTTGGATGGGTTGAATTTGGGTTTTGCATAAGGGATTAGCTAGCTTGATAGTGAATCGCTGCCAAGCCCAGATATGGATATTTCCAACAGGGAAGAGGCCATGGTATGCAGGCCTTTGAAGTCCTGTCCCCCTACTGTGTTTGGGAAGTTTGATAGCTCTGAGTTGGAGTCTTCAGATTGGGTTTTGCAAAGTGTGAAGGAAATTTATCGTGGAGTGGGGCTGTCATGTGAGGGTTATGAGGAGCCGTTTATAGCATTATTGACAACCATTGAGGCAAGTCACTTCCAAAAGGAATCAGCCTTCAACTCTAAATTGGTAAATAAAGGTAATTGGGAGTTAAAAAGATTGGCTTGCTCTATAAATTATGACTCTAAAGGTGGAAGTTCTAGCCGTGGAGGAGGTACGGGTAGGGGTTTCTCAGTTCTTAATGACGCCTAAGCTATTATCTTGGAACGTGAAAGCCTGTAAAACGAGCTTCTCTCGATCTCCTAGTAAACGCCGAAGGGTTAGGAATTTACTAAGAGAATGGAAGGCTGATTTGTTTGTTTTGAGGAAACAAAGATGGAGGATATGTCTTGTTGTGTTGTCCCGAGTTTGTGGGGTTGCCACCAAGTGGATTGGTGTTGTCTAAACTCTAGAGGAGCTTCCGGTGGGATTTTGCATATGTGGGATAGGAGGGTGGTAGAAAAAATTGACTTGTGTGGGGGAGTTTATTGTTGCTTGTTCTTTTAGAAATGTGGAAGATAATTTTTGCTTGGCCTTTTGTGGGCATTTATTGCCCTAATTCTGATAGGAATAGGAGGCTTCTCTGGGATGAATTGGCTGATTTGCTTAGCTGGTAGAATTTGCCTTGTGCCTAGGTGTCACGGGGTGGTTGTGGGACTCAACGCCTCTGTCTGTGAGAGAGACTAGAGAAGCCCTTAGCCTGCTATGATGGAGTTCTCTGAGTTCAGCTTCTTACTTGGTCGAATTCTCAAGATCTGCCTTCTTGGTATTGGATTGATAGATTTCTCGTCTTTCTGGATTGGGAAACCCAGTTTCCTAGATTGTCCTAGATGAGGCTTCATATGCTTTGCTCGAATCACTTTTGATCCTTATTGACTGCGAAGACTTTTAGGGGGTAAGAGGTACTTCAAATTTGAGAATATGTGGCTTAAATATGAGGGTTTTGTGGATAAGGTGGACGAGTGGTGGAATTCTTATCACTTTCAGGGATCTTCGAGTTTCATTTTGGTCTGCAAGCTTAAGGTTTTGAAATCTGATTTAAGAAGCTGGAATGAGGAGGTGTTCGGCACTATAGCTCTGGCAGAAAAAGATTCTTATGGAAGAGTTGTGAGGTCTTGATCTCGTTGAAGAAGAGAGGGCCTTATGTGAATAGGAGGGAGCGAGGAAGGCAAAAGTGATTTGGAGAGGTCCACCCTCATGGAGGAGGTGAGTTGGAGGCAAAATCTAAGGCCTTGTGGCTAAGGGAGAGGGACAAATGCAAGAAGCTTTTTCACTGGATGAGCAATTCTAGCCGAAGAAATAACTCCATTATCTTTGTTAGTTGATGGTATAGTTTCTGCCGACCAGGGTGAGATCAGTGACACTTGTAATTTTGTAATAATTTTTATTATGCGCAGTTCATTTGGTGGCCTAACTTGACGGCCTTTCTTTCAAATCTATTGGTGAGGTTGAAGCCAGTTGGTTGGAGAAAGAGTTTGAGGAAGAGGAGGTTTTGGGGGTGGTGAAAGCTAGGAACAGTGATAAGGCCCTGGGCCCTTAATGGTTACTTGTTGGCTTTCTTCCAAACTTGTTGGGATGTTTTAAAAGAAGACATTATGAATGTTTTCATGAATTCCATGCTAAAGGCAAGTTTGAAAGAAGCCTAAATGCTACGCTCATTGCTCTCATTCCAAAGATTCCAGAAGTTGTTGATCTCAAGGATTTTCGCGGATTAGTCTAATGAGTGGCATTTACAAAGTCATTGCCAAAGTTCCACCTAACAAATTGAAAATGGTTTTGGAGAAGATTATATCCAAGTCTCAAAGCACTTTCATCCGGGGAAGGCAGATTCTGGATCCTGTTTTCATTGCTAATGAATGCCTTGATAGCAGTATAAGATCTGGGGAGCCGAGCGTGCTATGCAAATTGGCTATAGAAAAAGCTTCCAATCACGTTAATTGGGAATTTTTTTTTATGGTACTTGCTGATGAAAAAGGAACAGCTTTGGGGGGAAATGGTGGTGCACATGGATAGCTCATTGTATCTCTTCTTGTGTTTCTTTGTTTTGGTGATGGACACTCCTATTTATTTTTTTAGTAGTTCTCATGGCTTGAGATAGGAGAACCCTTTGTCTATGTAATTGCTCGTCATTGTTAGAGGCATTGGATAAGATGATCTTTGTTGCAGTGAGTGGGTTAGTTCGGCGTTTCCGTGGGGACTGGGAATGATGGTGGAATTGATATCTCTCATCCTTGGTTGGGGATGATACCTTAATTGTTTGTGGGGCTGCCCCAAATCACCTCCACCTTTTCTGTATTTTGTTCTTATCTTTTGAAGCTATCTCGGGCTTGAGGATTAATTTGGCTAAATTAGAATTGGTTCCTGTTGGTAATATCAATAGTGGAGAAGTTTTGGCTAGGATTTTGGGTTGCAGGTCTCCTCTTTGCCTATGAAATGCCTAGGTCTTCCATTGGGTGCTTCTTTTAAAGCCAAATCTATCTAGGATGGCATTATTAAGAAGATTGATCGTCTTTTAGCTCGTTGGAAGCAGTTGTACTTGTCAAAAGGGGGTAGGATTTAGGGGTGTACAAGCGGTTGCGGTTATTGGCTAAATCCACTAACCACAACTGCCTAAGGCGGTTATTGGATTTTAATAATCATAATCGCTCCGCTTAGGCGGTTAGCGGTTATTCAAACCAATAACCGGTGGTTTTATAACCGTTTTTTTTTATATGGGCTTTTGGGCTTTTTGAGGTGTTTTGGGCCTTCATTGTGCGTATGTTTTTTGGCTTATTTTAAATAGTTTTGGGTCTAAGTGTTTCAAAAAACAATGAATATGATTAAACCCTATCCCTAACTCGTATTTAAAACGACACTGTTTTGGTGTTCAACACCAAAACGGCGTCATTTTAATGTTATATTTTTAATATAAAATATAAAATATATATTTATATTATTATATATAAGGGTAGGCGGTTAGCGGTTATTAATCGCTTTTCCCTACCCCTAAAACCGCTAACTGCCCCTCCCTAGGCAGTTAGCGGTTTTTATAACCGCCAATCAAAGCGGTTATGCGGTTAGTGGTTAGCGATTATAGGGCGGTTATAACCATCCCGTTTGTACACCCCTAGTAGGATTACCCTAATCAAAAGCACTTTATCTAACATGCCTACCTACTTCATGTCTTTATTTCCCATCCCAACTAGCGTCACCATCCAAATTGGGATGTTACATTGGGATTTCTTATGGGGAGGTATAGGCGATGAGGTTAAACTTCATTTGGGAAGTTGGTATAAGGTGTGTTCTTCGATTTCTAAGGGGGTTTGGGGGTTCGAAAATTGCTCATGTTTAACCGAGCTCTTATGGGTAAGTGGCTATGGCGTTATGCTTATGAGAGAGAGGCTTTGTGGATATTGGTAGTGAACCTTAAATATGGGAGTCGGTGGGTAGGTTTCTGGAAATTCATCAGGAGAGGCTGGGAGGAGTTTTCTAGATTTAATAGATTTGAGGTTGGGACAACTCAATATTAGTTTTGGCATGATACGTGGTTTGGGGAGTTTCCGGAGTCGTTTAGCATTAGTTGCTTAAGGGTTGCTTCCATGGTAGATCATCTTCAATTCCTTAATGGCTCTCCTTAGTGGAACTTTAATTTTGTAAGAGCGGCGCATGATTGGGAGTTTGAATTCTTTACTTCGTTCTTCAATTGGTTGTATTCCATTAGTTTGAAATAGAACGGTGTAGACAAGCTTTGTTGAAACCCTTCCAAGAAAGGGTTGTTTGATGTAAGATCATTTTATAATGTCTTAATCCCCATGACAACACTCATTTCCCTTGGAGATGTATTTGGCTGAGTAAGGCCCCTTTGAGAGTGGCTTTTTTTGCTCGGTTGGCTGGGTTAGGTAAGATCCTCACTTTGAATAATTTGAGAAAGCGGCATATCATTGTGGTAGATTGGTGTTGCTTGTGTTAAAAGAGTGGGGAAACAGTTGGTTCACCACTTGGCCCCCTTTTACTTCGTTGTGAAACAGCTAGTGCTTTATGGAACTCTATCTTCAGCTTGTTTGGTTCGGTTTAGCATGTGCCATGCCTCGTCGAGTGAGAGATTTCTTAGCTTGTTAGAGAGGGCAATTTGGTAGTCCTCAAAGCGAAGTTGTTTGGAGGATGATGTGAAGCTTCGAAAATAGTGAGAGGACGTTGGTGGAGGTAAAGGCCTTCTTTAATACCCTTTTCCTTTGGGTGGCTGCTTTTGATTGCTCTTATATTTCTAGTTTTCATGAATTTTTGTTCTCTTTTCTTTTTATGTTTAAGTGTTTCTCTTGTATATGTCATGTGTTCTTGGGTGCACCCTTTGGTTTTAGTGAATTTTGATTACTTATCAAAAAAATATAGGAACAAAGAGTTATTCTCATAAAGTGGATTAGGCCAAATTATTAAACTTATCAAGCCAATATCTAATTTTTCATTTCTTGAACAAAATAGATAATAATGTGATGCATTCTCCATAAACTTTAATAGGCATTCTAAATTTTACAAATCGGAGATAGGCTTTGTTGTATTCCACTAGGTGGGTCATGAGGGCGATAATAGGCTTTGTTGGACGCCCTAAAAAAGAAAACCTTTTGTGGTCAAATTCTTTTACAAGGTTTCTCCTAACGTTGACTCCTCTTTCTCTTGGAAGAGCATTTGGAGGATCAAGGATCTTTTGAGGTTAGGAAAATTCTCACTTTGGATAATCTCCGCAAGCGTCACATCATAGTGATAGATTGATGTTATATATGTAAAAATAGTGGGGAAACCACGGATCATCTTCTTTTTATTGTGATGTTGCGAGAGAGCTGTGAATTATAGTATTTCAGATGTTTGGGCTAGAGTGGGTTATGCCTAGACGGCTGGTGGATCTTTTGGTGTGTTGGAATAGAAGGGTCGGCCGGAATGATATCAATATTGTGGAAAACAATTCATACTTTTTTAATGTGGTGCATTTGGGGAGAAAGAAACGCTTGAAGCTTTGATGATCGAGGGAGAATGAGCTCGGATCTATGGACTTGTTTTCTCAAATCCTTATTTGAGTGGATCTCTACTACTGCCTTTCTCTTATGTTGATTTATGTTCTATTTTTTCTCGCTCTTGATTGCTAGGTGTTTGTTTTGTATACTTCTTGTGTATTTGAGTTACACCCCTTGCGTTTTTAATAAATTTCCTTACTTTCAAAAAAAATATTTACAAATCTATTTTGAAAGTAATTAAGGCTGTCCTTTAATTACAACACTGCAGATGCCCGAAGAACCACTTTGGGATGCTCCTTTTAGCTTTGGTTTACATCCATGTGTCAAGCCTACTTCTAAATATACAGGTTAGATTTAATTACGTGATATATATATATATATATATATATATATATATTTGATGAATAAAACTATAGTAAAAGAGCACTTATATTTCTTTTCTGTGGAAAATATGTGTTTTCTCCTCTTAAGCTTGCTCTCTTTACCATAGTTCTTAAACTTTTATTTAGTACTGTCAAGTTTATGGTAGGCTATGTTTGTCAATGTTTTTATTTTCTGTTTTTAGTCACTCAAAACAATACATTAACAAACAACTTAAAACACAAAATACCCCTTAAAATACAAAGCACTTTTTGTGAGTACGTATTCTTCCCTTGTTGTAAGAATATTTTGACAAAATATGTGCTTAACTTTTGCAAAGTAAGTAATTTTTATTTGAAAAAAAAAAATGATTAGGGTGGTGGTGTGGCCACCCCTGTCCTTGTCGGGGTTGCTGCGTGGCCACCTTTGTCCTGGTTAGAGGTTGCTGCCACCCTGATTTGTCAACCAGATAGCACGGCCACCCCCTCTCTTCCATTGAGGGTGGCCACACGGCTACTTCTTCTTCTTCTTTTTTTTTTTTCAATTTTTATTTATTTTATTATTTTTACAAGGCTTTACATCTATTTGGGTTTGTCAAAATAAGCAGGTGTACTTCATAGATAACATTTTCTCAAATATGGACCTCACTAGAATACACTTCTAAAAACAATACTTACATTTATGTCACATCAAAACACTTTTTCAAGCTAAAAATAAAAAACACTCCCCAAAATAAGAAGTTAGCATAGATAACCTAGTTTTTTGCCTTATACCATACCATATCCTTGTTTTGATACTTCAAGTTCTTCAATCACTCTGCATAACTCTGTCTCTCTCTCTCTGTTAATTTTGTTTATTTGTGTCAGCTGCCCAACTATCAGAGCACTATATTACTGTGCGAAGTAATGGAGGATTAAATCAGATGCGAACTGGTGTAAGTTACTGACCATCAAGTATCCTGCACTGTTGGCTATTGACTATGTTATTTGTTTTATGTCTTTTCGCTGTTGTCTGACCATACAATTTTTGTTGACATCCTCATGCTTAACATATCGACCTTATAAATCTAGAATTTGGTTCATGATGCGTTTATTGCAGAGTTCAAGCATAATAAACTTCTGTCCTACTGTAAAATGCTTGAGTAATCGGTGGTCAAGTAAGCATAAGCAAATTCCGTACTCCTCTAAGGAAAAGTGTTCTTACATTTGTTAATTGAAGGACAATATAAAGGAATGAAACACATTATCGGAAGTGAAATGAACCCTTGTGAATTGCACATTTGTTGTATTAATTTTTTTATTAGTAATCGAAATATCCTTAAAAGCGTAAGACGCCCCCAGTACACAAGAAGTATACCAAAAAAAAAAAAAAAATTCTAGCTAAGAGTAAAAAGAATAAGAAAATTATAATAACTAATCACCGAAAGAGAAACAAAAGCAGTTGTCCAAAGATACAGAGTATTGAAGAATAAAGACTTAATCTCTTACAAAAGTTCTCACATGGTCCTCAAAACTTTTGTTGTTCATCTTCCTCCATAGACACCTTAAAAAGGCACACATACATCATTTTTCATACAACAGGACTTTGAGTGCTCCGGTAGCCCACCAACAAGCTTACAAGTCAACTACTTGTCTAGACATAATCTAAGATAGCCCATCGACTGAAGAATGCATTCCAAATGGCACCGGCCACCTCACAATGGAGAAGAAGATTGTTCATGAACTACCTATTCCTTTTACACATGCAACACTTATTGACCACAATCACATGCTGTTTCTTGAGATTATCCATGGTAAGTATTTTCTTTAGGGCTGCTAATCAAGCAAAAAAGGCCGCCCTTAAAGGAAACTTAGTTCGCTAAACACTCTTCCATGAGAAATGAAAACCATTGTTACATTCCATGATATTGTAGAAGGATTTAACAGCAAACAAGCGTCTTTTAGAGGGAATCCATCACAACTTGTCTTTACCTTCCCGTCTCACTCTAACAAAATAATACCCTGTAGAACAAGGCAAAGGCATCCACCTCCTAATCATGAGCCGTTCTAGCAAAGCTTATGTTCCACTAAATAGAACCATCAAAAAGCTCCAAGAGAGCTACAATAGAAGCATCCTTTATGCAAGCAATACCATATAAACATAGAAATGCTTCCTTAAGGGCCCTATCCTCACACTATAGGTCATGCCATAATCTAACCTTGATGCCATCTCCTATCTCGAATATGGTATGACTATAAAACTTTTCCCAATCCATCCTAATATCCTTCTGTAACCCGGCCCCATACGCCCAAAGAAGCTCACTAAAACACCACTCGCCCCATGATTTTCCAAATTTAGAGTCCACCACCACTCTCAACTAAGCCTCTCTCTCAAGCCTAATGCCAAAGCTATTTTCTTAAGAGAACATGATTGAACATCAATTAGTTTTGAACCATTAACCCTCATTCAAAGATTTGCGAACAAACGTTAGCTCAACTTACCAAGTGATATTTGAACTCTTTGTCTAGCCCGCCCCATAAGAAATCATGTTGAAGCTTCTCAATACAGTAAGCGACACTTGCAAGGAGAGGAAAGAGGGACAAAAGTATGATGATAAACTTGAAAGTGTGCTCTTGTTAAGGATAACCCTATCACCTTTAGACAAATACATCATTTTTTAGCTAGCCGAATGACGCTCTATCTTTTCAATGACATCGTCCCAAATATGCTTGGCCTTATAGGAGGATCTCAATGGTAGGCCAAGATACTTCAAAGATAGATAAGAAACCCCACAACCCAAAATACCAGCCAACCCATCCACATTATCAACATTTCCCTCATTGCAATAAGCCAAGTTTACCTCCAAGCCTGAAACATCTTCAAAACATAAGAATAAATATCGCAGATGACGTTGATGATATGGGTCAGCCCCACAGAAGATCAAAGTATCATCTAGGATTTTTCTATGCTAAACAAATTTGAGAGAATTGCATAACAAATTTGTGCATTAGATCGTGCATGTTGTGCTGAAACACCTTCAGGGGTTAGCTTCGTCTGTTGAATTCCTGTGTACTTGTGTCTTTTCTCCACGTTATCTCTTTTATAATAATTTTAGAAACAAGATGATATGATAATTTAAAAGAGGGGAGAGAGAGAGAGAGAGAGAGAGAGAGAGAGCCCGTGTTACATTTCATTATCTTGTTCTGCCCCTATTTCTATTTGAAAATTTTTATTGTGTTGGTTGGGACTTAATTGAAAATAGTTTCTCCAAAATTTTCACGTATACATGTGTTTGCTTAGATTTTGCTGAACAATCATCCTGAATGGGTCCATAGTTGTGGCCATAATCATAAATGATATAACATACCTGCATATGTGCCCATCTGAATTCTAAAATCTTTACCATCATTGCTGTCTCCAACTTTCTTAATGGCATCATTTACTTCGATGGATTTGTGACCTCAAAAGCTAAGTGAGCCATTTTATTGGTAATAAAACAATATTGCAACCCTAAGAGACATGGAGCCTGGGTTCATCCAATTTCACATTTGAGGTCTGGAATATTTGAAATTAACTTATGATTGATCTATATGGATTCTTTTAATGCATTACTGGTGTCAGTTATGCGAGTGGTTTGTCTTAGGTCAACCCAACTTTTGCTTCATATTTTTTCAATCAAAATTCAGTAACCATTCTTTTGTCCTGAAGATATCTGACATGGTGGCTGTTGCTCACATCATGAATGCAACTCTAGTCATTCCTCAACTAGATAAGCGATCATTCTGGCAAGACTCTAGGTAATCCCGAGTATTATTTTCCCAATTCCAGCATTTTCCGAGTACTGTACTTCCTGATTTTTCTATTTTCCTTTCTTACACGTTCTTTTGTTTCATCACGTATCCCTATGCCAGTACGTTTTCAGATGTATTTGATGAACTTCATTTCATTGAAACCTTGAAAGGAGACATCAGGATTTTGAAGGAGCTCCCAAAGAATTTAGAAACTGTTCCTCGGGCCCGGAAGCACTTCACTTCCTGGTCCGGTGTGGGTTACTATGAAGAGCTGACACACTTATGGAAGGATTATCTGGTATGTGAAACATATTGTACTTGGATTTAAGTTTTGTAGCCAAACTCTGGTCCGGGACTGAGGAACTTACTTTACTGTAAGGTTCCTGCAGCTGAGCTTGGTATGACTGATTATTATTGCTGAGTTGTATTGCATATCTCGAAAAATCTGAAGCATAACAGCCGTGAAAGTACCATCTCTTGAGTTTATATTTCTATGGGCATTTTGACATATGCACTATGCAGAAATGGAAAAACATCATTCTTTACAATGGAGTCATTACCATATGAAGGGCGGATAATAAGATTTCTTTTCCAAATGGGTAAATAATGGTGAAGTAAATTTCAAAGCTGGATTTTCTAATCCAAAGATGATCCTTTCTTATAACAGATAACACAATTTAGATACAATGATAAACCAAATCACTTATGTTCTAAATGTCATGTAAGATGAAGTTGAATTTCATTTATCCTTTTTTAAAATTATTATTATTTGTCTAGAGCTGCCTAAATCTAGTAAGTTTTCAGTTGGCAACTTTGTGAAGGTGCATGTCTCGTTAGATTACTTTCTGAAGATAATTGGGTTACGTTTGTTGAGTTTAATATAATAAACGAATATTATACCTAAAAAAGTTCGGACTGTCAGTTTTAGGGGTTTGTTTGATAAGTTTTCCTGAACTCGAGGATGCTTAATGAGCATTTTGTGCAGGTAATTCATGTTGCAAAATCGGATTCACGACTTGCAAACAATAATCTGCCTCTTGATATCCAGAGGTTGAGATGCCGTGCTTTATATCATGCACTCCGCTTCTCTCCCCCAATTGAGAGCCTAGGAAAGGTTTGACTTGCTGAATCTTATGTGCCTTTTCTGTGACCGTGATCCAGGTTTTATGTATAGCTTGTTGGCATGAAGTCCTGGTCTAGTAACTGTGAGACTGTTACTGAAAATTCTGAGATTCTAGATTGGATGGCTCAATTTTTGAAATGGTTGCAACATTTTTAAGATCGTGCAACATTTTGAAACCTTATAACAAATACATATGTTGCATTGGCAGCGAACATGATCCTAGGTTTATTTTTCCTTTCAGTATTGATTCATTTAAGAGGTCTACTTTGGGGCTTCCTGTTAAATTAGGTTCTGAACATGCATGATGGTGACAGCGCAGAAGCTGGTGGAGCGGCTGAGAACACGAGGAAGGAGATATATTGCTCTTCATCTGAGATATGAGAAAGACATGCTGTCTTTTACTGGTTGTTCTTATGGCCTGACTGATATGGAATCTGAAGAGCTGAGAACTATGAGGTGAGAAATTGTGTGTGTGTGTGTGTGCACACTTGCACCTAACCTTACATGTCAGATACATATGTGAGAAGATGACAACCTTCCAATCTCTTTGTTATGTATCACTTTGTAGTTCCACTCAAAGAGTGTTAATCTAAGAGGTAAATGAGATGAATGTATTTCACCTCTGCATCATCTCTATGCCTTTTAGGTTTTAAATTTCAGTTGTGTCAAATATTTTTCTTATATAATAAATGTAACTAGAAAGAATTTCAAAATTTTGCTGTTTGTTCCGAACGTTGATAAAATAGTAGAAAATTATTGGAGTTACTAAAAAAAAAAATTATGTGTCAAAGTTTCTGATATTGTCGTCCAGAGACTGAAGGATCGCCCATAGTGAGGTTGTAGGATATCCCTACCATCTGATATTGAAGGAAGCATCTCTTAAGTGGGTCTCAGCTAGCTTGTCTATACCAGAGGGGAGGATTTTAGAGAAGTGAGAGGGGTTTACCTTCCATTGTATAAATATAGGCCCAACAGTTCCCCAACGAACCCCTGCCAAAAAATTGAAGTATTCCTCAAGGGTGGTTTTTTATACTGGTGATGTTTCATTTTGTCAGTAGCTTACTTTTGTCATATGATTCTTGTTTCTAGGGAGACCACAAACCATTGGAGGGTCAAAGAGATAAACTCAACAGAGCAGCGAATAGGAGGCTTTTGTCCACTAACTCCCAAGGAGGTTGGGATATTTCTTCGTGCTCTCGGTTATCCTCCATCAACATTAATTTATATTGCCGCTGGAGAAATTTATGGTGGTAATACTCGCCTTTTGGAGCTTATGTCCCGCTTCCCAAACATAGTTCTCAAGGTATGAATAATTTTTTATTTTGATTGCTTAGAAAATTAGTTTCACCAAAATGATGAAGTGGTTTTTGGATTGGTGACAGGAAACACTTGCAACCCAGGAAGAATTGAAAGCATTCGCTAGTCATGCATCTCAAGCTGCAGCACTTGATTACATTATCTCTGTGGAGAGTAATGTGTTCGTCCCATCATATTCTGGTAATATGGCAAGATCTGTTGAGGGGCACCGCAGATATTTAGGCCACCGCAAGACTGTCACCCCTGACAGGTAGTAATCAGTCAAAGAAACTATCCTAGGGAGTTGTCTAGGTACTGTTTGGAACTGAAACATCAGCGAGGCAAAGATAATCTCTTGCTTTCTGTTAGGATGTGAGCCCCATGCCATTTAATGACATCAAATCCTATGTAAACATCTTCCCAAGTGCCCTTGTTTTCTTCATTGAGGTCTAACCTTCATGTTGCTATATGCCTTTAAGCCTCTTATGAATTCCCTTAATCCTGTATATAAGCATAAGAAATGGTATTTAGTTAGGTTGTTTTTCTTTCCAACCATTACTGTTGGTACTATGCAGACACCTTACAAATTTTTTTTTACTTGCATAAAAACTTATTCTTTAAACAGGTCATTTATTTCCTTGGGTTCTGCTTGTTTCATGGATCGAGTTAGTTGTCTTGCTACAAGCCAATGTCACATCTCATGGTGGCACCCAGACCTTATTTCATTAGGAATTTTTTTTTTCCTTGCTCTATCATCTCAACTATAAATTTGGACAATTTTGACACTTCTTGACTAGCTTGATTAGAAACAGATTCTGAGGTGGTAATTATTTGAAGCCATGATGCAAATTTTCATTACTACAAACTATACCTTTGAAAATTATAGAGGTGCATTAGTTTTTCTTTTCTTTTTTCCTTAAGCATGATGTTACCCTTTTGGAGTACAATGATTTCCATGGATCTCATGTTCCTTCTTTCATCTACTTTCTATCTTCAGGAAAGGACTTGTCAAACTTTTTGATAAGCTGGAAACTGGAGAGCTTAAAGAAGGATCCTCATTGTCATTTCATGTACGCCAGATGCATGAGAACAGGTAATATAACCAATATTAATGTTATGAATCTATAAAGGGGTGGCAAGTTGGCAACCACACAGAATTAAATGTCCCCAATCTGTTTTTCATTACAGTTGAACAGAAGGCAGTTTTGTGAAATGGTGTTCATTATCACTAACAGCAACAAATTAAAATTTTTCTCTAATTACAAATTTGCTTAATGAAATGACCTAGTATAAAACAAGATTTTAGATGCTTATGCAGAAACAGAGAACTTATTTTTTTCCCAAAATTGCAGGCAAGGAGCTCCAAGGAAAAGGAGAGGCCCGCAGCTGGGAATTAAAGGCCGAGCACGTTTGAGGACCGAAGAATCCTTTTATGAAAATCCATACCCTGAATGTATATGTAGTTCAAAAAGGCAACATGAAATGACATAAAGCCATGACAGTGCTAATGTTTGGTGTTTTCTTCATTTTGAGACTGAGGTACCCCTTGATTATTGTGATTTCATATAAATGAAAAGCTCTGGTAATTGGCTAAAATCTACAGTTGCATTCTTTTTATTTTTTATTTTTTTATTGCTATCTCATTTCTGTTTTATTCTGTTTGTGTGCCTAAATCAACTTGACCATTTCCAAGAGCCAAACACCTACTAGAAAGTAAAAAGCATGAAAACTCAGTGGGGTGGAGTGGGGATAATGGCCCTCACTTGCTTTGTGAACCCCTCCTGCTTATTGCAATCCCATATTTTGAACTAAATATAGGAGTATGGTTATGTTCTTATCAAACTATCGATGTTATTTAATATATATTCTAACGTGTTACTTCAATCACAAGCCAGGGGTGCTGCCATGAAGGAGTATCAAAGTCAAAAGTTAGAAAACACCAAAGCAGTACATGCTTATAGTTCCAAAAATAATCACCGTAAGCCAAGGTGCCAAGCTAACATGATTTTTGGATCGGAGAATACCCAGTTAAGGGCTTGAATTTCTCTACAGAAATCCATGACCAGAAAGAAGACACGTCACTCTCTTAATTAAACATAAAAAACAAAATGGAAACCTGCACTCGATGATTTTCCGTTAGAGAAACTTTGGAGATATGGTTCCCTTCAAATCTTCCATCCCCACATCTGCAAAGAAAAAGTTACCTCCTCTCCTTTGTATTCGGATCCTCACCAACCCACGTCTACGAGAAGAGAAGCTTGACTATGATTCGACAATGGTGGCAAAGGCGGGAAGAAAAAGCTGCAGGGACTGATTCGGGAGTTAAAAATTCTGGTTGTTCTTTTGTTTTTTGTTTTTTTCCCTTTCATAGTTCATGGGTTTTAATTTTTTTTAATTTAGAAATCATTGTATTCATTTTGTTTATTTTCTCCTCTATTTGGTGCGGGATCCGAATCCTCTTTTCAAATTTGAGCCTACAATAATTTTTTTTTTCCTGGGTTCTTATTTTTTGACTTTCAGAGTTCATGGGTCTCGTAGAAGATCAGCTGTGAAACAGCGATTTCCCCTTTCCACTGGGTTCTAATTTTCTCCTCATTTCAAAATCATTGTGTGATTTTGTTTATTTTCTCGTCTTTTTGGTGCTGAATTTTTCAATTGTTTTTTTAAGGCGACAATTTTTTTTTCTGGGTTCTTCATTTTAGGACTTTTGTAATTCATGGGTCATTCTAATTTTCTCCTTATTTCGGAATCCTTGTGTTGCTTTTGGTTATTTTTTCCTCTGTATGGTAGTGGTGAAACTTTTATTTTTTGGGTTCTTCTATTTTGTTGTGGTTAATAGAATGAATGGAAATATTGTTGTTTTGTATTAAAAGATATATTTCCTTATCACATATACATGATAAATACAAAGATGATTTGAATTTGATTTTTCCTTTTAGATTGGAGAATTGTGCTGTCTGCCATTCCTTTGTTTGGTAGTTGTTTGGAATAGATTCAATCATTCTATTTTTATTGTAGCTTTCCTTTTCTACTGTGTTTTATAGAGAGGGGAGGCTATCTTACAGATTTATTTTCCTTTGGATTTTGAAGAAGTAATCTATAAAATACTCGTTTCACAGTGAAAAGAAAAATTCCTTCCAGAGTTGTAGCTATTGTTGAGCTGGATCATGTACCCAAACAGACGATGGCTATTATTGTGGCTATGGTAATAGAAACCCAAACCGATTGGTGGTGAGGAATTACAAACCAATTCAAATACTTGTTCATTCCAATATTTGATCAACACATCTCACATCATGAATTTTATATCTTAAGCAAATACCGTGAAGCAATATCTAAAGCAAGGTTTTTCCCTTTTTGACAAATCTGAAGCAAAGTACATATCTAAAGCTAATGCCATGAAACTAAATGAATTTTATATCTTAAGCAAAAATTGTAATCCAAAAATCACTACAAAATAAAAATATTGTCATCTTAAATTCAAGAGCCAAATATAAGGTAATCTAACATTCAAGAGCCAAATATAGTGTAACACAAAATGATTAAATTGTTAAACTACAAAAACTCCATCTCCGAGCGCATGTTGAATTTTTTTTGCCAACGACATTTAGTTCTCACATCCTCCTCCTTCCTTTGCTTCCAGATGAATTAAAATAAATAAATAAATCAACTAAGTTATTCACTTTAAAAAAAAAAAATGACAAGGAGTTAAAAAGGTAATATACCTTCATTTTTGAACTTATTTAGTTGGTTCCTCTTGTAGAAAGTTTTGATTAGGGAAACTACAGAGTATCTAGAGAATAATAATAATAATAATAATAATAATAATAAAAAAAGGTCATAATGAAAATAAGGCATAATTGAATTTATGATAAGCTTATCACTAAATCAACTAAATAAGTCAATTATGAAACTTCGTAATTAATAATATCAAATTAAAAATATTATTTATGAATATATTACCCTAGATGTTTGGGTAAAGCTAGGAATATGACTATATGTGATTTCCTCATTGCTCTTTTGTGTCATGCAATCATGTGTTTCTATACCCTAAAAATCGTATGCGTTTAATAAGATTAATAATATACTATAATCACATCAAAACAAAGTTGAACATGGAAAGACAATAAAAATAATTTAGTAGACTACCTTTGACATTCTGATTTCCTTTTGATTCTTTGATGTGCTTTCTTTTGGTTTCTTCATATTTTCTATCCACGGTTTAGGTCAACATTTCTTATTACGATAACTCTCCTTTTTCTTTATTCCTTTTGGCCCTACCATGATTGAAACACATGGTTGATCCTCTCTGTCTACAATATTGGTTGAAAGCCTAATATTATCTTCTTCTGCATTAGCTTGGCAATTATTTGCGTCACAAATTCTTTTCTTCAAATCTGCAACAGTCTTGTTTAGGATATTAAAGCCTTCTTCAATTTCACATGCCTCATTTACCAATTGAATATATTTAGGATACAAAACTCGATACCTATCTGCATATCCTAATCGAGTATCTAACTCAATGTCATTCTACATGAATTGTTTTTCATTCTCATCTTTTGCATCTCTTCTCCATCTCTTTAGAATATATCCATCAGAAATCAGCTTGATATCCCACACATCAAGAATTTTTAGAGCATGCTGGCACAAAATATATACCGAATGTCTCAAACTTTCTATAACTGCAAGACAAAGTTTGACCTAATGAATTCCACATAATGTTGTATTGTCCATGTCCGTTGAAAACTCCAACAACATATCTATGTACTTTCATTGTGGTCTATAATGGAAAGTGGCAGTACCTTTTCAACTTCATTTTGAAATAACTCAAACACCTTAGGTGTGTACACTTTTGCTACTTGATTTAGCATAGGTGAGTTTGTGAGATTCAATCTTGGTAATTTTTGTCTAGAGTTATATTCTGCTTCTAACTCCTTGTCACATTTTTGTTTGACAACTCTTTCAAAATTAGTGAAGAATTCTAATATATTGAGATCAATACGTAAGCAATCATTCAAGTCACAGTTGAATCTCCCACTAAGTTGTGTATTCTTGATTCATGCAATAAATGTCCTCTTTACATATACTTAGGCCCATTTCTCCTTCAATTTAAATATATCTATTAGCCATTTATTTTCATGAGCATCAAACTTTTCCAACAATCAACATGATATTCTAAGCAAAGAGAAAGTCATCTTCATCATTATACTCATAGACACATGCTAATAAATCTTTATTAAATCGGGACCCACCTTTATGTAAATAGCCCAAGTGCCTATTAGCATTTTGCCACATGTGCCAACTACTGATACGTTTCAGGCATCACTATCTGAAGAACAGCTGACATTGCTGCATCTTGATTGGTGAAAATAGTAATTGGCTTCTTTTCAGACATTGTTTCTAGGAAAGTCTCAAATAACCATACAAAAGACTCAATTGTTTCATCATACAACAGTGCAACTCCAAATACAACAGTCTCTCTATGATGATTAAGTCCCAAAAATACACCAAGTGGTCTTGCATCTTTATTTGTGCTATATGTTGTATCAAACGTTATTACATCACCAAAATGGCTATAGTCAATGACCATTCTTGCATCAGCCCAAAAAATATTAGTAATCAACTCTTCAACATCCAGTTGAAAAGCATAATAATATGAAGGGTTTTCTTTTAAGTTGATGACGAAAATACCTTTCCAAACTAGCAACTTCCCCAAATTTCAAGGCTCTTTGTCACTTATTGCGTAGATAGTTCTTATGATCCTGCTTGGTAAAACCAAGGTTATCATCTCCACCAACTTGCTTACTTATAAGCTAATAATAATCCTTTAGTCTTAAACATGATTCCTATGCCAAATCAATCTCAATAACTTGAGTTGTAGACATTTTCCATTGTGATGGCATCATGTGTAGAGTTGTTGAGAGATGGAGATTGTGATTGTGATTATGCTCAGCAATGAAGTCACTCATCATGTATTTGCCACTATCTCGATTATACACAATAACTAAACATGCATCGCATCCACATCTTGTTTCTGCTCGAGGTCTTTTTATGTTACTATTTCGCTTGTCCATACCTCAAATTCCCTCCTTCTCGCACACTAATCTCCTTGAAGTAACTATTCTGGTCTTTTTACATTTATTCGCAAACTCTTTTCTGATACTAAAACCTGCAATTCTTCCATACTCATTATAAAAACTATATGCACTCTCATCTGATTCAAATTGCATGCCTTTTGAAGGTGTAAGTTCTGCCGGCACATTTGGAGATACAAAATGTTCGAGTGAGACATCCATATATTGTTATCCCTAAAAGAAATTATATTACCAAACAAACACATTAATTCAAAGTGTTCATAAATTAATAATATTCACAGATAATTATTCAAATAATATCCTACATCAAAAGTGATCTAAAGGTTTCAAATTCCAACCCATCAATGCTTATGCAAGAATGGCTAAGTTATCTTTATACTAGTAGAAATAGAACCAATAAACACAAAATCACAAAAAAAAAAAAAAAAGAGTAAAGAAGAACTTGAAGGTTACCTTAAGTGAATGACAAAAACGTTCTTGCTTTTTCTTCAAAGATATTTTTTGTTGTTGTTTTCCTATTGCTTTGTCTTTTTCTTTGTGTGTCTTTTCCTATTCCTTTGAAGTTGCACATACAGATATTTTGTTTCATTTTTCTTTGTTTGTCTTTTCCTATTCCTCAACTTTTCCATCATTAATGTTTCTTGGTTTTTGAGTTTACCGTGTGCATAGTTAACATCTGCAGAGTTAAACGTTTTTTTATTTTATTTTATTTTTTATTAAGAGAGTGACGTGTCTTCTTTTTAGCCTTGGATTTCTGTAGAGAAATCCAAGTCCTTAACTGGATATTCTCCAATCCTTTTGGACTGGAGAGGATCCTTTTCCTAAGACTTTATAGTATGACCTAATTGCAAGGAACTAGCTTGGTTTTGGATTAAACCACTTATCTTTTATTGTGATACTCTTCCTAAGTCTCAACAAGTTTGACATCTTCACCTTAGAGTCTAATTTCCTTTAGTAGAATCATAAGAATCTTATGTGGATGATTCTATACCCAAAAAATGAACAAAATCTAGCAAATATAATCATAAAAAAAAAAAAAAACCATCAATACAATTAATGGGGTAATAAGTAAGAGGCTTTTTAAAAGGACCTCAAGACCTTACAACACAAACATAACTGGACCTTGAGTTGCAATGTTGGCAGGATTGGTCCTATGTAACTTCCTAATATATGGTTACCATAAAGAACAAAGATAGAGGCTTTTAGAGGGATGTCAAGACCTCACAACACAAACATTGATTTTATAGAATAAGTCTCCGCCCATACTTTATTCTAATGTTGCACTAAAATAGAGGCTACAACACTAACTTAGACTAGGATTAAGACTTATAGTCCCACTTGAACTAGGACTAGGATTCTTACATAAAAGTAAAGACTAACACAATACTACTCTCAATAATCCGAGAGAGGTAGGCAGAGATTCCAATACTAACACAGCAAGAATTGTAACATAAAGATTCAATTGCCAATACAATGCAATTGCAGGTATGACATCCTTATTCATTGTCTTCAACTAAGAGGAGACATCCAAGGAGTGGCAACTAGGCACAAATCATTCCTTCTCTTACAAGCCAATCCGAGAAGCTCAGACATGTCAAGTTCTTCTGGTTTGATCTCATTGGGGAGTTTCCAGTTGAAGTGATACAACAACTGAGAAAGAGTAAGTTCAATGGCAGCTAAAGCAAATGATATGCCTGGACATATCCTCTTACCACCTCCAAAAGGAATGTATTCGAAGTTTATATCTTTAAAATCAATACAAGAATTGTTGAACCTCTCTGGGCGAAAGCAATCAGCATCAATCCAATATTCGGGATCTCTACCAATGGCCCAAACATTAATGAATACTTTTGTGTTGCTTGGAATCATATACCCACTAAGTTCACGCTTTTCACTTGATTCTCTTGGGATTAAGGCAACAGGAGGGTGTAATCGCAGAGTTTCTTTAACAACTAATTTCAAGTAATCTAGTTTTTGAATATCTGTCTCGTCAATGTTCTCACTCCCCCCAAGGACTCGCCTCACTACAGCTTGTGCCTTCTCCAACACTCTTGGATTTCTCAACAATTCTGACATTGCCCATTCTATTGTAGTTGCTGAAGTCTCACTTCCTGCAAAGATGACCTCCTGAAAAAGGATATTGAATTACAAGATCGCAACGACATGCATATTTATGATTTGAGAAATAGTACAATTAAGAAACATAAAGCAAATAAAATCTAATAAAAAAAGATAATGTCGGATACCAAACCAAACCAACCCTTTTTTTGGGTCTATATGGAATTGGTATATTGACCGACCAACCCAAGATTCTTCCACAGTAGCCTAAAAAAAAAAAATGAGCTGCCTAACATAAAAAATAAAAAATATTAAAAAAGGCAAAGGGGTAGATCAGTAGGATTCTTTGATTGTAGTGAAGGCATTTTAGCTTGGATACTAATGTAGGTCAAACAACATTTGAGTTGGTGAAAAAAACTGGAGCAAACCATTCAAACAAGCTAGAGCAAAAAGGGTGTTGAAATAAAGGGCGTTCGAATGAATCCTAACTCTTTTTCAAATGAGTTGATACATGAGGCTACAGGAAGAGCTCAAAAAGGCTCGTTCACTATCTCATTTGGATGAGACTTTGAACCAGATGACCAAGGAAACTTACAGTAGCGCTCATTCAAACGAGATTGCGAATGAGATGATCAGGGGAGTAACAATAGCATTCATTCGCTATTTCGTTCGATATTTCATTTGAACAAGTGGTGAAATTTTGAGTTTTCTTTAGTGTATCACATACTCGTTCGAATGAATAGGTGATCCCATTCGAACGAGGTGCGGCAATTTTGTTAAACCGACTTATTTAAGAATTCTACTAGGTTTAGGAGTTTGTTTACTATAAATACATGCTATGAATGACCTAAAACATAAATTTTGAACTTTTATCACTTTTCTAATAAGAAATACTTAGTTGTTGAGCATTCTCCTATTTTGCCTAAATTCCTTAGTTGAATTCTTGAGTTTTGGAAAGAGTTGTGATTTTGTGTTGTTTGTCTTTTTGAATCCACAACCTCGTACCGCATTAGATACCCTAGAAGAAATGATGTTCACCATGATCTTTCATCGTGAAGGGCATAGCCATGATGTAGGAGCTGAGTTAGTTTAGGAGGCTAAGAAAGATGAATTTCTTAGGGAGAGTTGGGAGTCCTTATCCTTACAATCATATTTTGTATAAAGATGGGACTACATGGTTGAATAAAAACAATCGCTTATTATCATTTTTCATAGTTTGTTTTGTGTTACCGTGATGGGAGGATTGTCCGAACAATTGATTGACAATTGAAGTAGCTCTCTGAGGTATCTACAAAGAAACTGAGATGACACAAGAGCTTGTCGAAATGGGTCAGCAAAAAGTATCTCTCATGCCTAAGTATATTGGTGAAAATGAGAGGTAAGGATTAGTAATGAGGGACTAAAAGTCCAAGAAGGAACTCTTACTTGCCTTTGACCCCTCTTTTATAAGTTGTCTTCCACATCCATTGGCCATGTGGCGTTATCTTCCCTTCTTTATTGGCTCGGTTTTTATCGTTGATGTCCCATGAAGAACCTCTCATGCCTAAGTTAGTATATTGGTGAAAATGAAAGGTAAGGATTAGTAATGAGGGACTAAAAGTCCAAGAAGAAACTTTTACCTGCCTTTGACCCCTTTTTTATAAGCTGTCTTCCACATCCACCAGCCATGTGTTGTTATCTTCCCTTCATCATCCCTTCTTTATTGGCTCGGTCTTTGTCGTTGATATCATGTGAATAACCTTAAGAGTTTGCCTTACATGATCAAGGTTTCCAGTTGCCAATGTAAATTATAGCAATCTTTGGTATCATGACCATGGTCCTGGTGACTCCAGATGGGACTTCAACTTTCCTGGCCAATTCAAACTTAGATCATCTTAGATGTACATTGGTACCTCCAACACAAGGGTATTTAGAGGGGTGAAATTGGATGACCATGTGGGGTACGACCTTGGTCTTTGTTGGTTATACCTTCGGCGATCTTTTTGTTGGTGAAGACATCTATTGGTTTCTTGCCTGTCAGTTTAAAGGGTCTCTTTCTCTTACCATCTGTTCTCTATCTCTCTTTCTGAGTTTGCTCTATAAAAGCCCTAATGGTGTCTTCTGTGTTCATGAACTTTTTTGCTTTATCCATGAATTCTTGGAGTGTCGTTGGTGTCTTCCAGGCTAATTCCGCCATGAACAAGCTTTGTGGCCAGACTCCTCCGAGGAGTGCGACCAAGATAATTATCTCGTCTTGATCATCAATTGTCAACTTCTCACTAAACCGAGCCATGAAATCTTTTAAAGACTTGGTTTATTTTTGTTTGATGGTCAAAAGGTAGGCTGTCAATATTTGAAGCTTTCGGCGATAAATAAATTGGGTAAAGAACAACTTGTAAAAGTGTTCAGACTATCAAATAGAATTCGGTTGCAAGTTCTCAAACCATCTTTGTGTTGCTTCTTTTAATGTGGAGGCAAAGACTCTACAGGCTATCTCATTCGAGATCCCATGAAGAATTATGTGGGCCTTGTACATCTCAATGTGCACGATGGTATCCTTAGATGCATTGAAGACGTTCATTTGCAGGACCTTGAATTTGTGGGGTAAGAGAATCTCCATGACCGCCGCCATAAAGGGAAGATTAGCATTTTTGATCAAGTCCTCCATTGCAGCTGCTTCCCTTTTATCCTATGTACCATCTCATCATATTTTGGCTTGTAAGCCGTCAAGCTGCACATTCATTAAGACTCCCTCCCATTGGTGGCCTAGCAAATGGGAGATTGGCTCCTTTTGGTGCAGGGGCGACCTCCTTCGTCCCTACCTACATTCACTCTTCCCTTATCTTGCCACGTAGATTTTGCTCTGGTTGGTCGAGTCTCATGGTCATCATAGGGGAAAGGGTTCATGTGAGAGTGGCTAAAGTTGGAGGTGTTGTAGTACTTCTAGTTTTACTATGCTAAAGCATCCATGTTTTGGGCGAGTCGTAGGAGGTGGGCCTCAAAAGCAATGATACGCCCTTCCTAAGATGTACCTATACCAGATGGATTGGATGTAGAACTATCATTGTTGCATACACTTTTAGATCACGTATTTGTTATTTGGTCTTTTATCAAGAAACTGTAGTCGAGTTTCTACAGATGGCACCAACTACCACAGAGGATGGGTATGACCCAACCACATTGATTGGGCTCTCACTTAACCATTGTGGCTAGGCATGACCTAGTTGTGGTAATGTGTTGGTTTCCCAACTGCAACCATGATTGGGTTGCCTATCCATCGTGGTAGGGTCATACACCCAACCTCAACTATGATTGGATAACCCAACCATTTCATAACCTCGGCTGCGTGATCCAAATATATATATTGTTAGGTTTTAGAAAATTTTTTTATTTGATTTACAAAAATTTTCTTCTAACCCTTTTCATCTTCATCAAGTGTTAAGGTGAAGAATGTAAGTTGAAAGAGGTTTTTGGTATTTCCCATTAGATGTCCTATAAAAATAGGAACATGACAAGAGGTTTATTGGTACTCTCGGAAAGTCCTGTTGGATGTCCCATCAAAGCGGGAATGTGACGTGAAATGCATTGGTGGTTTCGAGAAGTCTTGTTTGATACTCCGTTTAGACGAGAAGGTGACGCAGAGTTACTACATTCCCTATTGGATGCCATCTCAAGACAGGAACGCAACGTGAAACTCTTGCCTTCCCCGTTAGATGTCACATTAAGACGGGAACGTAACTCGAAGCTACTAACTTCGCCGTTGGAAGCTTGTCATGATGTGCAGAATTGTTTCCTTCCCCATTGGATGTTCTGCTGGATGCCCGTCATGACATAAAGAATTGTTTCTTTGATAACTTGCTTTTATTGGTTTTCTTCCATGATTTCTCTTTGCATTGCTCTTAGAAAAGCTTTGGACATGTTTACGAAAGTGTTCTAGAATCATCCGGCACCTGAACATCACTTGGGCATCACTTGGAAGTCATTGGATCACTTGGGAATGATTTTCCTATTAAGAAGCGCTTCCAATGCTCCTAGCAGTAAGTTAGTGCCCAATTTCTGTTTTAACGTGACTAAATTCCTGTTAAGACGAAATTGATTTCTACAGCAACTTGTGAGCCATTTTTGACAGAGCAAACATCTGAATTTGAAAAAGCTCGTGAGAGACAAAGTTGTAGATCGGGTAACAATCTTTCCAAAGCCATTGAGTTTGCCTCATTTGGAGGTCGAGAGAAAAATTTATGGCCAAGATACCCTAACTAGTTTGTTTCTCCAAACAACTTTTAAGCTTTATTTCAGTTTTGCCATTTCTCTTCCTATATAAAGAATATGATGTTCATTTGGGAAACCTAAATCTCTAAGCACGAAAATACAAAGGGAGAGTCTCTAGAGAACGTTCATTACTTCTCTGTTGTGATCCAAGAGGGTTTTGGTTGATAGCCGTCAATGCTTTCTCCCTCTTGATGTTTGTGAAGCTTTCTTCCATGCTTCATCATTGTTGTACCAAGTGAGGTTTCCTAAAAAGATTGAAGCTTTCCACCACTTGAGGTTTCGTTGTTGATTTCAAATCACAACCTTACACATTGTTCATCCGCAAAGAAGTCTATCGATGGATTGGTAAGGAGATGCACTCCATGAAGATTGTCAACTATGAGGCAAGGGGGGAGCTTGTTGTCTTACAGAGTCTAGAAAGTTGCAAGAGTTTGTAAGTATTTTCTACTGTCTATAATATTGTTCTTCATATAGTGATTTCACGGGTTTGGCTACCCCAGAGTGGTTTTTTCCTTTGATTTGTTCAATGGGTTTTCCAATTCGTTAACAAATCTTTGTGTTGTGGATGTATGAATCTTTTTATGGTTGTGATCTTTTAATACCATATTGCAATTTATATATATATATATATTGTTGGGAATAAATCCCTCCTATGTGGGCGTGGTAACCTGAAAGCCCACAGCCCAACAACAAGATCATGAACCGAGCCTCAACAAGCGGACTTTATAGTTTATGAAGATCTGGCCCATAAAAGACGACGGCAAATATCACCGAAGCCTGGTAGTCCATGAATGATACCCCCCGGGAATGGACTTCCCGAGGATATCATTCTCTTCGCTTCCCGAGAATAGTTTGTCATTACAGTCAGACATCTCAATCCATTCGGACTCCCAGTATTCAATGGTTAACTCATACTGGATTAGAAACTCTTGTCATAATTATCCAATACCACGAGGATAGTATTAGAGTCCTTATACAACAACCGTTCCCAATTCAAATTTGGCTACGTGAATAATACCAAAGAGAAGGAGGATAGCTAGAAGACCCAAATGAGATAACATAAGAACTCTAGTCCGAATAAACCTCTCCGTTCAAGGAACTTCATTCCAAGTAAACTGTTCAGCCTATAAATAGGCGAGACACCAGATATCAAGGCTATGTTGAATTATTCTACAGCTTATACACACTTTCTCAGAGATCTCATTTAAGCATAGGAGGGAGATTACGCTCAATACCGGGCGCTTTCTCTTCGTGTTTTCCTTGTTTGTCATTTCAGGTTCAAGGGCTCGTAGAACATGTTCACACCGTACCAGAAACTGTTCTAACATATATATATATATATTGCTTGCGATTGTTAATTTGGGGTTAGAACACTATACTCGTGTTTTTACATATATATTTAAAATTTTTATAAGAGATGTATAATATTATTTTGGGATAAATAAAAAATAAGTCCCTATGGTTGGCCTAAATTACAAAACACTCCATGTGGTATCAAAATGAACTCAGAGGTCCTTGGGGTATGCCAAAAAAACGATTTAGTACTTGTAGTCAAATTTCGTTAAAAAATTTAACAGATTCCGTTAGTTGCCATGTCATCACCAATAAAATGGTGACACATGTTGCTCTTAATAAAAAAAATATAAATATATTAAATATATAAAAGTAAAAAAAAAAAAAAAAACTACACAATGTTCTCTCTTCCCCCATTTCATCATCAATCCTTTCCCCTAGACCCATTTTCTCATTTCCCTCAATTTTCTTCCCAAACACATATTCTCCGGCCCCCAAAATTTCTCCCTATGCAACGACGACCACCCCCGTCGGCCTTTCTCACTGTGCGACAACCTATTCTACCACGCCGAAGACCCTCACCGACCCAGTCTTCTTGTCTATTACATTTTTTTCGTTCTCAATTTTTTCATGGGTTCTCAAATTTTTCATGGGTTATTCTCTGTTTCAAATGGGTTGTTGATATTTTCTTTGTGGAAAGGAAGCTCCCTATCATATTTGAATTAATTGTGGCTTTGCTGAAGAAGAAAAGAAGTCGTTTCAATTTCCTTAGCTCTTCTTATCCTCTCACCTTTGTTGAAGAAGAAAAAAAGTGAGTTTAATTCATCCAAAAAAAGTGGGTTTAGCTCGACGTCGGAGATGTGGCTGGCTCGTCGTCAGTAGTACTCGGCAGCATGGTCTTTGTTGCCGGCCGTTGGTGAGGGGAGAGGGAAGAGAGATGAAATGGGGGAAGAGACAAAGATGAAAAGGGGGAGGAGTGAACGATGAAATTGGGGAAGAGAGAACACCGTGTAGGTTTTTTAAAAAAAAAAAATTATTTTTTAGTTTTTTTTTTACTTTTATATATTTAATATATTTATATATTTTTTATTAAGAGCAACACGTGTCACCATTTCATTGGTGGTGACGTGACAACTAACGGAATCTGTTAAATTTTTTAATAGAATTTGACTACAGCGACTAAATCGTTTTTTTTTTGCATACCCTAAGGACCTTTGAGTTCATTTTGAAACCACAAGAAGTGTTTTGTAATTAAGGCCAACCACAGGGACTGATTATGCATTTATCCCTATTATTTTTTATATTATTTTGTGGAAAAGTCCACATGCCCTCCTTAAAGTATCACTCAATTCACAATGTCCCTCTAAATTTTAGATTGTGACAATATCGCCTTCAAATTACCAAAAATTGCCGTTGTCTCCCACTTAAGGTCAGCAGAAAGACAAAAATGATCTTAATTTTTTTTTAATATGAAAAGAATACTCATATATATTCTATTTGTTTTTTTTTTAAAAAAAAAACAGGGGGTGGACAAACTACTCCCAAGGCAATGGGGGTGACCGAACAATTCCCAAATAGCCAAGGGTGATTCTGCCACCTCCTTTAACCATATTTTAAAGGTGGCTGAACTATCCCCATGACCATTGAGGCTAAACTTTATTGTCAAGGTGGTTCTATCTTCTCGACCTTCTCACTGTGACCACAACATAGTTTTTGTGATTTACACTACCAAGAGGCTAAACTTTGGGCTTGCCTTTTGCAAGCTTGGAGACAATAAGTGGACAAAACTTTGTCAACTTGGAGAAGAAGACGACCTGGGGGTGGTCCAGCCACCACCCCTAGGTGTTGGGGGTGGTTTGGCTACCTTCAGGGTGTTTTGTTTTTTTACTTTTTTAAATTTTTATTAAGGGTAATTTGTCGTTAGATGGACATTAACAAGTTTTTTTTTGTAGTTTGGACAACATTGTCGTGATCTAAATTTAGTGGAATATTGCCAATTAAATGTTAGTTTCAGGAGGATGTGAACTTTTTCCTAGTTTCTTTTTCAATTTTTATTTTTATTTTTATAAACGGTATTTTTGTCATTAGGGAACATTGACAATTTTTAAGAATTTGAGGGAACATTGTCTATTAGTTGAATATTTAAGGGGTTTGTGTGGACTTTTTCCTTACTTTTGTTATTTATTGGATGGAAAAATAGGTGAAAGTCTCAAATTGATTGATTATAAACTCAGGTCTTAAATTTGTAAAATTAAATACTGAAATCTAACTCATTTGGTATGTGGAATATGTATTCCTCTTTGCAAGGGAATAGTTATTCCCATGTGAATAGCTATTCATAGAAATGAGTACCTACCAGACAAAATAATGATTGTTCCATAAAAATAATCATTTCATTTCAGGGCCTATTTCAAGAACCAAACGGGGCCTAAAAGTCAAAATCAAGTAAAGCATAAAGAGTTTCTGTGTTTTATAGAAAGAAAAAGGGGAGAGAAAAAGGAGAAAAAAAAATGTGGGTAATAAATTTGAAGATTTTAGTTGCATACCAGAGTGATAGCTTTGATGTGGTTTCTCCCCATATTAGAGTCAAGCTCGCTTGTCCCCCAGTGTTCCAGAAGCACATCAACAACATCATTACCACCTGAGTCGTCATTGCTGGCTAAAGTGGCAGCACTTGTTTGCATCTTGTCCTTGATTATGTCATCCAGAATCTTGTCCAAATTTTTGCGTATTTTCTCCAATGAAGTAAGGAAACTAAGAAACTTTAGTGAAGGGAACACATCAAACAAGTTAAAGACTCCTGTAAGACTATTAGCTTCCTTAAGCAAATATATCAACTCATTTTCATATTTGCACTCCTTCCCAAATGCTGCCCTGGAAATTATTCTATTCATCAAGGAGAAGACTTTCTCACTTAGATTTATTGGAAGTCCCCCAGACAAAGAAACGGATTTGATAAGATTCAACACCTCTTCTTCTCTTATTGTTCTAAATGACTGGACACGCATGGCACTCAAGAGCTCCATGACATAAATCTTTCGAATTTGTCTCCAATAATCACCAAAGGGAGTAAAGAATACACCTAAAGAATCATAGGATACAACTTCAGCAGCAAGAATCCTAGGCTGATTTGCAAATATGGTGTCATGTGTCTTGAGCAACTCTTTTGCTGAATTTGGTGATGAAATGATTATAGCTGACACCTCACCCAGCTGCAATTTCATGATGGGTCCATGTTTCTTGGCCAAGTCTCCCAAGAAATGATGTGGTTGTGATGAAGAAGAAGCCAGTTGGTGCAAGTTCCCAATAAGAGGCAGTTTCCATGGCCCTGGGGGCAACTTATGGTTTTGGCATTTGGCTTTAGATTTCGTCCAAATATTAAGCAGGATGAAGAGGAAGAAGAAACAAGTAAGTAGAGGAAATGAGAGATCTTGGAGCATCCTCTTTTCTTAGGGAGTAGCTTTTGTATTCACAGCTGCAGGAACAATATATCTATATATCTTTGGAGCTGCACTAGATTGGTAAGTTTTGTGTGCAAGATGACCGAATCAAAGCTGTTAGATCATTAATATGTTAGGTTTGAAAACTAAGTTCATAGGGTAGTTCAAGAATGAAGGACTTGTTTGGTAAAGGCCTAATTAAGTCCACTTTTCTTTTCTTTTTCAACTCTCCAACATTCTTATTTTTTATATTACATTAATCATTTTTTACTACTATTCAAATTTAAAAATAAAAAATAAAAAAAAACTCAATATAAAACAAAACACTTCCAATTTTCTATACAAAAAATCCAAAACTTCTATCTATTTTATATCACATCAATCACTTCTAACCCAAAACTCCCAACCAATTCTTTTGCCAACCTTCCCAAATTTTAGTCACCAAAATAACTAAAAATCACATTTATCTATTTTAGCTACCCACTTTTTTAAAGCACCCCCAACATCCTTACTATTTTAACTATCAACTTTCACTATTCTATTTAAATATTCTTTCCCAAAGATTTTTTTTTATTTTTTGCTAACTTTTTTTAAACAATAAGAAGGGTAGAGAAAAAAGTTATATTATTTTTTAGTCATTTGGTGAGTGAACAATACTCACTATCTTTAGTGAGTACTTATCATACTTATCATTCATCAAACCAAAATCATTATTTTGCTGAGGCCGTTGGAGAGCGTTTTTGTTTGTAATCTTTAGTGATTTGACTAACATAAAAAAAAAAATAATAATAAAAAAAAAAACTAGTTTGATAAGGTTACTTGAAATTCTCTAACATCATTAAATGTTAGGTTTGAAAATCAAAGCTATTAGATCATTAATGTGTGATCTCTCTTGCTTAAAAGAATCACCGGTACTCCTTCATCGTGATCCTCAATCTTTTTTTTCATTTTTCCTTTTTTTTTTTCTAAGCAAATTGGGAAAGGGGAACGATCAAAAGACCGAAAGAGGTGGGCTCCCTTACAACAGACCCAAACTCAAAAAATAACAGTGCTAGTAAACGTAACAAAGTAAGAAAAAAAGTGAAAATAACTAAATTTAACTAAAAATGTAGTTTACAAGCTCTGTTAGAGATGCTCTTATGAGAAAAGCGGAAAAATGTTTTTTTTATCTTAAATGCAGCATACTTACTTGGTAGGCTGTGTGGGCCCTTTGAATTTTTCCAAACTTGCACGAACAAGCTTGTTGCATTTTTTTCTAGCAAAGCGTTGTTAGAAACAGTGAAGATGGTGTCGTATTTCTTCTTGTTTGCAGGTTGAAGTTACCATTTCAAACCTAAAACAAATATTCAAAGAGAATAGCGACAGATTTGTAGCTATTTGCACTATATAATAATTATAACTTGTAAACATTTGCTAGGCTTATTGACTTTTCTAGTCTAGCCTTATTGACTTTAAACATATAGAAACAAACATAAGACATCAAAAGAATGTGGTTCAACAAGTTACCAAAATTTTCGTGTGAGACTTAAATTTATTTTTTAGTTTTTGGAAATTTCACAAAGGACCCATAAACTTTTACATGTTTTGAGAAGACACCCTAAAATTTATAAAATTTTTAATTTCACCTCATAAAGATGTGTTTTGGGGTAAATTGACGGACATTACGAAATTTTGGAGGAAATGTAACATAAGGGTTTATTAACACATTTTTGATGAACTTAAGGAGTTAAAAGTGAAAGGGGAAAAGAAAGAAAAAAAAACAAACAAACAAACATTGAAGGTCTTATTTATTTTCACGAGTTTACATAGGAATTTACTTTACAAATACCCTCTTTTTTATTCCAAATACGTATTTCCTTTGGTTTTACATTCCTATCTTGAAATAATGAATTGAGTTCGTATAGGCCTTTTGGATATCGCTATTAAAATAGCCTTTCTGCCTCCCAACAATTATATCTTCCAAATTGTCCACACTAACAATCCATCACTCTCCTCCAAAGAGAGATTTTAGTAAATAACCAAATATAACACTTGGGTTAAGGGTTAAATTGGTCATTTTTCTTACATCTCCCCCTCCTGGAGCTCGAGTATCATATACGCCTCCAAAATAAAGACTCACACCTCCAAAATAAAGAGCTTTGAATACTAGAAGGTAGCATTGTCAACTAGGCAAGACGGAAGAACTTCCTATATGAAGGAGCTCAATTCGTGGGGTAATCTCTCAATCTCGTAGTGAGTGGCATTAACAAAATGAAAAAAGACAATTTTCCAAGTGGAATGAATAATGTAATCATTGAAAATAGTCGTATGATGATCAAGAGTGCTAGGTTTTTACAAAGATTTTGGTGGGATGATATGGCACAACATGACTAGAAAAAAAATAAAAAGTTAACTTTTGAAAAACTCAATCATATTGTCCTACATCATATTGTAAATTTTTTTTTTTTTGTAAAATTTGTTTGTAAGCCTAATATTTTTCTTTATTATACATGTGGGCCATGCTTATCTTATTATTATTATTGTTTTCTTTTTTCGTTTTTTTCTTTTCTAAGTAACATCTAATGTTAAAGAAATTAACTAATATTCTTAACAAAATTAATTAATTCAAATATTACGAAACTAAATATTACTTTAATTTTCTTAATTATTATTATTTATAATATTTTTTTTATGCTAGGCATTACATATATTAAGCAGGATGAAGAGGAAGAAGAAACAAGTAAGTAGAGGAAATGAGAGATCTTGGAGCATCCTCTTTTCTTAGGGAGTATCTTTCAGCTATAGAAACAATATATCTATATATCTTTGGAGCTACTTTAGATTGGTAAGTTTTGTGTGCAAGATGACCAAATCAAAGCTGTTAAATCATTAATATGTTAGGTTTGAAAACTAAGTTTATAGGGTAGTTCAAGAACGAAGGACTTCTTTGGTAAAGGCCTAATTAAGCCCACTTTTCTTTTTTTTCAACTCTCTAACATTCTTATTTTTTTATATTACATTAATCACTTTTTATTACTATTTAAATATATAAAAATAAATAAACTCAATATGAAACAAAACTCTTTCAATTTTCTATACAAAAAATCCAAAACTTCTATCTATTTTATATCACATCAATCACTTCTAACCCAAAACTCCCAACCAAGTCTTTTGCCAACCTTGCCAAATTTTACTCACCAAAATAGCTAAAAATCTCATTTATCTATTTTAGCTACTCACTTTTTTAAAGTACCCCCAACATCCTTACTATTTTAACTATCAACTTTCACTATTCTATTTAAATATTCTTTTTCAAAGATTTTTTTTATTTTTTGCTAACTTTTTTCAAATAATAAGAAGGGTAGAGAAAAAAGTTATATTATTTTTTAGTCATTTGGTGAGTGAACAATACTCACAATCTTTAGTGAGTACTTATCATACTTATCATTCACCAAACCAAAATCATTATTTTGCTGAGGCCGTTGGAGAGCGTTTTTGTTTGTAATTTTTAGTTATTTGACTAACATAAAAAAATAAAATAAAATAAAAAACTAGTTTGATAAGGTTACTAGAAATTCTCTAACATCATTAAATGTTAGGTTTAAAAATCAAAGCTATTAGATCATTAATGTGTGATCTCTCTTGCTTAAAAGAATCACTGGTCCTCCTTCATCATGATCCTCACTTTTTTTTCTTTGTTCTTTTTTCTTTTTTTTCTCTAAGCGAATTGGGAAAGGGGAGCAATCAAAAGACCGAAAAGGGGTGGGCTCCCCTACAACAGACCCAAACTCGAAAAATAATAGTGTTAGTAAACATAACAAAGTAAGAAATGGGCCAAATAAATAACCAGATCCTCTTAAAGAGGCAGCATAAAATGGTTTTAAAGGCAAAAAGAGCATAGGAAGGATCACAAACCTCAAGAGGTTCATAAACCTTAATAACATGTGTAAGAACCTCAAAAGGTCCAAACCCAATTGTACCCCCTACAAGGAACAATATCAACCTCCCAAAGGAAGTCAATACAGGAGCGGCACTGGTAAGATCTAGATCTAGAGCCGAAGAAAATGGAGTACTGACTCCGGTAGCACTAGTCTCCACAGCAGAAATCAACCCTAAGTACAAAGGGAGGCTAAAACCAACAAAACCCAAGCAAAAGAACATAAAATACAAGGAAACTAATGGAACAACAGAAAATACAAGGACAGAAAAATAAACACAAGCGGAAAAACAGCAGAAAACCCCAACAAACAGCTGAGATGGCGATGATGAAAGTAGAGGAGCGGCCAGAAGGAACCATTGACTAGGGCGTCGGGATCACGCGCCGGTGCGTGAGAGTCACGCTCGGGCGTGTGAAGCTCACGCTCCTACCCGTACTGGGCGGATGACTAATTGGGAAGTGGCGGTGGAGAGCTGGGTGGCCGCTGATGATGGTGGAGTGGCACGTGTAGACCTGGGTCAGCCTAAGGAAAGCAGATCGGGTTTTAAAGAAAACCCATCTAAGAACCAAACTCGATCCGACCTGCATGGTGGAAAACGGCGAGCAGCAGCGCAAGGGAGCGGCAGGGATGCGAACGACCATGAAGGATGGCACCCCAGGGCAGCGGAGCAATGGTCAAAAGGTGGAGAAAAAAATCTGTGCTGAAGGGTGACAAAAAGACCAAATAAACATTCAAAAAAAAAAAAGAAAACTTGCTGAAGAAGAAGAGGAAAGGAAAAGGAAAAGGAAAAGGGGAGGAGGAAAGGCTTCCCCCTCCCTTGACAACTACACTGACGGTGGTAGAAGGCCTCACAAGGAGGTGGATTTTCTCTACTTAGAGAGAAGGAAGAGCTTCTCTCACAAGAGCTTCTCCGGCAATGGTTGCTAGCTTAGCTACTCAAAAAGTACAACTCACTAGTTTAGCTATTGCTTTTTCACTACACATTCCAGCAAAACATCTATTTTAACCATCTCTTTTAATTAAATATTATTTTATCATTTTCTAACTTTCCCTTTTCGGGTTCGAATACGACATCGTACAGAGATAAGTGCAAAGGGTTTATTCCGGTCATCGTCGCACAAGGGGCTTCTACTACAAGTCGCCTAAGAATGTGCGGATCAAGGGTTTGTTGTCTTCGTCGGCGTTGGCATGGTACGATCGGGACCGATCAGCGGCCGATGAGGATCGGGAGGGGTCGAGGATGCTAAGGAAGCGACTGGAGCACGAGTTCGACAGGGATCGACGGAAGGGAGGCTTCAATCGGTACGGTACGACGGAGGGTACAATTGTAATTTGATGCACCGGTCGGAGAGCTTCTGCGGGAGGTTGTCTTCGTCGTCGGCGGGGAGGAGGGAGTTCCCAAAGGGGTTCCAATTGGAGCCGTCCTCTTTGGCGGTGATGGATCGGTCCCGGCGGGAGGGGAGCGTGTCTTCGGGGCGGCGATTTGGGAGCAACAACATTGAATTTTCAAGGTGGGGGGGATTTGGTGAGGGTCCGGTGAGGGAGAGCTAAAGAAGAGAGAGAAGAGAGAGAGAGAGAGAGAAAAAAAAAAAGTTTGAGCATTGAGGGAGAGAGAGGAGAGAGAAAAAATAATTAAAAAATCTTGCAAGGTGCTACAGTGAACTTTCAAATATGAAAATTCACTATAGCACTAGTAGGGAAAACCTCTACTTTACAAGCTCTGCTGGAGCAAGAAAAAAAGTGAAAATAGCTAAATTTAACTAAAAAAACTAGTTTACAAGCTCTGTTGGAGATGCTCTTATGAAAGAAGTGGAAAAATGTTTGTTTTATCTTAAATGCAGCATACTTATTTGGTAGGCTGCATGGGCCCTTTGAATTTTTCCAAACTTGCACGAACAAGCTTGTTGCATTTTTTTCTAGCGAAGCGTTGTTAGAAACAGTGAAGATGGTGTCATATGTCTTCTTGTTTGCAGGTTGAAGTTACCATTTCAAACCTAAAACAAATATTGAAAGAGAATAACAACAGATTTGTAGCTATTTGCACTATATAGCAATTATAACTTGTAAACATTTGCTAGGCTTATTGACTTTTCTACTCTAGCCTTATTGACTTTAAACATATAGAAACAAACATGAGACATCAAAAGAATGTGGTTCAACAAGTTACCAAAATTTTCATGTGAGACTTAAATTTATTTTTTATTTTTTGGAAATTTCACAAAGGACCCATGAACTTTTACATGTTTTGAGAAGACACCCAAAAATTTATAAAATTTTTAATTTCACCTCAAAAAGATGTGTTTTGGGGTAAATTGACGGACATTACGAAATTTGGAGGAAATGTAACATAAGGGTTTATTAACACCTTTTTGATGAACTTAAGGAGTTAAAAGTGAAAGGGAAAAAAAAAAACATTGAAGATCTTATTTATTTTCACGCGTTGACTTAGGAATTTACTTTACAAATACCCTATTTTTTATTCCAAATACGTATTTCCTTTGGTTTTACATTCCTATCTTGAAATATTGAATTGAGTTCGTATAGGCATTTTGGATATCACTATTGAAATAGCCTTTCTGCCTCCCTCCAATTATATCTTCCAAATTGTCCACACTAACAATCCATCCCTCTCCTCCAAAGAGAGATTTTAGTAAATAACCAAATATAACACTTGGGTTAAGGGTTAAATTGGTACTTTTCTTACATCTCCCCCTCTTGGAGCTCGGGTACCATATACGCCTCCAAAATAAAGAGCTTTGAATACTAGAAGGTAGCATGGTCAACTAGGCAAGACGGAAGAACTTCCTATATAAAGGAGCTTAGTTCGTGGGGTAACCTCTCAATCTCATAGTGAGGGGTGTTAAGTCAATGAGTATGGCGCCCCACATCGCTTAGGTATGGAGATGGGGATGTACTCAAATGTATACTTACACCCTTAATGACAACAACGCATTTTAAAGCCGTGATGGTCATGATCTCATGAGAACTCCGCAGTTAAGCGTGCTTCTGCTAGTGTAGTACTAGGATGTGTCACCTTCTAGGAAGTCTGGTTCGAAGGAGCTAAAAACGAACAATATTGTGTGTCATTGGGGTAGGGTGTTACAAATGGTATCAAAGTCATTACCCAGCTTGAGATGTGGGGAGCGTGCACAAGCCCATGAGGGGGTCGCTAGCGGGCACTTATTGGGACGCCAAGAATGAGCTAACCCCATGAGAGTCGCCAGCGAGGACGCTAGGTCCTAAGAGGGGGTGATTGTGGCTTCCCACATCGCCTAGGTATGGAGATGGGGATATACTCAAATGTATACTTACACCCTTAATGACAATAACTCGTTTTAAAGACATGATGGTCATGATCCCATAAGAACTCTGCAGTTAAGCATGCTTCTGCAAGAGTAGTACCTAGATAGGTGACCTCCTAGGAAGTCTGGTTCGGAGGAGCGAAAAGCAGACAATATTGTGTGTCATTGAGGTGGAGTGTTACAATGAGAGAAGACAATTTTCCAAGTGGAATGAATAATATAATCATAGAAAATAGTTGTATGATGATCAAGAGTGCTAGGATTTTTACAAAGATTTTGGTGCAATGATGTGACACAACATGATTGAAAAATAATAATAATAAAAAAAATAAATAAAAAAAAATAAATAAATTTAACTTTTGAAAAACTCAATTATATTGTGCTACATCATATTGTAATTTTTTTTTTTTTTTTGTAAAATTTGTTTGTAAGCCTAACATTTTTCTTTCTTATACATGCAGGCCATGCTTATCTTATTATTATTATTATTATTTTCTTTTTTCATTTTTTTCTTTTCTAAGTAACATCTAATGTTAAAGAAATTAACTAATATTCTTAACAAAATTAATTAATTCAAATATTATGAAACTAAATATTACTTATAATATTTTGGGTAAAATCCACTTAACCCCCTTAAACTACCACCTCAATGACAATCTACCCTCAAACTATCAATTGCGACAATTTACCCCCCAAACTACCAAAATAATGACAATGTACCCCTAATTTTAACAAAATAACGAAATTACCCTTACTAAAATAAAAACAAAAATACTAAAATTTAATTTTTTTTTTTTTTCAAAATTTTAAGGGTGTTTTTGTCTTATTGAAAATTTTATATGGGTAATTTCGTCATTTTGCTAGCATTGGGGGGTACATTGTCATTGTTTAGGTAGTTTGGGGATAAATTGTCGCAATTGATAGTTTGGAGGGTAAATTGTCATTGAAGTAATAATTTGAGGGGATTAAGTGGACTTTATCCTTTATTCTCCCTCCACTAAGTTTGCTCCTTCGTGTAGAATTGTATGCATATATGAAATTTCTCGACTTGTTACTATATCAGATTTGAGCTTGACACATCAAAATTGGGCTTGAAATATCACGTTAACGATATATATATATATAGCAAACAAAACCGACAAAACAAGAAGTTCTCTCTTTTTTTTTTTCCTTTCTTTTTATATATGCTTGGCGTTATATATCACATTTTCTAACTACCGGCAAGTAACCTTAAACTAAATAACTAACACTTTCTTTAATCTTAATTAAAAATAAGGGTTAAATGCAAAATTAATCCGGGTTGTTGGCTTAAATTACAAATCACTCCATGTGGTATAAAAAATAATTTATAGGTCCCTGTAGTTAGCCTAAATTACAAATCACTCCCTGTGTGATATAAAAAATAATTTATAGGTCCTCAAGATATGTCAAAATAACAGTTTACTCTCTAAAATCAATTTTCGTTAAGTAACTTAACAAAATCTGTCACGTTGTCACGCCATACCCAATAAAAACGCGACATGTGTTCTTATTAATTTCTTACTTTCAAAAATGACACTTAGGATTTTTCACATCATTTTACGATGCCAACTAATGTTACACATCGGCCCTCACTTCATGTCATACAGCTACAGTAAATTAACCTAATATCTTATATGTCCAAAATTTTACCCTGTGCGTAACCCTCCTCATCCTATTCTTCGTCAGCTGCTTCACAAAATGCGACCGTCAAATTATCGCAAAATGCTCACAAATCGTGGCAAGGAAGATGAAAATGAGGGAGGGTTACGCACGGAGTAAAATTTTGGAGATAGAAGAGATTAGGTTAATTTACTATAGCAATATGACATGACAAAGTACGGTTAAGTTACTTAAGGAAAATTGATTATAGGGAGTAAACTGTTATTTTGGCCTATTCTGAGGACATATAAATTATTTTTTATACCACATGGAATGATTTATAATTTAGGCCAACCATGCATAGGGACCATTTTGCATTTATCCCTAAAAATAATTAAGAGAAAATTTCATTTACCATTCTTGATATTTCATCACTTTTGCAATCATACCCTAAGCTTTAAAAAGTGTTAATTTAGTGTATCCATTTTTCAATTTTTTTCAATTTCACTATTAAGTTAGGATTTTCCGTTAAATCCTATCAAAATTTCCAAAATACCCCTGTATTTTTTTAATATATATATATTAATTTCTTTTCCAAAATTCGGGCACAAATTACGCTGAATCTTGACCAACACTTAAATCCTTGCAATTTTTTCCTTAAAAAATGGGTATTTTAAAATTTTTAACTCCCATCTATTAGGATTTAACGGAAAATCCTAAAGGAATTGAAAAAACAAAATTTGAAAGATACATACAATAAATTGACACTTTTTAAAGTTTGAAAGTATGATTATTAAAGTTATGAAAGATCAGGGATGGTAAGTAAAGTTTTTCCAATAATTAATCAACCTTATTGCTACAAATCTTTTATTCATTAGTTCTATAGTTTTTTCTTCTTTTCTTTTTTTCATGGTTGTTACCAAGGGGAACATGTATTGGAATAGGTATTATGGAGCCTTTGAATTTTAGGGCCCGTTTTTGGTTTGTGGAATAGGCCCCTAAAATAGAATGGCTATTCCTTTGAAGTATGCATTCTTTCATTTGGCAGGGACCTATTCCTAGGAATAGGTATTCCCATGTAATTTAATGTTTTAACCAATTCTAATGTTTTTAAGAGATAGCTTTGGACCAATAAAAAAAAAATGAAGAAAGAGAGAGAGCTCTCTAGAATAGGTATTACTTTAATTCCTTGTTGAAAAACCTCACTTTTAATTACTTGTCTTTAGCAATTTCCTTGATTTAGCTCCCCACCTCCTCCAACAAGAATAACAAAGAAATTAAAGAAGGTTAATAAGATTGATCCAATTTGTTTGTGTTTGCTGCTTGGAGGGTCAAATAAGACTCATGCTAATATTGTGGTTCTTTGATTGTTTGGTTGAACTTTGAAGGCTTTGTGACTGCACCCCTTTTGACATCAAATGAATGTATATCAAACATATATACACCCACAAAGAATATGTTATGAACCTAAATATTAAGTTTGTATTGGGATAAATTATGTTCTTAGAGAATCTGACCCTCTTATCAAACACGTAGTTTGTGAATAAATTTTCATTGATTGTATTGCTATGAAGATATATAGAAGGACTGTAACATAATCAGTCTGTTTTTTGGTTATTAGTAGTAGATAATTTTGTTTTATTTTCTTATGCCAGTTTCTCAAAGTTGTTGTTACTGAATCAGCATGTTACTAGCTTGTAAGCCTCTGAGGAATCAAAGTTTTTATAAGATATATGAATTTGATGCATAATGGGTTGGATTTTTATTTTTTATTTTTTTTTATGTGCTCCTTTTTATTGTCTCATTAATTTGTCCTTTCCAAGCTATGTGATGGTCTATTTTGTTCCCAATTTTGTAAGGTAGTTTACTTCTTATGTAATGGCATTAATAGCAATGTTTGACATTATTATTTTGATTACTCGCTCAATCGCTCTTCATGAAAAATGTTACACATTCTAATTCTCTCACTCTCATGTTGATATGCTAGTGAAAATTATCATTAGATCCAAAATCCAATAATTATCCATCTAAAATCTAATGGTGAGGGAATGGGAGTGTGCATTTGGAAGTGTAGGACTATGTGTAGCATTTCTCATTGTCCAATAATGTATTGTTTGAACTAGATTTCTCATGTGTTGTATTGGTTTAAATCTTGATTGATTAATAACAAGAGCCTCCACCCCAAGTTGGGGTTAAACCCTTACGTCTCAACAAGTTTGACATCTCACCTAGGAGTCTAATTTTCTTTTGTGGAATCTTAAGAATTTGATCGGGATGGTTTTATTCCAAAAGAATGAACAAACTCTAGCAAGTATAATAATAAATAAAATGAAAAGAATGATAAAAGATAAAGAATAATGACAATGACATAAAAACAAAACAAAATAAAACCAAAAAACATATACGACTAGCACCGATGAATCTAATCGCATATGTAACATTGTTATGAGTCGTCACAGTCAACAAGATACCTTAATGTGGACCAAGAACTCCAATGGTAATTTGTCAATCAAAAGTGCTTACCGCCTAGAAAAGGCAAGAATCCTGCGGGAGAAAGGGGAGCGCTCAACAAATTAAGTCTTCTTTTTGTCTAGTGTGGAAGAAAATATGGAGACTGAGAGTCCCAGGGGTGGTAAGGAATTTTCTTTGGAGAGAATGCAATAATTTACTCCCTACAAAGAATAATATTTTCAAGAAGGGGATAGTTCAAAACCCTTGTGTCCCATTTTTGGCCAATGTTCGGATAGTATGGGATACATTCTTTGGAGTTGCAAGTCGATTGTAGCTGTCTGGACGGAGTGCAACAAGAAAATCCAAAAACGATCCATTTCAAAGAGCAGCGGCTTGTGTTTATTTGAAAAATGGATGGAGGAGTTAGATGATACTGATCTTGAGTTTCATTGCTTTTTTGGCTCAAAGAATTTGGCTTCGCAAATACTTGATCATCTTTGGACGAGAATTCACAACCCCTACTCAACTAGTTAGAATAGCTCAAGAAGCTTTGGCTGATTTTTCCCAAGCAATTGAAGTCACTAATACCAGTGCGCATTCTGATTGCGTGGAGAGACCGAGATGGGTGGTCAAAATAAATTGGGATTCCGCTATTGATAATCAAAATAAGAAGATGAGGATTGGGTGATCATTAGAGATGCAGATGGGCTTGTTTAGGCTTCCATGTGTACATCAATGCCTTTTATTATAGATCCGAGTTTCAATGGTAGCGGAAGTAGTTGGCGCTTGGAAGATAGTTACTCTTGGCGATGAGATGGGTGGGTAATTGTTGAGGGAGATGTGCTAGAAATTGTGCAAGCTTTGGCTCATGAGGGAACCTGCTAGAGTCGTAAAACAGTCAATTACTAGATGATACCCAAGTCGGATTAAATAATCTCCAATCATAGAAGATAGTTCATATCCGGAGGGAGACAAACAAAGTAACTAATCCTTTGGGGAAAACACCAATCCATCATAGAAGATAGTTCATATCCGGAGGGAGACAAACAAAGTAACTAATCCTTTGGCGAAAACACAAATCCATTCTTGTCTAGACAAAGTGCGGCGAAAAATGAACAAAGCATTGTTGTGTTATTTATAAAATGAGGTTCATTTCAACAACAACAAAAAAAAAAAAGTCATTAAGGGTAGCTCAATCGGCTAGAGACCACGCATCATGAAGCGGAGGTTATTAGTTCGAATCTCTCCTCCCCTCTTGTGCAGACACATAAAAAAAATAAAAAATAAAAATTAAAAATTAAAAAAAAAAAGTACAGTTAAAAAAACATTTTACTCTCTGAAAGTTGTGTGCTCGTTGCCAACTGGCACAACTTCACCTGACCAATCAAAGGCGCTCCCGCCAATAAAATTGAAAGACCCCCACCCAACACACCCTATTTCTCAACTCTCCCTCATTACACAGCCTTCAACGCGCACACAGCCACGCGCTCTATTTCTCAACTCTCCCTCATTGCACAACCTTCAACGCGCACACATCCACGCGCGCGCGCTCTCTCTCTCTCTCTCTCTTTGTCTCAGCTCTCTCATAAGCTCTCACATTTCACCGCCGTTACCGCACAAGCTGTGTCTTTCACGCCCACACGCTCTGTTTCTCGTCTCCGGCTGTCTCTTGCTTCCGGTACGATCTCTACTCTAGGGTTTCTCTCTCTCTCTCTCTCTCTCTCTCTCTAGGGTTTTCCATTGTTTGCTTTTGATCTCTAGGGTTTACTGATCTTCCGCATGCTAGGGTTTTCGTGGTTTTTTGTTATAGTGGATCAAAAGGAAAAGTTTCTTTTCTTTCCGATCTTTGGATCGGAGATTTTATTATAGGAGTACTATCTGATTTATGTGCCTCTTGCACCTTAATACTGTTTGGGTTAGCGTTAATATTGTTTGGGTTAGCGTTAATATTGGATTAACAAACGCAAGGGGTTGGCTTAGGGGTTGAGGCTTGTGGTCTTAGAGAGTATCACCCCTTAGATCCCAAGTTCAAGACTTGCTATGTGCAAACTTCCTCTTGGAGCACACCCAGTGTAAAAAGCCGGCAATTTACCCTAGGGAAACTTCCAGAGTGCGGTACACGGGTAAGAGCCTAAGAGGTTTACTCTGCATAGGTGGATCTGAAGGGCGGTGCCGTGTTGAGGTTTCTGTCATAAAAAATATATATATTGGATTAACATTAAAGTTTCCAAACAAACCTTTATGAATTTTCATTATTTTCTCTCACTAAAATTCTGGGCTTGGTTACTAGTGTCATAATCACAAGGAAGCCCACTACAGGGGATTCTCACCCCAAGAGAAAATAATAGAAAGTAAAAAAAGCTGAGTGTTCAGTACTAATGGTGGTGTCCCAATAGTCCAATGAATGTAAGAATAGGACATTGAAAATATATATATATATATATTTGCTGAGCTCCTTCACTGCACTGTTGACACACTTCTACCCTCTAAAATTAATGGGATAGTTGGCATGGGTTACTTTTGTACCGAAAAGAAAATTTGATGGGTCAGAATCTACTGAGTGAACCAATCTTTCTAGATGTAGACACCTTAGGAGTGAAATGCTTTGCTGTTCTAGTGTCCTTTCCCTTCTTCTTTAAGGGTAGTGAAGGTAAGAAAGTAATAATTATCAGGGACTTGTACCAGTCCATTGCAAAAACATAAGAAAAGAAGGGATGAGATGATGGGGTTGGGTTAGTTGAATTAGCCAGAGTGTAGCAAAATTGAAGCCCATTAATGGCCCATCATTCTTGCTGTTAATTATATAAACTAAATGGTAAGTTTATCCCATTTGGTAATGTTTATTTGCATATGCAATAACATCTCACTCTCCTATAATATTTTCATTTCTTCCATATATTCGTAGTTTCATAATTGAGTTACGAAGAGACCAACTCAGTTTCTCGAATAAATAGATGGCCATGTGGCTGGAGCTTTGAGACACGCTTGCTGTAGCAATCACTGGATTTGAGGGAATTTTTTCCTTTTACAAGACAATACCTTTGAGACCACACTCCCTCACACATATAGAGAAATGAATATCTACAAGACTAGGTTAATGGCACTTGGAAGTTTATGTTTTTTTTTTTTTTTGATAAGTAATGTAATATATATCAAAAAAAGCGCAAAGCGCCTCTAAGTACACAATAATGTATACAAAGGAACCCAACCAAACACCCAAACAAACCAAAAACCCAGAAAAACCTCTAAGAACCCAAGAAAGTATACAAGGGACCCAACCAAACACCCAAGAAAAGCCCTAGTGCACCTCAGGGGGAAACCTAGTGCACGTCAGGGGGAAATGAAAAAACATTTTTAGACCCCAAAAATCCCCACCGACGCCAGTCCTTCACCGGAGAGATGGAGCAATCCAGATTTTTGATCTCCAAAGAGATGGAGCAATCCAGATTTATGTTAAAAAATGAAGTTGCATTCTATGACAATTTTATATGAGAAATTTGACAAATATGGTAAATGATATGGGGGACATGAAATGTTAGGAGCATTGTCACTACGATTGAACTTTTGTAGTGCTTTGTTTCATGCAAGTTAAAAGAAGAGGAAACTAAAACCAAGAAAAGAAAATATAAATTAGCCCAACAATGAATCTGTTTTCGTTATGTATTAGGTATTGGTTCCTCGTGATTTCATATTGAGGCACATGTACTGCTATTAGAGATTATTGTTAAAACTTGATTGGTTATTGTGACTGTATAAATTAACCCAAAAAATCATAAAGGTTTGTTTGTTAGGCTATTGTGACAATCTACTATAATTTTGTGTCCCTTTAATGTTAATCCAATCAGGAGTTTCTCCGCATTTGAAAAACAAAACTAGAAATTTGATTGGTTGGTTCATTAATTTATGTTCTTATTCATTCTATGGTTTTTTTGTTTTTTTGTTTTTGGGTTGTGTGCCTAATAATGTTTGTAACAGGTAATCATTGCGCACCAAATGTCCTTTGTTCTCAACAAGAAGCATTGGTCACTTATTCGTTGTGATTTTAGTTTCTTGAATCGTGGGAGGCACTGGTGGACTTGGAAGATCTTCTTTCGGCATTGGACTTGACAGTTTGCTTTTTCCTTTTTGTTGGAAGCAGCAATATTATTGTTGCATTCTACAGTAGAGTTTAAAAATTGTTTTTGTGGAAGTCAGTATTCTTGATGGGGAAAACATCACTGCTAGCTCCTGGATTTGGATTTCACCCTACTGATGTTGAGCTGGTTTTGTACTACTTGAAGAGGAAAGTAATGGGGAAAAGGCTTCATTTTGAAGCCATTGCAGAGGTTGATTTATACAAGTTTGGCCCTTGGGATCTTCCAGTTATAGGAGAAGTCTTATACATACTCTTGTTTGCATGATTAGTATGTTGTGCTTTTTATTTGTGTTTCTTACTAAAATGTGCTTTTTCCTATATCAGATAAATCTCTTTTGAAAGGTGGGGATCTGAAATGGGACTTCTTTTGCCCTGTGGAGAAAAAGTATTCATCTGGGGCTAGAATGAATCGTGCAACTGAATTTGGGTACTGGAAAACCTCTGGAAAGGATAGACCCGTTCATTACAATAAAGAGTTGGTGGGGTTGATAAAAACTTTGATTTTTCACAGAGGAAAAGCACCACGAGGTGATCGGACGGATTGGGTTATGCATGAGTACAGACTGGAAGATAAAAATCTGGCAGAAAGAGGAGCAGTTCAGGTAATGCCTGGTGATTTAACAATCTTTGCATGACACTCTTGTTTGTAGAATCAAAAGCATTGTTGTTTGGTGTATTTTTTTTTTTTATAGGCTGTTTTCCTGCTAAAAATGTTTTGAACGGGTTCAAATTGTTTTTAAAAACTATTATATATACAGGTAAGTTTCCAACGTATTTTGTAGTTTTAAGTGTATTTTAGAAATTGGAGCCTGTCTTTTTGGTTTAGAGGGCTAAATGCACACCTTTTAGAGCATTCACAATGGACTCAAACAAAAGCTAAATTTGAGGTGAAAAATTTACTTTATCAAATTTATAGAGCGACTTTTAAAATGAGTCAAACATCAAACTCTCTATACCTTTCTTTAATTTAGTTAAATATTATTATTTTATTAGTTTTAAACCAATCAGGAGAGAGGAGGGTAAAAAATAAGCTTAAAAAATTATATAACTTTAGCTTTTTGACTCTTGGAATGTGGGGAGCATCTATGACAAGAGTTAAATATAAAGTAGCAAAGGGAGCTTGTTAAATTGGTGTTTTCATGAGTTTTGTTAGATTTTTAGAGACAAGTTAAATGTAAAGAGCTCATTGTGAATGCTCTTAAGCCCAAAGCGCTTTTTTTTATTTTTTATCATTTTAATTGAACACTGTCTTGTTTGAAATTTATGAACAAATCTCAAATTTGATTAAAAGAATTTCTTTCTACCTCTGGTGTTTGCACCCAACTGAAAGTTCTTTTTTTCAAATGAATGTGTCAATAATACTGTTAAAAGGATGATATTGTCCTTATTCGCTTGGCATTTTGCAAAATATAGGTCATATAGTCTCTGCCCCCTAGTTATATTTACACATATCAATACAGTCTTTTGCCTTGCACCATCCGTCTTATACATGGCAAATGCTTGAGAAACATAGCACAGCAACTCGACAGCCACAATTTTTATTTAAAATGGTTCTTGTTGTTTGAATTTTATATTTTGTTGAACCCAGCATGTATTACTCTCTTTGTTGTTACCAATTTTAACATGTTCATTTTTTTCAGTTCGTAGTGAAGGTACACAGTTATGAAACTTTCCAAAATTTCCCTTTAAAAGTTGCATCCTTCAAATTTCGGAAACCTTTTGAGGAAGGTTTTGAAAACTTTTTATTTTTTTGGTTCCAATGATTCAATAGTTTCTTCTTTTTCCTTCCCCCCCTTTTGTTTTTTCTAAGAAGATAAAGACAAAAATAAGTGCATCTACTTAAAAGGTTGGGCTTACTAAGATGGACAAATAAAATGGGACAGAGGGGGTAACATGTATTTGTTAGGCTACGAAGGTTTTGATGCACTCTCTTTTTGGTAACATTCTATATGTTATTTTCATTTCTTTTCCTGCATATCTAAAACCAGCGATGTTATTTTCATTTGTGGTGCCTCCTGTATTTGAATTCATTTTAATGATGTTTTTGTCTTGCAGAACACGTAAGTTCTTTGTATGATTTTCCAGAAGGAGGGTATGGGCCCAAGAAATGGTGCCCAATATGGAGCACCATTTAAGGAGGAAGACTGGAATGATGATGAACAAGTTGATTGTGTTGAAATCGTCCCTTCTGCTGATTTGTTTACCCCAAATTATGTACTGCCTACTAACCGTATCAGTTCAGTTGCTATTGGTACCTCTATTTTGGGTGGCACAGATTCTGAGTCATGTTTATCTGAAACTATGCGAACCCACTTCGAGGGGCTTACGCCAGTTTGTAGTAGTGATGTTGTTTATCAAACTTCGGGTGATGGTGACATTCTTCCTGAAGTGCTTGCAAATAGTGATGATGATATTCTTCCTCTGCTTGCTTCCTTTACGGAAAATAACCCTTTGATTTCAATTGAAGATAACATTCTTCCTGAAGTGCTTGCTAATAGTGATGATGATATTCTTCCGCTGCTTGCTTCCTTTACAGAAGATAACACTTTGATTTCAATTGAAGATGACAAAAATAAGGTGTGTAACTCCTTGCAAATTTTTCTTACTAATGCATTCCTAATCTAGTATATGCGGGAATGTGTCATACTTTAATCTTCATTGGGAAAATGAGTATTTTACTTCCTGAAAGCATTTAATATCGACATTTTAAACTAGATGGCATAATCTATAAGTTGTTTGTGGATCTATATTTTTCCAATTCAAAAGTTTAACTTCTTTGCATACTCTATGTCTAATTGTCTATATCATACATAGACTTCAACATTTCTGAGTGTTTTTATCGAACACTGTACTATTCTCTTTTTGCTTGCAGATTTTCTTTGAAGTTCTAATCTTTACCTTTTTATAATTGGTTTATGGATTTTGCAGGATCTTTGTCCTGGAAATGCTGAACCTGAACTTTATTCTGGTGTTGATAATTTTCACAATGATTTGGGTGATGTGGGCAACATGTCCAGAGCGACTGAAGATGGCTACAGTTACTTTGACAGTCAGGAAGTTCATCTGAACCATCATTTCAAGACAACTGATCTTCGGCAGCCGGTAGACGTCTTCTTAAATTTCTGTTAGAAAGATTATTGTAAGACATTATGCAAGGTTCTCATGCTGTATTGGAATTGATCCAATTTTATTTTACATTGAAATTTGATTGTTGAAACTTAATAATATATAACAAATTTTGTTGCCTTTTGGATTTTGATCAATTTTTGTCTCTTCATTGACAGTAAGCAAGCCATGTGCCATTTTACATGCTTGACTAGGGCTGTAAACGAGCCAAGCCGAGTTTTGGCAATCTTGGCTCGGCTTGTTTTAGAAGACATATAATCGAGTCGAGTTCGAGCCGAACTGGGGAAACACTTACTCTAACTCGGCTCATTGGGAAGATATAGTAGCTCAGGATCACTACAAGGGCAATTTCGACCCAATCCGAGCCCTTGAGTGGCTTGTATGGTATTTTCTATTTGCAACAAAGAGAAAGCTTGAGACAGTCCCAAAATAGCTTAAACCATCAGTAATAAGCCACATGCTCAAACAAATGTAAATCTTAAAATGGAAAACAAAACTTAAACCTCAAACATATATATCAAATTGACAATAAAAATAAATAAATAAATAAATAAAATAATAAAAAATAAAAAGAAAGAAGCAAGCAATAGATCGCATAAAACATTTGAGAGAGAGACCTGTTGGCACAAAGGCAAACGATGACACCGGAACTTTGAATCTACGACGAGGTTTTGTCAATAGGAGAGAAAGAGAACAGCGGAAGAGAAGGGAAGTAAAATAAAAAGTGACCTATAAAATGAGATGGTGCAGGAGACAGTGTAATGGTCTTTAGGGTTAATATGATTGAACGGTTAAGATGGTGAGATGTGTATGGTCTCTTATATTCACAGTCGTTTGTTCAACTTTGAAGTAAGGGAGAGTAGTTGAAAAAATTTAATGCATATGATAAGAAATGGACCGTTAGGATGCGCCCAAATAAATCCAATAGCTGGGATGTGTTCATGTGTCTCTAGAGTATGCATGAATGACATGTGTTCATGACTAATCTTCAAAAAAAAAAAAAAATTAAACGGTCAAATTAAAATCTAACTGTCCAATCTCTAATGGTCTTTAGGGTTTATAGGATTGAACGCTCAAGATGGTCAGATTTATATTGTCTCTTATATTACAGCCGTTTGATCAACTTTGAAATAAGTGGAGGTAGTTGAATGCATTTAATTCAAAGGATAAGAAATTGATGGTTAGGATGTGCCCAGATAATCCAACAACTGGGATGTGTTCATGTGTCTCTAGAATCTGTATAAACGACATGTGTTCAATTATGATCTTCAAAAAAAGTATTAAACGGTCAGATTAAAAGCTAACCATCTGATCTTAAGAAAAACAAATAGAATAGAGGTGTAGATCCATCTGATCTTTAAAAAAAAAATTAAAAATTAAAAAAATAATTAAAAAATAAAAATTTTTTTTAAAAAAAAAAAAAAAAACCTTTTATGTATATTTAAGAAGACAACTTAGAGCATCCCTATTGAGCTTTTCAAATAAAAGTTAAATTTGAAGAGAAAAACTCACTTTTGTAAATTTGAAAAGCCACTTTTAAAATGAACAAAATATCAAACTCACTATGTTAAATATTATTATTTTCTTTTTTTTATTTATTTTTTTGTTCTTGGTAGATGAGAGAGAAGAAAAATGAATATATAGGATTAAAAAACTAAATAACTTTCACTTTTTAGCACTTGGTATTTGGAAACCCTTGTTGATCAAAGTTAAATTTGGAATAAAGTAAAGAACTTGTTAAATGAATCTTTTTGTGATTTTTTAAATTTTTTAAAGAAAAGTCAAATATAAAGAGCTCAATAAGAATGCTCTTACACCATCAAATATAAATAAATTATCATTTTTCTTAGTTTAATAATATTACTTATTCTACTTTAATAATACGTTAAAAAAAAAAAAAAACATGTTAGTATATATACTAACATATTATGATATTAATTAGTTATTATTATATAACATTAAGTTAATATATAATGTTATACACTTAATTCATATATACATTTTGAGTATTTATATTAGTAATTAAGTTAGTATGTGTATATATATATATATATTAACTAACTAGTTAATTTATGTTAGTGTATGTATATATACTAAATTAGGGGTGATTGCGCTCATGTTAATATGGTATATTTATATATGTTATATTTTATACTTATAACTTATTATATATTTAAGGGTTAATAACTTTTTTGGTACCTAGGTTTTAGGGCTTGTTTGGGATTGCGTTTGAGATGTCTAAAAGTGTTTTTAACACTAAAAAAATCTATTTGAAAAAAAAAAAAAAAAAAAAAAAAGGTACTCGTTTGGTAGAAAAATTAAAAGCGCTTTTAAGGGTCCAAAAAACCTAAAAATAGCCGAAAAACACTTTTGGCAAAAGCTTAAAAATGAAGCTTTTGCCCAAAAGTTTTTTTTTATTTAAAAGTTCTATTTCTTAAATGCAATCTCAAACAGGCTCATAATGTTTTTATTTTTTCTCCCATGAGTTTTAAAACATGACAAATCTAGTACCTCAGATTTTGAAAAAGACCGAATCACCACTTCCGTTAATTTCCGTCAATTACCCACTAACGGAAGTCCACGTCATCGCCACGTAATCACGTTATATCGCGACACATGTCCACCTTAAAAAAAAAAAAAAAGGGTAAATCCACGTCAGTAGATAGAACATATCGAAGAGAAAACCATTCTTTCCTCTCCAAAACCCAATCTCAAATCCCAAGAAAACCTACAATATTTCTGGTTCTATTTGCAGAGAACAACGATAGGTTGAGCCAAGATTCCAAGGACAGGGAAGACAAAATAGAAGAAGAAGAAGAAGAAGCTAGGTTTAATGGCGGCAGTGGTGGTGATGATTTGGGGAATGATCAGAAACTTTCCTTTATCAGATAGACTTTGAATCCAGTCGAGTAAAATCATCTGATCATCTGGGTATGCGAGATTGAGTGGTGCGAGCACTGAGTCAGATCGATTGAGTTACTAAGGCTTTTGTGGTGGTGGTGCTTTCTTGGCTTTTTACATTGTGACCCAAGTCTTCCATGGTGTCCAATTGGCTTATGCTAATTTTTTTGCGGTATATGAACAAATTGGAGTTTCAGATATTAGGTTTTCAACCTTTTCAAAGATTTTTTTGCTTGTTGAAAAATGCAAATGTTAGTGCATATGAAGATGAACGATTTGAGAACATTGATCTGAACAGATAACCAAAAACGAGAGAAATCATATGTTTGTATTTGTTTGTTCTGCTTTCTGGCTTCTTCTTATGTATGAACTCTTTGAAGGAAATCATATGCTCGTTGTTGTCTGGGCTAAACTAAATGGATTATTAATTTAAGTTTGGCTCCTCACCGCCGAACTTTGGGACACCGGCGTCTGATCTCGAATTCCTGGACCTCAACGTCACCATTTAATTAAAAAATGGTCGAATTTTTTTTTTTTTTTAGTTGAGTTTTTTTTAAAAAAAAAAAATTATTATTTAATTATTTACCGTTTTGTTTTTTTTTTTTTAAGGTGGACACGTGTTGCGATATAACGTGATTACATGGCGATGACGTGGACTTCCGTTAGTGGGTGATTGACAGAAATTAACGGAGGTGGTGATTCTGTCTTTTCCAAAATCTGAGGTACTAGATTTGTCATGTTTTAAAACCTAGAAAGAAAAAAAATAAAAAACATTAAAACTCAGGTACTACAAAAGTTATTAACCCTATATTTAACTATAATTATACACTAAGATGACATATTAACTAACTAGTTGTTACGTTAATAATAATAATAGGGGAAAATTACACTTTACCCCCCCCCCCCCTAAAAAAAAAGTTTGGGGTGATTTTCAATTCAACCTCTAATGTTTCAATTTTTGCAATGCACCCCCTCAAACTTCCAATTTTTTTACAATTCGACCAATTTTATCCCAAAATTTCCATATTGCTCCTAATTTTTTTATAAATTTTTTTTATAAAAAAAAAAAATCGGTGGCCATCTGGCCATTTTTGCACCCCCAATTTTTTTTTTATAAAATAAAATTAAATAAAAATTAGGGGCAATATGGGAATTTTAGGATAAAATTGATCGAATTGCAAAAATTTGAAAGTTTTTGGGGTGCATTGCAAAAATTGAAGTATTAGAAGTCGAATTGAAAATCGCCTCAAACTTTGGGAGGGTAAAATGTACTTTTTCCTAATAATAATAATATATGTACATAAAATATTATGTCACTTAAAACCCTAAATCCTTAACTATGCTTACTTAGTTACTTAACTAGTAATTATATGTTCATATGGAACAATATTTTTTTTTTTTTTTTTTTGAATTGAGATTCCAATATCATAGAATAAAACCAACTAGTTCGGTAGGAAAACAAAAACAAGAAACTACAAGAAGGAAAACCTCCCTTGGCAGTCTTCATTCTTCATAATCTACGAGCTCTCCATAAACCTCTTCATGACTACAAAAAGGATAAGCATCCATAAATGGTCCTCGATGATAGATAACCCATATTTTGCCAACTTATGCGCTGCTACGTTCCCAGATCTTTTGATGTGTCCCACCTTCCAATTGGGAATGCTATTAAGTAAGAGTTTAGTCTCATTTAATTAACATGGACCCATACTTGTACCCACACAATTCATCTTTCTTTAGCGCATTGACAATCTCCATTGAGTCCCCCTTCGAGCATCACATTCATGAAACCTAGATGAAGGCACCGTTTTACCATTTTCCAAGCTGCAACAGATTCTGCTACAAATGGGTCGGTAATCTATGGCCATGACCCACTCAATGCAGCTACCACCCTACCAGTGTAATCTCGTGCTATTACTCCATATCCCATTTTATTTCCCACTCCATCAATAGCAGCATCCCAATTGATTTTAATAACACCATAAGAAGGTCTCTGCCACCTCAAGTCACTAGACACCTCATGAGTCACAAGTAGATATTTTCTACCCCTTTCCGCAGTTTGGAATGCTTCCAACTAATCCACAGACTTGTGGACAAACTCAGTAGGCGATAAGAATTTCCCCCCAAAAATAACCTCATTCCGTCTAAGCCATACGTTCCTCATCATTATGACTACCAATTGGAACTCCTCCGTCAGCCTTTCTTGAAGCATCTCAATAATATTGAGAAAATTGTCATCAGAGCTTGAACATTTATGAAGCTTCGTAGAACCCTCTGACCAGACATCACGAGTAGACGCACAACTCCATATAATATGACTTGTAGTTTCCCTCTCCAGTCTGCATATAGGACACATAGGATCTTCAATAATTCTCCTCTTTAGAAGGTTAACCCTAGTAGGCAAAATGTCATATGGCGCAATATTAAACCATGTGATCATGTGACTAAATTCGAATGATAATTCATGTAATCTAAATTCTAATGATAATACTTAATTTGTGATTCTAACAAACACATTGTTGATTCTAATGCCAATCACTTAATTTGTGATATATATGATCATATGATCTAACAATTCACATAATCTTAGATCATGTGATGTATCACTTCACTATAGTTAGTAGTTATTATTTAGCACGGTAATACTTACTTGTATACTAACTATTTAATATAGTTATATATTTAATTAGTTAAAAACTTAACCATATGTCATAAGATTTCATATTAACTAATATTTATGTAACTTGTGTTAATTAACTTTTTTTTTAAAAAAAAAAAAATAGTTAACTTACTTAGTAATACTCACTTCAAAAAAACTTACCTAGTAATACTAAATTACTAATATATATAAGCACACATATATACTAACTTAGTAATACTAAGTTAGTCTATATTAACCAACAAGTATGTACATTATATATTAAATTAATATATATAATATACATATATTAAGTAGCCTATATATATATTATCAAAGTAACCTATAGTTAATTATACTCGGTTAGTAACTTAATCTATATTTACTTAGTTAATATGTTAGTTTATTAACTAGTTACTAGTTATTATGTTGTTTTTTTTTTTAATGGAATCGAGCTATATATAAATCAAAACAATTTAAGCACAACACTCTATAGAGGTAATGTCTAAAATACTAATATATATCAATTAACTGGATAATATGTTAGCTTATGAACTAACTAGTTAATATGTTAACTAATACATGAACATATAAATATTAAATAACCACTTAACTACTAATATAAATACTTAAATTTATATAACTCAGTTTTGTAATATATATATATATTCGCTGGCTAACGAACCGAGCGGGTCCAGCGAGTTGAGCTTTAAACGAGTCGAACTCACGAGCTCCCGTCGAGTTTAATCGAGCGAGCCGGATATGTATTATTTGCTAATCAAGAGGGTTTCAACAGTAACGAGCGAGCTTGTACAGTGTCGAGCTCGAGTTAGGGTCGAGCTTAACTGGGCGGTATCGAGCGAGTTGTTGAGTGTATCAACTCATTTACTGCCCTATGCTTGACTAACTTCTTGCGTGTAGGCTCACCACGTCAAGATTCCCGTTTTGATCGATCAGGCCTAACCCTCTATTAGTCAAACTTGCATATATTCGAATATTTTAAATATTTTTGTTTGATTTTAATACCTTATTGATTAATAACCTACAAGTCCACTTTGCTCAGTCTATTACACCATAATCTTTCTCTTTGTTCTAATTATATTATTTATTTTCCTATAAATTTTATTTTATTTTCGTATTTTTCTTATACGAGGTGCTACATTTCAATGGTAAATATATAAGCAAAAAATATCAAAGTTCTAATTGATGAAAGTCTAGCCACCAACGCATATGTAGCAAAATAATATATGCCCTTAGCTACTAATCTAGTCTTTTTCTTGTTTATGGATCCATCAAGTTTCAACCATTTCTTAAGGATCAAGTCTACAAGAATCCATGTGTTATTACATACAAGAATTGTTAGTGTTAGTTCTAACTTTGTAGATATCCCATTAATAGAGGGTTGAAAGGAAATATAGCTTCATACCAACACTCCAATTTTTCAATATTTTCATATTTGTGGTTTTAAATGTTCAAACCTCTCTCATTGGCACTTTTACGTCATAAATTTGACTTGTGTCTAGCCTCTTTGCAATGATAGAAAAAGTTTCATATCATTAGTAATGATAAATTTCAACCCACTTGAAACGACACTCTTCATACAAATCTTCTTAGTAGTGATATGAACATCTTCCAAATATTCATAGCTCCTTTGATTTGGCCAACGACTTTGTTTTAAAATTCTTGCGCACTTCATAATAAAATCTGCCGTCTTGTTTGCTTGATGACAAATATATTCAAATGGCCAAAGAGTCTCTTGCAATACGCTCTCGAGAAAGTTACCTAATCATTTTTATCCGCATCCAATTCAATCTCAAGATATGCATTTATAAAAATATCACTACAAAAAAAACAAGGTTTACTAATGTTTGGAATAGAGGCGCTTCAATAAAACATCCCCTTATAGGGACGTTTTGTTGTGTAAACGACACAAAATAAAATTAGCAACGCCTGCGCAGAAAAATGTCCCCTTAATTCGGGACTGTAACACCTCGGTCCCATATTGGGAAGATGAGAAGAAGCCCACATAGAGTGGGTAGTTTATAAAGATAGTCATGGGTGCTAAGTCCCACATTGCCTAGTTACTAGGTGAAACTGGACTTTATAATGAATTCTAGGGAAACTCCAAATTGACTAGTCTTTTTGGAGTAATAGCGCAGATGTGGCTAGC
>NC_081551.1:8025467-8087623 GCF_901000735.1 Corylus avellana | reverse complement strand
GGAACTAGCTACTCAAACATTAAGTTATATAAAAATAACTTAATAAAAGATAAAGGAAGAACAACATAAAATTTAAAATTCTAATGTTGGCTTATCTTTTATCCTTTAATGTTGGCTTATATAACTTAAAGACAATAAAAATTATTTTATGTTGTTCTTCCTTTATCTTTTATCCTTTTTATAGGGAAACTAGCCGCTCAAACACAATTCATTACCGTTTACTTAAGAATATATATATGATTGCATAATATACATTTGCATCTATTTATATATAGGTGAGAATGGATTAACAAATGAAGATGAGCATGCAGCTAATACAACAGGCGACCATCGTGGATCATCACAAAGCATGTGTAGATCTTCATATCTTAGTCACTTGAAAAAAACTCTTACTATTTGTGAATTCTTTTAAGTTGGCTTACGACATTTAATGACCTACTATTAAGTTTTTTGGCTTTCCTATGTGTTTGTCGTGTATATATAAATTACTATATAATCCTTCACGTTATAAGATCTTTAGCGTATACGATTGTAGTGACCCAAAATAATTAACTAGGCTTAAGATAGCTTGGTTAGGGGTTAATTGGATTTTGGATCATTAGGGACAGCTGGAAAGGCATTTTCGAAATTTTGGACTTTCTGAGCTACAATACACGAACGCTCGAGTGGGGGACCACACGAGCTCTCGCCTGCTACAGTACATGAGCGCTCATTGACTTTTTGTTGACCGATGATTTTTACCCAATTGTACACCTGAAAAGCATTTTTAAATTTTTGTGAACAGTACACAAGCACTTGCTACTATAGTACGTGAGCACTTGTTAACCAATTTTCAGACTCTTGGACAATATCTAAATCGCATGCCAGAAAAGCATTTTTAACCCGTAGTGAACAGTACACGAGTATTTGACACCATAGTACACAAGCGCTCGCACATTTTCAGAATTTCTCCTGCAATGTGTTACGGGTTATAACCCGGTGAATATATATTATAATTATATTAGAATTATTATTAAATATGGTAATGATGTATTACTATTCTTATTAGGAAAATAAGGAGACTTGCTCATAAAGCAAAATCTCTAGTAGGAAATATGGGATTTGTCTCCCATTAGAATTATATTTTCTATTTACAAGTATTTATATTTTTGCCATGTAATAGTCTATATAAACCTAAAAGTGATCAAAAAAATATATGAGAAGTTTAATATTCAAGTTTAGTACTTGTTTTGGGAGGTTTAGGGTTCCTCGAATTACCCTAAAATTAGGAAGCCCAGAATTTCTTGAATTATCCTACTAAACCTTATCAAAATCTATCACTCTCATTGATTATTTATCCCTCGTTACGGAGGCTCGTAAAAACTTGGTATCAGAGCTTAATTGTGATGACAGACCATGAATTGACCCACCACCAATTGGAGCGTTTAAAGAAAAAGGTAAGGTCGTTAACCAATTGCCAGATGGAGGAGATGTTTGAACGTTTACTATTCTGTAGTAGAGATTATGGCAACCAGCACTCCATCAAACCACATGATGAAGCTTCATCATCACCACAAGTAGTGTCGTACTCAAACCCATCTCCACTGGAAAAGCCACAAGAAAAGCTACCAACAAAAGAAATTCCAGGCCCACCATTGTTGGCCACACCACCACCCAAGACCCACCAAACTTCCTCCAAACTACCAAACCCCCCATCACAAATTCATCTGCAGAAAATCCATCCGGTCACACACTAGGCCATCCATTGCTCAAAATCCAACCACCATTAATACCAATTTTTTCACACAAAGACAATCCATTAGAGCCATCAACTCAACCAACCAAAAATATCCACACCCCTATCAAAACTCAAATCCCACATCTCATTCCCCACAATGTGCCGATGAACATGCAGTGGCCCAGTAAGCAAATGCAACAGCGGTGGCTCGCAAAGAACAACGAGAACCCACCTTCAAAAAGGCCACCACGGAAGTGTTGGAAACGCTTACTTCACAGCCCACATCCCCTAGAAGCCCCCCAATGGAGCACCACCACATAGAAATCAATCTCTCAAATTTGTGTTGAAAGTCCCAAAATTGTTTTGCATGCATACCTAAAGAATAATTTATGCCCAATTTTATTGGGTTTGCGCTGATGTCTATGGACAAAAAAAAGGATTTAGGTTCACACCTTGGTTTTGTTTCCCTCTCTCTCTCTCAAACATGATGTACGTGGAAAAGTGGAAGAGCAACATTTTGCTTAATGGGCCGGACCAAATATGGGATGACGAAAATTATCTTAGGACCTTGGGTGTCCAATTTAAGGGGAAATGAGTGTTACGGGTCATAACCCAGTGAATATATATTATAATTATATTAGAATTATTATTAAATATGATAATGATGTATTACTATTCTTATTAGGAAAATAAGAGGCTTTCTCATGAAGCAATATCTTTAGTAGGAAATATGGGATTTGTCTCCCATTAGAATTATATTTTCTATTTACATGTATTTTTATTTTTGTCATGTAATAGTCTATATAAACCTAAGAGTGATCAATAAAATTTATGAAAAGTTTAATATTCAACTTTAGTAGTTGTTTTGGGAGGTTTAGGGTTCTTCGAATTACCTTAAAATTAGAAGGCCGAGGATTCCTCGAATTATCCTACTAAACCCTATCAAAATCTATCACTCTCGTTGATTATTCATCACTCGTTATGGAGGCTCGTAACACAGCGCACTCAACTTTTTTCCCTATATAAACCCACCCCCATATGACCCTTAACCCTCATTTTAACCTCTATTGCCCTAGAGAAACCCTGCTTGGTTGGTTTTTGAGAGTTTGTGAGGTTTGTAAGTGTTCTTGGAGAAGGAGGAGGTGTGGAGCTCTAGCTATCTTCTAAGGTGACTTCTTAATCCTTCTTTCATGCTTTTCTAATTGTTGTTACTACTCTCTTAATGTTACAAGTTTTAAAGATACCATAACAAGTTCTTGTACCCTGTTTTCTTGTAAAGCCAAGAACGATTTCGAAAGGTTTTCAACCCACCATTATTCTCTTTAAAAAGTTGCACGATAATATATTTTTCACTTGGATATGCCTATTTCTTAATAAAACCAATACTGTTTTCAAAAGGCTTTTAAACACGTCTTTGATTATTTGTGTTGTGTTTTCTTATGATGCTTGTGTTTATTTTGAGCCTAGGAAGGAAAATACCAATATATAGCTTTCGATAGAAGCATAGAAGTATTTTTGGAGATTTCTGGCCAAACCCTAGCTCCTAGCCGAATGCTTGCCCTAGGGAACGAGCGCTCGCCCAGAGAGCAGGTCACACTCCCCTTAGCCCCAAATTGTGGTCCAAAGGTTTTAGCAGTCATTTTCGTTAGATGGGACCTCGTAGAGTTCTCTAGTACTGCTTATAACGATGAGTCGTGTTTCGTTATAATGGAGATTTGTGATGTCGGAGGACTCGAGCGGGTGAACGAGGTAAGTAAACACTTATGAACATTTTCCTTAAAAACGTGGAATATGATCAGCTGACCACGCGTATAATTTGAGCATGTCTACATTTTTGTACTAACTTGGTAAATGCTTTAATAATTAGTTGATAAGATGCATTATATGACATGGTACACTAGTACGTGCGGAATAATGGCCATGGGTTTACTATATAGACTTGATTATATGGTCAAATGTATGTCTGTTCTTGTATGGGTCTTAGATCTAATGGTTGTTTCGTGATCGGCGCAGCCTTAACAGGCGGTCACTACAAGACGTACATTATTAGTAATGTGAGCCACCTGAGGTCAAACTCGGTCGGGCTGCTAGTGTTATGGACGGTAGTGTACAACGGTCGGGGCACCAACATTGTATTACAGGTCCTTCGGGACAACGCCAACCCTACTAAGAATGGGTAATATCTCAGGTAGACCATAAATGATAGTTATGACCTATAAAGCATTAGTTTTCGACATTAAAACATCTAGGCGATTGCCGCCGGGAATACACTACCCTTTTGTTAACCAAACAATACTTTTACGGTTTATTAACGGTGATAACACCTCTTTTCAATGTTTACCAAAATTGCACATTTATTTATGCTTAATAATAATGGACTCATATCATACTCCATCATGTAGTTTACTTACTAAGTCGTTAGACTTACGCGGTTATTACTCTTATAGGAAGCCTATTTTTAGAACCTAAGAGTAGTACAGTTGCCACTACAGACTTTGCTTTAAGATTTTTCATGTTGTTATCAGGTTTGCTTTATATTATTGTTAGTTGCTTCAAGTCTTTAATTTGAGGATTATACTTGCACTTATAATGATTTATAGATTTCTCAGATTTATTTCATCTTCCTATGCATTAACTTTGATAATACTTAGAGGGGCGGTTCCCCATTTAGCCACTAGTTGGTTAAACTGGGGTAATTGCCAGTAACCCTGGCAGGCTGGCCAATGCCAGTTTTGGGGGCGTTACAATGATTCCTTCACGTTGTAAGATCTTTAGGGTGAAACAACTTTAATTTTATTTTTTATTTATGGTACCATTTAACTAAATCTAAATTCGCATTGATTTTATTAGTATTATTATTGATTTTATTATTATTATTATTATTATTATTACTAGCTCATAACCTGCGCTATGCGCGAGATCTTTATTATAATTTAATTTTAAAATTTAAACGCATTTTATTATATGTTAGAAAAATATTTATAAAAATATATCTTACATCTTTAAATAAAAAAAATATATATTTAAAGTTGTGCACCAGTACATTGCTAAACATAGTGACACAAAGTTACACAAAATATTGCATGAATGTATAAATCATAAAATAAAAAATAAAATAAATAAAAATTGACTATCATAAGACACTTAATTTTATTTTAATCCATAAAAATTTAAACATGTTATAACGAAAAGAATTATATAGAAAAAAAAAATAGCAAGAGGAAAATTTGGATTTTGATTATTAAAGCATTAATAGAAAATTAGAAGAAATTAATTGTGATGATATTTGTATAATACCAATTATATTTCAATACAAATAAAACTCATATAATTTTGGACATTTAAAAAATAATATAAAGTAAAATAACAAATATATATTTTTTTTGATACAAAAATAACAAAATCTTTTCCTCAATATTTAATGCAATCAAATAAATCATTTCATGTCATGTTCAATGCTTAATTATCTTCTTGTTGTTTCTAAAGAGTTTCTATTCATTTTTTGGACAATAATCAAATAAATTTGTGTCTTACTTTGCTTTCAAAAGCAAAAAAATTCAAAAAATTATTTGAGTAAATCATTATAATTTAATTTCAAGATTTAAACACATTTTTCTCTCAACCACCTTAATTTGCATATATACATAAAAATTAAAAAAAAAAAAAAAAGCTACTATTAGAGTAAAAATAAAATATAATATATGTAAATATGAACAAAAAATTTGAAACGGAAGAACAAAACCATAAGAAATAAAGACAAACAAACGAAAAAAGAAAAATATTCATATAATAAAAATAGCTATTTTTTTGTATACTTTCTTTCGCTTCAATGAAATTCATAAATTGTTAGTTCATTGGATTATGTGAATTTGTAGTATTTTCAGGGTGTATGGAGAGTTTTAGAGAGAGAATATATGATATGAAAGACAATAAATAAGAAAATAAGAGAGATTGAGTAGAAAAATTTAAATCTAAAACCCACTCTAAAAAACAATAATATATTAACTAAAAAATAGTATACTTTTCCGAGCACCAAATCCACCACTTTTGTAAGAATTGAACCACTGCGATTATCACAAAAACAATTTTTTCTTTTTCTTTTCTTTTTTTTTTTTTAAAAAAAAAAAATCCAATATATGTTTTTCTTAGAGCATATATATATATATATATATATATATATAGCTCATGAATATATATATATACTGCGATTATCACAAAAACAATTTTTTCTTTTTCCTTTCTTTTGTATTTTTTTTTTATAAAAAAAATCCAATATATATATTTTTTTCTATATATATATATATATAGAGAGAGAGAAATGATAAAGGCACAACTTTTTGACATAACTTTGACCCAACTTTTCTTTTATGATGTCATTTTTAAAAAATAAAATAAAATATAAATAAAAAATAAATCTAAAGTAATAACATCCTATGTGGTCATCTTTTTATTCGGTATTTTTTTTATTAAAAAAAAAAAACAAAAATCGCATTTTTCTTCTGAAAAATGGTCATTTAAAAAAAAGGTCATTATTCTGAAGAAAAAGACTAGGTTTTTTTTTTAAAAAAAAAAAAAAAAAAAAAAAAAAAGAGACCCCATAGGATGTTATTACTTCAGAATTTTTTATTTGGTTTTTTAAAAAAATGACCACATAAGAGAAAAGTTGGGCCAAAATTATGTCAAAAAGTTGTGTCTCTATCATTCCTCATATATATATATATATGGGGCAAAAATTTCCTCCAAACCCGTCTGGAGGAAATATTCTTCAACCTATTTAAAATAGTGTCAAGTGTTCAAAACTTTTTTTTTTTTTTGTTTTTTTTCTTTTTGAAACAGTTCAATCTCATTCATTGATAAACAAGCGTAAAGCTCAAATAACACAGAGCAAAGCTCTGAAGCAATCATAGCCGAAGCCACGAGGTTACAAGCGTAAAAAATGACGTATTACATTCCAGACTTAGACAAAATCCACTAACCTATGACTAATTTTCAAATTAAACAGCAAATCTGCGTCAAACAGACTCAAAGCAATGCATAGGTAGCTCTTATTCATCGGTATTGAGGGCAGAGAGCCCTAAGCCAAAACTTAATCTCCTCGACCCGAAAGCAAGGATAACATTCACATCTATAACCCAAAGGTCTGGACCAAAGCAACTATCTCGAAGGGCATCAGGCGGGCAGATCGAGAGAGACGACTGAGAATTATCACAAGCTAAAACAAAACCAATACAGGGAAACAAAACAAGATAAAGAACAAAAAAAAAGGAAAGCTAGACAAAATTACAGGGAAATAACCAACAGAAAAAAACACATTAAGAGGATGACAGCAACCAGAAAGAAGAACCAATTGTGCGCTCGCCAGGAACCGAAAACGGAAGGGGGTGTTGGAAGCTTATCGCGGTGGGGAGCTAGAGAAAAAGACCCAGTAGAGGACGATGGGCGACGGAGCAGGCACGGAGGAGATCGGCAGAGCACTCAAACGAAGGGGGAAGTTTGAGTCAAATCCCATGAGCATCACCCACAAAGAGTACGTAAACTAACAGAAACAACAAAAGCAAAAACAAAAAATAAAACAAAAAATAAAAAAACAAAAAAGTCTAGCAAAAAATAGGAAAAGGAGAGAATACAAGAAAATAAAACAAAGAAACTAGAAACCACGTCGATGAGGAAGGTTGTCGAGGGAAAATGCCCAGAACAAGAAGAACCTGGACAGAATTGAAGAGGACAAGCGGAGGGGTGAGCGAGGACGTGGGTTCGGCAAGGACAGTAGATCGAGCACAGAACGGCCGATCCAAAAGCCTAAAGCAAAAAAAGGGACCAAAGGAGGGGGAAGAGGCGAAGCGGAAGGAAAAGGAAAAAATCGTCCAAAGAGCTAGGGGCATCAGGCAAATAGGTTAGCTCGTTAAGAGAAAGAGGGTGATGGGAGAGGAGGGGGGAGGCAGAAGAAGGAGAGGGGAGGAGAGCCGGAGGGGGAGAACAAAGGTTCTCAAAGGTTCTCCCCCTTCGACGACGCTCTCTGCTAGAGATGAAAACCTAACAAAGAGGGGAGGGGGAAAGATGGATCAAAAGGACTAGCTAGAATTTAAAAACATTTAAAACTTTAGTCGAAGTTAGTAAACTGCTATTAATGACTTTAAGAATTTAATGTACGTTTTAAATGTTTATAGACATTTGGCACTATTTTAAATGGGTTGGAGGATATTTCCTCCAAACTGGTTTGGAGAAAATTATATATATATATATATATGAATTTTATGGTTTTTTATTTTTTATTTTTAAATCGCATATATTGGATTTTAATTATATTTTTTAAAGTAAGGTATTTTTTTTTTTTTTTTGAAGAGAATAGAGATTTCTCATTAATGAATCAATCAGATGGAGTAGAGACCTCCGACATCACAGCATCACAAATACACTCTGGCGGCACTAGCTGCCATGAATTATTCACACAATTCTTCACTGCAAAATGCGCTAGGAGATGAGCCACGTTGTTCCCCTCCCTTCGAACAAAAGAGACTTGCCGTTGATGAAGGGCCTTTAGCTTCACCTTTATGTCTGCAATTACATGCCCCATCTAACTATAATCTGCTTGCTCTGAGATTACTGAGTCAATGACAGCTTTAGCATCTCCTTCGAAGTGGACGTGCTCCAGGCCCAGCTCGCGGCATAATTGCACAGCCAAAAGAAAAGCCTGCGCCTCAGCTGCTGCCGGGACCAAACTCCCCTTCTGGACCTCGCACCTTGCTGCCACCATGTTGCCCTGTGAATCTCTAATCACCACGCCCAGCCCCATCCAGCCCGACTTCCTGTCCAAAGCAGCATCCCAATTAGCTTTTACCCATCCCTGCAAAGGAGCAGACCAACGTACTCCAGCCGGTTCCACACTGAGAGGCATACTCTGTTCTCCCCGAGCCTGGGCCAAATTAAATTCCTGAATAGCCAACTCAGTTTTTTCCATGAGAAGTTTAGGGTGTGAGAATAAACCCCCATGAACCAACTCATTTCTCCGCAGCCAAATTCTACGTGCCAGACCCACAAATTGGCACAGCACCTCCTGAGAACAACTCTCAAACAGGGACGTTACCACCTGCAGAAATTCTGGCCCTGCAAAATAGCTCTTTTGAAAAATTTTGTGCCCCATAGCCCACACGTCCATAGCCGACGCGCATTGCCACAAAATATGGAAACCCGTCTCAACTTCAAGACCACAAACCGGGCATAGAGGGTCTGAAATTATCTTTCTCTTGTATAGATTTTCCCGCGTCAGGAGGATATTGTGACATGCCTTCCACAGAAAATTTTTCTCCACCTGGGGCACCGGCAGTTTCCATAATCTCTTCCAAACTGCACCCCCTATATTTGGAGTAGAGCTTGAGGCCATGGCAGAAACTTCCCTCTCCTGTTGCAGATGATATGCACTCTTAACCGAAAATATCCCATTCTTTGTACCCCTCCAAATAAGCAAATCCACTTGGTTAGTGCAGCTGGTGGGGATCTCCAGAATCTTTACTATCTCCTCTTTGGAAAAAAGAGCTTCACTATCTCCACTTTGGAAAAAAGAGCTTCTAAAGGAGGCCTATTCCATCCCTTAGTATTAGCATCAATTAATTCACTAACCTTCGCATCCAGATTTAGTAACGAAGGTGGTGAACTAATCTTGCAAGTAGTAGGTATCGGGACCCATCTATCCTTCCAGATATTTATTTTACAGCCATTACCCACCCTCCAAATCAAACCTTCATTGAGGAGTTCACAAGAGCTCTGAATGCTTCTCCATGCAAAGGAAGGCCTCCGTCCAATCTTCGCCTCCAAAATAGAACAATCCGGATAATATTTGGCGTTCATTATTTTTGCAACCAAACTATCCGGTTGATTCCATAGCCTCCAACTTTGCTTGGCCAAGAGAGCCTTATTGAAACAAATAAAATCCCGGAATCCCATTCCACCATGTTCTTTTGACCAACCCAGCCGCCCCTAACTCATCCAGTTTACCCGACTATCATTCTCTTTATGGCCCCACCAAAACTTACGCATTTGTGAATTTATCTCCCTGCAGAGAGCACGAGGAAGAAGAAAAACACTCATGCAGTAAGTTGGTAAGGCCTGAATAACTGCTTTCAGGAGAACTTCTTTACCTGCCTGTGATAGGAATTTCAGCTTCCAATCCTGAAGCCTTTTCCATACACGATCAGTAATCCTCTTAAAAGCAGCCATCCGAGATTTCCCAACTAAAGCAGGGAGTCCCAAATAAGTATCATACCTTTGGGTATCTGGGAGGCTGGAGGCTTCCAGAATTGCTCTCTTAGCCACTCGTGATGTATTCCAGCTGAAGAAGAGCGATGTTTTGTTGTTGTTGAGTCTCTGTCCCAAATCCTCTTCATATGCTCGAAGTACACTAGTGAGATGGTCCCATTGCGGAAGATTAGCCTTACAAAAGAGGAGGCTATCATCCGCAAAAAATAAATGGCTTATGCGAGGTCCCCTCCGGGAGGTGGCAACCCCCGTTAATGCTCCCTCTTCATTTGCCTGTGACAACATAGCACTCAGGGCCTCTGCACAGAGAATAAACAGATAGGGGGAAATGGGATCCCCTTGTCGCAATCCCCTCTGTGGTTTTATCCGTCCGCATGGCCTCCCATTGACAACAACAGCATATTGCACAGTTGTAACACACATCATAATTAAATTGATCCACCGTAAATCAAACCCCAGCCTCCGCATAACGGCTTCAAGGAAACCCCATTCCATTCTGTCGTAAGCCTTGCTCATGTCGAGCTTTATGGCCATAAATCCTTGCTTACCCTTCATACGTGTGTGCATGGTATGGAGTGTCTCATACGCCGCCAGTACATTATCAGTAATTAATCTCCCTGGGATAAAGGCGCTTTGGGCCGGAGATATTACATGCGGCAAAATCTTCTTTAGTCTATTTGCTAGCATCTTGGAAATTAACTTGTATATCACATTGTAGAGACTTATGGGGCGATAGTCTGAGACACTAGAGGGATTTTTTAATTTCGGGATTAGGACAATATGTGTGAAGTTAAGAAATTCAGGCATACTCCCAGACTGTAATGATTCAAGAATGGCATTACAAATATCCTTCCCCACAATATGCCAATTTTTCTGGAAAAATTCTGCTGGAAACCCATCTGGGCCCGGTGCTTTTAAAGGGGCCATATTTGAAAGAGCAAATAATACCTCTTCCTCTGTGAATGGCTGCAATAGTGATCTGTTCATCTCCTCAGTGACCCAACAATTCAAGGGCCTTAGACAATGCATTGTGTTCCCTGTACTGTCAGATGTAAACAAATCAGTAAAATAATTGATAAAAGCCGATTGTACCTCAACCTCTGCAGTACACAGCCGTTCTTCTGCATCTTTTATGACATAAATGGTGTTTGATTTCCGTCGAGCATTTGCACAGGCATGATAAAATTTTGTGTTCCGATCCACATGTCGCATCCAATCTATTTTAGCTCTCTGCTTCCAGTGAATATCAGATTTTTCCAGCAACAGCTCCAGCTCCTTTTTTGCAGCTTTTGTTTCTTCACCCACCCCGTGTTCTTCACGCCCTTGGAGGACTTGGAGCCTTTTTTGTAAACTGTTGATTTTACCTTGTACAGAATCGTTACAGCCCTTCTACCATGCTACAAAATCTCGTTTACACCGTAACATATTAGCCTGAATCTCCCACCAAATCGGGCTAGGTGTCTGAGGAGAAACCCAAGCCTTTTTTAATACATCAGCGTACCCCTCCTCACTGCGCCAGGCCGCTTCATAACGAAATCTCCTTAGTCCCATCCCATTCCTTCTTATTCCTTTCAAGCACAGCATCAAGGGAGTATGGTCAGAGCAGACCGTATTTTCTACCATCACCTCCACCTCCGGAAATAAATCGCGCCAAATGAGATTTGCCACACCCCTGTCCAACCTCTCCTTAGTAAATTCGTGATTATCCCGACAATTGCTCCAAGTGTATTTTGGGCCCCGAAACCCAAGGTCTGAGAGTCCACAATTTTCTAGCACTTGACGAAACCCGAACATTTGTCGTTGTGCTCGTTCTCCACCACCCCATTTTTCCGAGCTTGTAACTATCTCGTTAAAATCTCCAATACACACCCATGGGGCTGGGTTCAAAGTTGAAAGGTGTTGGAGTAGAGCCCATGACTCACTTCGTTTTGCTACCTCGGGGTGTCCGTAGAAACCAGTGAATTTCCATGGTACCCCATCGTCCGAAATTTTAACAACACCGTTAATGTGGCGTTGACTAAAATTCTGGATGGTAACATTAACATCCTCACCCCATAATAAAGCCATACCACCGCTCTTACCCACGCTTTCAACCACAAACATACTTGCAAACTCGAGCTTACACCGGATGCTTTCCATTTTCTCCTTTCGTAACTTGGTTTCCATTAAGAAAACCATAATGGGCTGCTTTTGCTTTACCAAGCGGCAAAGCTCTCTAACTGTCCGAAGGTTCCCAAGCCCTCGGCAGTTCCAACTAATTATCTTCATTGCGGTCGGCGGGGCTGCACCACAGCCACCGCCATTCCCGATCCAGTTTTCTTCCCTGCATTGATACTCGGCTTCCCACTTTTTGGTACAGAACCCATATTTTCTCCTGCATCTTGGTCATTCCTTGACCCCTCTGTTTGATAAGAAGAGTCAAGGTATGTCTCCAGCTCTCCACGACTTCTTTTCTTGCATGGGCCCAACAGCTTCTCAGGACTAGCCTTCATTAGAGTTGCGTCAGCTTTAACTCCTAGGCCTTTCTCCTCCATGGTACGCTCCACCTCTGAAATTCGAGGCCCCATATATTCACTTGGGCTCATGGAATTTTCTACGCGGCCCATTTGATCCCCATTTTGTCGCCTCGAACTAACCTGCAGACCATTCATAGCTGTATTCGTAAAATCACGCCTCCCTGCATTAAAACTGCCACGTAAATTTTCCATGCTAGCGTTCCTGCAATCTCGCTCCCCATGAAATCCCGTATCTAATGATCCACCAGATTCTCCATTTGAAAATTCCGTTACTTTTTGTTTCTTCCCATAATCATCGGCAGCAATCTTCCCATAATTTCATCATTCAAAAACATTCCATATTTGGCCGTATGTGACCGCGGTTTCCACGCTTTCGGTGTTTCGCCGTCACCGGCAGCGGTTCTACCACCTTCTCCCTCGGGTCATCATGGCATTGGCTTCTTTTCTCCCTTCGATTCTGCTGACCTTCACCTCGTGTATGATAGGCTTCACTTGGTACTGGTCCATGTTTCTTCTCCTGGTAATCCCTGGAATGGATCTTCTCCTGCTTGCGAGTAGGAGATGCCGCCCTGAGCCATGGACCATACTCAGTCCCATTCTTCTGATGGAGCCCACTTCTCTTTGAACACCCAAGCTTTCCATGGCAAATCACTCCGCATTGGAAACAGAATTTGGGCAGGCACTCATATTGGAACGTGATCAAGGTTGCTCTTCCTTCAATATTTATTTTCCTGCCCCTGGGGAGCGGCTTTTTTAGGTCCAAGCAGATCTTGACTCTGAGAAATTTTCCCCATCCAATCCCTTCTGCATCCGCATCCACCGCTTCCACCTTCCCCACTGTGGCCCCAATCTTGCTTCCAATCTCCACGTTCATGCAGGCCAGAGGTAGATTGATCATCCTCACCCAGAACGCCGCCTTATCAAAATTGAACTGAGATGGCGGGGTGATACCATCAAAGTCCTCAAGGATGAAGAGATTAGTTTCGAACACCCACGGCCGTCCAGCCAGAACTCTCTCTTTATCTCCCAAGTCTGAGAAGTCTATCAAAAAGAAATTTTCACCAAGGACTTTGAAAGTAAAAGTACCCGAAAGTTTCCACCACTCCATTAAAGTGGATCGAATTGTCTCTCGACTCACCAATCGGTCCGAAATCAATTTCCCCAGAACGCAGGCTTTTCCCCGAGCAACCCTGTCTTGTAATTCGGCATTCTTGATGTTCACCTCAATTTCTTCCTCCTCTGTTAGCGAGAAATTTTCCCACAAATTCGCCAATTCATCCGCCATGAGAGACAATCTATTCGAAATTGCCACAAAGTAATCAATCCTTTCACAGGGTATTCCCTGGAAAAACAGTTCCTTCTCCTCTAGGCTTAACTAGAGAGAAAACTCCACTCGCCGTAAGGTATTAATACATGTATTAACCGCTTCAATTTACTTTAAGGACCAATTCACTACTTAATAAATATGAAAACGTGAAGAGAAGAAAAAAAAATGATTTGTATTATTTGTTTTCTTATTGGATTTGGACATTAATAATACTTAATTTATTGAATAATTTATATATGGAAAACTCTTGAAATATAATTAAGTGCCCTTAATTACTCAAATTTAATGATCAATTTTTTAAGTAAAAACTGGTTCACTCTTAAAAAACCAGTTCAAAAAGTATGCCTTATAAAACCGGTTGTCTTTTTTAAAAAATGGTTTACGTGACATGTCGCAATATTAATGCATTTCTGAGAGGGTTTCGGATATATATATATATATATATATATATATATATATATATATGATAAGGAAAAAGTCCACATACCCCCTTCAAACTACCATCCAATTGACAATGTCGCACCAAACTTTTAATTACGACAATGTCCCTCCCAATGTCCTCCTCAAGGTTAGCAAAAAGATAAAAATGCCCTTATAATTTCTCAATACGACGAAAATACCCCTATGAATTCAAAAAAAAAAAAAAAAAAATTTAAAAATGAAATGTTTAATTTTTTTTAAAACGGAAATTTTTATTTAAAAAACTATTTTTTTTTTTAAATTAGGTTTTAAAAAACGAAAATTTTTATTGTTTTGAACGAAAATTTTTAATTTTTTAAAAGCTGAAATTTAAAAAAATTATAAAACCAAAAAAAAAAAAAAAACGAAAGTTTTTAGTTTTTATTAAAAAAAAAAATCATTTTTAAATTTTTTTTTCTTATAAAAAGGATATACATATTAATTTGGCCACCCCTTGGATTTTATATTTTCTTTTTTAGTTTTAGGTTTTTCTAAAAGTTTTTGTATTTTTTGTTTTTATTTTACTAATTAGGGTAGTTTCATCATAGAGGACATTGACAATGTTTTAGTAGTTTGGGAGGGACATTATCAATTATGTGGTAGTTTGAGAGGGGTATGTGGACTTGACCCTGAATATAATGGATTCAATCTCATCATCAATAGCTTCCTTTCGGAATATGAAATCCCTAGCTTTTCATTGCCTCTTCAAAAGTAGAAGGTTTATTTTCCAAGTTGTAAACAAATACCAAATTCATGCAATATCATGTTAGAACTACTTTCTATAAAGTAAGTAAAAAAATCACGACCAAAACTCTTTTTTCTTATTCTTTGGGATTTTCTAATTTCAAAATCCTCTTCATTTCAAAAATAGAGTTTTCTAAAGAATTTTCATTGTTAGAAGCACTTGCTTCAAAAGAACTTAAATTTTTTAACAGAAAAGGATTCAAAAAACTCATCATTTATTGAATTTGAGGCATGCATAATCACTAAAAACACATTTAGTTGTTATTGGTCCTAATTTAGACTTCTTAAGGTCACTTAGCATAACATAAGCTAGACACCCCCCACAAATTAAAATAACTCAAGTTCGGCTTACATTTAAAACATAACTCATAAGGTGACATATGATTCTTTTTAGAAGGTATTATATTCAAAATGTGGGTAGCTGAAAAAATGGTTTCGTCCTAAAAATCATCAGGCAAACGTGAATGATCAAGCATAACATTAACCATATCTATTAATGTTCTATTTTTCCTTTCAGTTACGCTATTTTGTTGTGGTGTATAAGGTATAGTGTGTTGACATACAATACCATTATAAAAAATTGTCAAAATGTTTGTTAAAATATTTTACTCCTTTATCACTTCTTAATGTTTTAGTTTTGCGATCAAATAGATTTTCCACTTCTGCTTTATAAACCTTAAACTTATCCAAAGCTTCATCTTGAATTCTAAGCAAATAAATGTAGACATATTTTGACAAATCATTTATAAAAGTGATAAAGTATCGTTCACCTCATCTTGTTCATTTACCATTTAAATCATAAACATCATAATGAATTAATTCAAGAGATTTTGAGGAAGATCTATTAACATTTGGAAATCATTTCTAATTAACTTACTTTTAACACAATTTCACACTTGTTTCTATCATCATGTAAATTAGATGGCAACAAACCTAATTTAACCATGTGTTGAACTTAATCATAATTAATATAACTTAGAGCATGTTTATGATTGCTTTGGGAAATAGAGTTTTTAAAACTAGAATAAGCTTTTTAGGAAAACAAAACTTCATTTTTAAGCTTTTTCCAAAAATGCATTTTGATATTTTTTAAAACAAAAAAGTTAAATAAGTACTTTCTGAGTTTTTTAACCAAACTGACCTGTTTTTTGTTTGGTACAACTTTTTTATGTATTAAAAGTACTTTTTAAAACTCCTTAATGCAATTACAAATAGGCTTTTAATCTCACATGCCATATTAGATTGGTTTCATCAGTAATTCTTTGACAATTGACAGCTTTTTTCAAAGGTCATGTCGAGACGGGCTTTGCACGAGATAAGACATAAACTTTATGTGACTTTGCATTATGTCTCCCGTCTCCGTTATGATGGGGTTTGAATGAGAGAAGGCCGAGACTTCTCTATAGTTCTGCATCATGTCTCCATCGTGACGTGCTTTGAATAGGAGAAGGCCGAGATTTTTCTGTGACCTAATGTCACATTCCCATCAAGACAGGTTTTGAAGAGAACATCCATAAACCACCCAAACACTCCTTAAGTGATAAAAGTAATTACATGTAGGGCTTGTTTGGTTTGCGTAATAGACCCTTGGAATGGAATAACTATTCCTATGGAATATCCATTATTTTGTTTGGTATTCCTACGAATGGTTATTCCGTGAGAATCACTAATTCCTTACACACAATAATAGCCATTCCTCTAAAAAATTAGAGGAATAGCTATTCCTAAAGAAATTGACTGCATTTTCCAAAATAATACCCCTATTTTTTCTTCTTCTTATTCCAACTTACAAAAATAATAATAATAATAAAAAACAGAAAAATAAAGTGGGTGGCCGACCACCCAAAAAGAGGCTGGGGTGGTGCTACCACCCCCAGAGTGCATCGTGGTGGTCCCCTAGGCACTCCAGGGGTGGTGTAGCCACCCCCGATGCTTGTCGTGGGTGGCCGCGGCCGCTCTCTGGGTGGCCGACCACCCACTTAGTGGGTGGTTGGCCACCCATTTAATTTTTTATATTTGTTTTGTTTGAATTAAGTTGAAAAAAAAAAATAAAAAAAAAGAGTAATGAGACTTTTAGTAATTTTAATTCAATTCCATTTAAAACATGTGTGTTGACAGTATTGTTATCGAACTATGTAATATGAATAATTATTTTATTCAACTCTCTTCTATTTCTAATAATAACTATTTCATTTCTTAACGGAATATTCATTCCGCAAACCAAACACAGGTAAGATTGAAAGCCGATTTAAGCTAAAACTTTACATTAGTTTTGACCCCAACGATAAAAGCTTCTGACCCTTTCTCTCAAAGCAGGCTAAACGCACCGTTTCTCCTCTCTTAGACGCTTGTGCGGCTGTGCCAGATAAAATCCCAACATTTTCTCTTCTATTTTCCCACCCAGGAAACTACAAGAAAGAGCAAGAAATTGAGAAAAGAGCCAGAGAGACGAGACCCACATTTTTCATGGTAGAATATGAAACCCCACCTCTCAAATGCCATCGATTCCATTAGACTCCCAAAACCCTTATACCCCTCTAAAACCCTTCTCTCCCACTGCCCACATTTCTTATCCTATCACTCACCTTATAAAACCCATGTTTTTAGAACCAAATTACGCTCCAAGAATCTCTCAGTCCTTTTGGGCAAGCACAGGAAGCTCAGAATTAGTGCTTGTAGCGCTTCAGGTTCCGGTTCGGACTCAGTTGTAGCATCCACGAAGGCAGAGGAAGACGCTGAGTCTACTCAGCTATTCGAGGTTTTGTTATTAAATTTTGATACTTTTTGAGTTAAGTTGTCATTTGGTTACTGAGAAAATGGACGGAAGGAAAAAAAGAAAGTGAAAAGTGTTTAGTTTTTTTGGCCATTTGCTTTTTCTTGCTTTTATGGGGTTATTGAGTGATGGGAAAATTACTAATACCAAGCTAAGTAGCATTAGCCTTTGTTGAACTGTCTGGGTTATGAAATTTAGTGTTTCTTTTTCCTAATAAATTACTTTTACTGCGTTTGTGTCTGATTACGTAACGATGTCTTTGCTTGGTCATCAGTAAAATGGTGTCATTTGGATTGGCAAATTTATGATTCTTTGATAAAATATCCTATGTGAAGGGTGTACAACTGTGCCGATTTATTGAAGTCAATTCGTGATATATGTAAGGTCCAATTTATGATAATGGGTCTTATTGGAGATTCTTTTCTGTAAGTTTATGATTCATTTTTGGGTATACATGTAAAAAATGGCAGGGGTTTGAATGCCATCAAATTCAGTAGTTTAGAACAGGATGAAGTTTGTTGATCTTTAATATTCCAAGTTTGTTATTAACAATAGTTTGCTAGAGCCTGTGGATTGTCAGAGTTTGTCATGCATAAGGAAATATAAGTTTTAATGCATGTCATCCTCTCTCCAATACTGCAACCTTTTAATGTCTGTAATTTAGGTCCACTGCGCTATGCATGTATCAATGCAAAGGGGATGGCAAAAAATGGGTGAATTATATTCATTTCTTCATTATTAGCTTTTTTGTAGCATGCTAATTTAGGGAAAATAATAATTTCAGAATTTGTAGTCCCTGCTATTTCTTAGTTTATAGTTTGAGAAAAATCTTGAGACTCATTTGGCAATATATGTAACTCATTTGGATTTCTCAGTTTCTAAAACTTTTCAGTCTTGGTAATGCTTCAGAAATTGAAGGATGCAGAGAGACAACGGATAAATAAGCTGGAAGAACTTGAGACCAAGGCCAATATGCAGCTAGAGAGACAGCTTGTCATGGCTTCAGATTGGAGCAGGGCCTTGCTGACTATGCGTGGGAAGTTGAAAGGAACAGAGTGGGATCCTGAGAACTCACACAAGATTGACTTTAGTGATTTCTGGAGACTTCTTAACTCTAACAACGTCCAGTTTGTGGAGTATTCAAATTATGGTCAAACAATGTCAGGTTGCAAGTTCTTTCTAAAGTTCATTTATTATTCTTTACATTTGGGGTCCGTTTTGTTTAGCGGTTTTAAAACGTGTGGTTTGAAAAATAGCAATTTCAAGACACAATTAATAAAAATGCGATTTTTAAAAGTGTAGGTAAGCTTTTGATAAAATTGTGGTTTGATCTTTAAAATCGCGATTCGGTCTTTAAAATTTTGCGTTTTTAAAAGTGCACCCCCTTTCATGCGATTTGAAAATGTGCATTTTTTCATGTTTTTAAACCTTCATTTTTTTTCAAATGTAATCCCAAATTGTTTAAAAACACACTTTTGACTTGCAACATCCCAGTGCCAAATAGACTCTTAATCTTAGATTCTTTTGCTGGCCATTTTATGGGGTAATACTTTGCTACATGAGGGCTTTGTTCTTATGGTTGTTGGCTTACAAGGTTTTGCAAGCTTCTCACAGTAGTTAGGTGATTAAACTTGCAAAAGGTCATGATAATTCATGTTATTTTTGGAATCTAGTAGTGGGTCAATGTGGGGGTAAGAGCTCAAGAATATCAATTTCAAAATATTATTAGGTAGAAAGCATCTATAGACTGCATTTGTTAGTGTGCATTTGTTCATGTATCTATCTACTCTTTGTAAATATTACCCATATTTGTGAATAATTCATTTGGGTTCATAAATGGTTGTATTGGATGTAAGCATAAGAGAATTACCAAACTCAACTCAACTCTACGCAATTCAACACAACTAAGTGATAATCCCAACTAATAGGGTTAGGTAAAAACCAATTCACTAATAAAAACAAACTGGCAGTGGCCATGGTGAGTAGTTGAATTTTTATACTTGTGTTCAAGAATGTTGTGAATTATTTGCAGAGGGTTTATATAACTATTTGAGGAAGAATGTACCTAAAAAATGCCTCTGGTGATGCTTTCAATAGTTTTGATCTGTGGATTGGGCATGGAGTCTTCCTGATTAAAGAGTTGCTTCAACCAGATGATTGCTGTACAGATGAAGTTACTTAGGTAGGATTAACTGGATAAACTTATATTAGAGAAGTTCAGCTGCATACTTGTGCTTTTTAGCTAATTGGTCCAGCTGTTCAATTTGAAGCATGTAAGTCTGACTCTGCACATCAAGTTGTAGTTTGTAGAGAACAACAGGACTCGAAGACGTAGCAACCTATCAATAAATGAACTGTAGCTGGGGGTAACAGCTAGAATGAATTAGCAGGTTAAAGTTATGGACAAGACCAAATCATCTGGGAGTACTTAGACTTGTCAAAGAAGGGTTACGTAGTCTTAGGAATAGTGCCATTGATTTGTGAAACTTCAAATTCAACATTAGTCTTTTTCATATAGTTTCCATAAATGCCACCACATCCAAAATTTCATGTTTCCTTTTTTCCTTTTGGTTATTTGATGTGCATGGGACTAGTATGCCTTAAAGTTCTAGTGCCCATGCCAATTTTACTTTCAGAAGTTCAATTGCATTGGCCAAGTGGCACATCTAATCTAAATGTGTGCTCTGAGCAGTTCATTTGTCATTATAGTGTTTTGGCAAGCTCAACCTCTAGAAACATATATGTTATTCTTCTGTCTCTAATGATATCTGTAAATGCCAGCAGATTGCCTAGAACTTAGTTGCCAGTTCATGTGTCATCTTTGTTTCTTTGAAATCCTCCACTGATAATTTACCTGTTTCGACAGTGATTCTACCATACTACAAAGATGGAAAAATGGAAGGAACAGAAGGGAATTCAAAGAAAGATATTGTTTTTCGGCGTCATGTGGTGGACCGTATGCCAATTGACTGTTGGAATGATGTTTGGCACAAGTTGCATCAGCAAATAGTAAATGTTGATGTTTTTAATGTGGACACAGTACCAGCAGAAGTTTACTCAACTGTTGCAACCACGGTCATATGGTCTATGAGGCTTGCCCTATCAATCGCATTGTATCTCTGGATTGATAGCATAATGAGACCAATTTATGCAAGGTTAATACCTTGTGATTTGGGAACTCCTAGCAAAAAAACCAGGCAGCCACTCAGGCGCCGGGCACTTGGATCATTAGGCAAGAGTCGGTAAGTGCAAGTGATTTCTTGGTAACTTGGTTGTTGGATAGTGTTTTTTTTTTTTTTTTTCTTTTTCATATATGAGTAGCTGGTTGATATATTTATTTTTGATAAATAATCGAGATATCATAAAAATTTGTGGAAAATCTGATTGCTCTTATCCAGTCATTATTGCCTGGCCCTTTAGTAGAACTGCTTATGTTTGCTTAGGTTGCTACCTGCTTTGATAGTCTTAGAAAATTTTATGCCTAAGCTTTTAAATGTTTGTATCTTATAGGAATCACAAAATAGATTCGCAAAAATCTGCCATTGGACAGCTTTCACACCTCACTAACTTGATGTTGACAAGGATGCATTGTGCAGCACTGGCTTAGTTGTAGCCTTGTAGGTCCATCCATGGTTTTAAAAGGCTTGCATCAAAAAGTGAAGCCTTGAGGCATACCCTTGGATGTGCAAACTTCTTGAGTTCGTGCTCATTCCATAGGTCATGAGGCTTGTTTGATGCTTGTGATGTGCTTTCAAACATGTACTTCTATTTTGAATTTTAGTCACTGCCAAACAGCAGTTATGCAAATGCTTAAGAGGGCGGGTGAAGTGTGGTTCCCTATCACATTGACAAGTGCGTAATTGAAGTTGAGGTTTCATTACAATTTTAATCATTTACTTTTATTTTGGGTTCTAATCTTTTTGAAATGGATGTTATGCAAATTCTTAGATGGAGGGTGAACTGTGCTTCTCCATCCCATTTTGAAGATAAGTAAATGAATAGCTAATTATATATATTATATAAAATTTATTTATACATGTATCTGTGTATGGATATGTGTATGGTAATTTATACATGCATACATAGATACATATATGTATAAAAAAGTGTGCTGAACATGCTTCCAGAGCTGCAATGGATGTGGACTCCTAAAGCACACAATTTATGTTCCTCCCTTTCGGTCCTTTTCCCTTTCCAATAATGCCAAACGGTATTTTTCTTTTCTTTTTTTATCCTTCAAAAACTTTTGATTCCAAAAGCTTTAAGTAAGGCCCCATAACACTACTATTTGATTCATTAATATCATTTCTTAATTGTTTTTATTCTTTTATGAGGTTTATTAATTGTCTTTTACCTGTCAAATTTATTTATGTTTGAGACCTTCACACTATATTTTTCTCTCTTAGCCATGCATAGTAGTTCAATAGAATAATATCTTTAATGTACTCGAGAGTTGTTGAGAAATGTTTATGCATCTTCCTTAGTTACATCTGCACTAATAATTTCAGAATCATTTGTTTGCTTTGTAGCATCGAATTAGTCACTTAGTTGCAACTGTTTGTCAAAAGCCAAAGCTTTGGACAAAATTGATTGAAAAGTTTCTTTTTGGATGTAGGGGTTTGTGGTTGGGGTGGTTGTTGTAGTAGTGAATTGGTTAAAATTAGTGTCATATTTTAGGAATTGAAGGAAGAGGTGGCTCAGCAAGACAAATTTTATGCTGGAATATGGTGTAGCCTTGCTGTTTTCGATTACTTTGAAAGATAGGGAGCTGAGATTTATTGTATGTACAGCCTACCATTATGCTTTTCTTTGTATCTTGATTTCTTTGGGATGCTTTGTTACTCTAAGCCATGGATCGAAGCCCTACAAAAATTCTTGTTGGGATCTCTGGTTCTCTAAAAGTACTTTTTCTTTTAACTGAGAATATAGGTATTGATAAGATGTTGAACATGGAAGTATAACATTCCAGAATTTTTAGATCTCTATTGTTGTGTCTTTGCAAACTGGACTTCAAGTTGTTCTACCATTCTTCAAAAAGTTTTTCAGGTTCATGTAGCAAAAGGTATTTCTTTGATAGGTCACTGCCTTTTGTGTGCTGTGTGCATGGAAGTTCTTGCAATTAGATAATGAAAACTTTGCATAAGTATTATTTTTTGTTTGATAAGTGACAACCATACGTGAACGTAATGGAGAAATGATTATTGCAACAGAGCCATGGATCTAACTTTCAACTACCTTTCCACCAGGGCAAAATTTATATCAGCAGAAGAATCTACAGGTGTTACATTTGATGATTTTGCTGGCCAGGAATATATAAAGAGGGAACTGCAGGAGATTGTGCGAATTTTAAAAAATGATGAAGAGTTCCAAGACAAGGGCATTTATAGCCCAAAAGGTGTACTTCTCTATGGACCTCCTGGAACTGGTAAAACTCTGTTGGCTAAAGCTATTGCTGGTGAAGCAGGACTTCCTTTCTTTGCTGCAAATGGCACTGATTTTGTCGAGGTGAGGCCTGATTTTCTTAACATCAAGGGTTTTATAAACTGGATCACCATAGCTCTTCTTGGACAACTATCATAGCCTCAAATAATACAAACTATGTTTGGAAATCTTATTGAAATAAAATCATTTCATTTATATGCCATAGCTTCTTAGTTCATTCCAGGCACAGGTCTTTTCAATAGAATATAGTGGCTGAAAATGTGGAACCATCAGTGTGGATGATCCTATAAGCACGATGCTTGGACTAACTCATAACTGGCAATATGAAAACTCGAAATATTGCAGTAAAGCAGTAATTAACAAAAAACTTTTCACTGTAAAATTTGATTTCGCAGCCAAAAACATGGTCAACAAGAGATCTGAACAGGCAATAAGTAGTTTTAAAATAGTATGAAAATAAGTACATATATACCAATATGTCTGTCATCATAAGTGTATATTTGTCCTATTGAGGATCTTAGAAGCTGACATGAATTGAATTAAAAGTTTAAAAATTATGAAAGCTAACAGGTAACTGCAATTATTCTTTCTTCATTTTCTTAATCTTTTCTCGAATCTGCTAAGCATTTTTGAGCAAACAATGGTATATGATGTTGATTGCAATTTTCACATTCCACCTTGGTGGCATAATTTAAACTTACCTGACAAAAAGTATAACTTGAACTAGATATTGTGGGTTTACTTATTTTGGGAAAATAAATTATATTAAAAAAAAAAAAAACTTATTTTGGGAAAGAACAATGTTTTCCTCTATACTGGGTTGGAGGAATTTCCTCCAATCCAGTCTATTAAATTGACATTTCTCATAAGCGGATGCCTAGACTTTGCTCGAACCATTTTTTCATCCTCCTTGATTGTGGAGGAATTCAAAGCAGTAGAAGATATTTCAAGTTCGAGAATATATGGTTGAAGGCAGAAGGCTTTGTGGACAAAGTGAAACAGTGTTAGTATTATATCATTTACAAGTCTCCCCATGCATCATTTGGGCTCACAAACTTAAAGCCTTGAATGTTGATCTAAAAGTTTGGAATGAGTAGGTGTTTGTGGAGTATCAGAAAAAGAATCTCTTGGTGCAGTAAATGTTCTTGATGGTTTGGAGGAAGAGAGAGGGTTATGTGATGAAGAGAAACAGAGGAAAGACATAGTTAGTGGTGAGTTGGAGAGGGCAACCTTGTTGGAGGAGATACGTTGGAGGCAAAAGTCGAGTGCACGAAGTTTTTCCATCAAGTGGCTAACTTGAATAGGCGAAACATTTTCATCGAATTGCTGTTAGTTAATGGATCAGTGTCTTCTAATCAATCTAAGATCGTGGAACACATTGTGCTTTTCTATAACTATTTAACTTTTGAACAATTTAATTGGCGCCCAAGATGGATGGCCTTGCTTTTTACTTCATTGTTGAGGAGTGTTGTAGTTTGCATGAACAGTTTAAACACAAAAGGTGGATGCTATTCAACTTGTTACTTAGCCTACTAAACACATCTTGTTATATAGGTTTAGGGAAATATAACAATGACCAAAATATCCCCAAACCCTAATGACTCACAAATCCTAATAACTCTTCTAATAAGGAGGAAGCCAATTGGTTAGAGAGAGAGTTTGAGGAATCTGAGGTGTTAGAAATGGTGAAAGATATGAATGGTGATAAGCGCCGAACCCTAACGGTTTTACTATGTCCTTCTTCTAAACATGTTGGAATGTGATTAAATGATATCATGAGTGTTGTCCATGATTTTTCATGCTAGATGTAAGTTTGAAAAAGCATTAATGCTACTTTTATTGTTCTTATTCTGAAATAGCCCGGGACTGTTGATGTTAAAGATTTTAGACCTATCAATCTTTTTTTTTTTTTATAAGTAAAAAAGATGTATTAAACAAAGCGCAGAGGGGCGTAACCCTAGTACACAGGGGGTATACAAAGGAGTGACTAAGAGGGAGAAAAAGAAGAAGAAAACATAAAAAGGAAGTCAGGGAAGCTGAACACTAAGGGCGCTAGCCAACCAGCAGTCCAAGTAAAAAGGGTGTACAAGAAAAAATGTATAAGGTCGTCAATGTTCCTAGACGAGTCCTCGAAACATTTAGCATTTCTCTCAATCCAAATGTACCACATAAGGCAAAGAGGAACCATCTTCCACACAACGGCGCTACGAGAATTGCCTCCCGCCCACCAAGAAGCATACAACCCCCTGATGCTACCAGGCATCACCCAACACAAGCCAAAACGAGCGAAGACAGCATTCCACAACATCCGCGCAACCCCACAATGAAGAAAGAGATGGTCGACTGACTCCCCATCCGACTCACACATGCAACAACGATTTATCACAATAATACCTCTCTTCCGAACATTATCCAAGGTTAGAGTCTTCCCAAGCACGGCCGTTCAAGCAAAAAAAGCCACTTTCGAAGTAACCTTGGTGCGCCATAAACTCTTCCAAGGGAAAGGGGAAGGATCTTTAGAGGCAAGGATCCTGTAATAAGATCTAACCTCAAATTTTCCTTTACGTGAAGAGATTTTAGACCTATCAATCTTGTTAGTGGATTTATAGGATTATTGCCCAAGTCCTAGCCAATAGATTGAAAAGGGTTGTAAACATGATTATTTCAAAGCCTTAGAATGCATTTGTCAATGGTAGGCAAATTCTAGATGCCATCCTCATTGCTAATGAATGCTTGGATAGTAGGATCAGATCTGGTTTTCCTGGTGTACTTTGCAAACTCGAAATCGAGAAGTTTTATAATCATGTCAATTGGGAGTTTCTTTTGTAATTGTTGAGGAGATGTGGTTTTAGGGAGAAATTGTGTAATTGGATAACGCATTGAATTTTTTTGGCGCGCTTTTTGTTTTGGTGAATGGTACCCCTTTTGGTTTCTTGGTTTGAGGCAAGGAGATTGTAACGTCTCAATAAATTAATTAACTGGTAATTAATTTCACGATTCTCCTTCCTGTTACTTATCAAATAAATAAGACTAGGGGATCTTAAGACCCTCATTAGAGAGCCAACAGGAGAAGATTTTATCATTTGCATAATAAGATAGCCAATTCTACAATTCCATAAATGAATAACAACCATAGCATACTAAAAACATCATAACATAACTAAACATAATAATCCAGTGTCTTTGTCTAAGACCGGTCATCAAGTATGAATATATAAATATTACAAGCCAAGTCTTAGAAACTTCCAAATAGATTAAGTCTAAACTTACTAGCCCAAAATGTTTTTTTTTTTTTGATAAGTAATGTTGTATATACCAAAAAGAGTAGAGGGGCGCAACCCAAGTACACATGACGTATACGAGAGAACGCCTAAGAAGAAGACGTAAAAAGAACAAGAAAATCGGAAAAGTTAATCACTAAAGGAGCTAAATAAGTAGCTGTCCAAGTGAATAGGGAGAAGAAAAAAAAAAAGACTTAAGCTCCTCCAAAGACCTTTCAAGATCCTCAAAACATCTCGCATTTCTTTCCCTCTACAAACACCATAAAAGGCAAAGAGGGACCGTCTTCCACACTGTAGCACTCCGAGAACGACCTCCCGTCCACCAACAGGCAAACAGATCCACCACCCTATTAGACATAACCCAATTCAATCCAAAACGGCTGAAAATAGCATACCATAGTGCCCTAAAAATAGCAAAACTAGCCCAAAATGTTAAATAATAAATGTCATCATAAGTTAGATCGTGATCCTGAATAACATCAAAGACATGTTCATAATTGATTGTATCCTTATAATCCTTGCATTGAATATGGTATACCAATAACAGCAACTCTATGAATTCGTTTGCCTTTCCCATCTTACTGGACATCAAGAAATTTGACAAATCCGGGTCCAACTCCGCAAAGATCAACTTGGCTAGGTCCTTCAAAGCCTTCGGGAACAATGGTTCCTTCTTCCTCAATTCCAACATCACAATAAAAACCGACTATAAAACAATTCATGTTTTACAAGTAGAAAAGATAAATTGTAAGTTCACGACTTAGCGTGTAAGAATACACGGGGGAAACATGTTATTATATGGTGAACTCAATTGTCTCGAAAAAAATTTATAAATCACAGGTAGTAATATAAACTGAAGTCCTCTGTTAAATGACAAGAATATCATGATTATTCATTATAAATGTAGTATATGATATTTAAAGAGAATATGTCGTATACAAAAATGGAGTTCACATCATTCTAAAATGTATTTCATGTGAATTAGTAAGAATCTTAATAAGAAGTATCCATGTGTTTTGCTTTGGAGATATGCGAATGAGAGCGAGGCTCTTTGGTGTAAGGTTATCAAAGCTAAGTATGAAGACAAGGAAGGTGGGTGGTGCACGAAGGAGGTGCCGGGTTCCCATGGTGTGGGCCTATGGAAGCACATTCGTCAAGGTTGGAATTTTTTTGCCAAAGAGATTCGATTCGAGGTGGGGGAGGGTTCGAAAGTTCGTTTCTGGCATGATATTTGGTGTGGGGAGAATTCCTTGAAGCAAGCTTTTCCGTCCTTATTTAATATCGCCAGACACAAAGAAGCTTGGGTGAAGGATAATTTTACTTGGAGGAGTGGGAGAGTTGAATGGAATGTCATTTTTGTTCGGCCCGTTCAAGATTGGGAGATGGATATGGTTTCTCCTTTCTTTGATCGGTTGTATTCTTGCAAGATTTCCATAGGAGTGGCAGATCGTATGTGCTGGATTTCGTCTAAGAAAGGAAAGTTTGAGGTTAAGTCGCTCTACAAGGCTTTGTCCCAATCCAATCAAGAGGTGTTTCCTTGGAAGAGCATTTGGCGCGCTAAAGCTCCTATGCGAGTGGCTTTTTTTGGGTGGACAGCGGCTCTAGGCAAAATCTTGACACATGATACTTTGCGTAAGAGGAATATAGTGGTAATGGAGTGGTGTTGTATGTGCAAGAAGTCCGGAGAGACAGTCGATCATCTTCTTCTCCACTGTGAGCTCGCAAGTGTTCTTTGGCATTCGATTTTTATTTGGTTTGGCTTGCATTGGGTCATGCCTTGCAGGGTGAGAGACTTGTTCGAGAGTTGGTGGTCGGGAGGACGATCTCGTAGTGCAGTTGTGTGGAAGATGATCCCTCTGTGTCTTATGTGGTGTATATGGAATGAAAGAAATGCTAGATGTTTTGATAATTCCACTAGGACTATAGAGGAATTGACCCATTTTTTCCTCTTTACTCTTTACTCTTGGACGGCCGCTTGGCTAGCTCCTTTAGAGATTAGCTTTTCTGATTTTCTTTTTCATTTCTCTCCCTCTTAGGCGCTCTCTTATTATACCTCCCGTGTAAGTGGGTTGCGCCCCTTTGCGCCTTTGCTATATATTACATTTACTTATAAAAAAAAAAGAAGTATCCATGTGAGTTTTATTCATCTTGGTCGTATGAAATCTTTAGTAATCCTCCTGGTTTTAACCAACCTCGAAATCTGTGAAATGGTTTATTATAAGCCTCTAAGCTTGAAATACCCTTAAACCTAATTTTTAGGCAAAATAGTCTTTTAATCCGAGCATAATCATTTGATTCGAGCATCGATCGATTGATGCTCATGTCGATCATTCGATGGTCTGGCATAATACCTATTTTTTTGAAAAGTCCTACTGCACCCATTCTAACACGACTTGAGGCCCTAGTATAACCTCTATCACGGTCTTAAACATAAATCCAACCTTCATACAGGTCAAAGTATAACCATATTCATCATACATCTCACTCATCATTAAATCTACTGAAAAACAATATCAAGACAAATAGATCTACATTTATTCTCTTAATAAATAAGTTCATCATGAAGAGATAACGAGATATCACGTGCTTATAGAAAACTATTATCTACCTAGTTATTAACTAACATCAAACCTATAATAATCATATTATAAACTTAAAACTACTAATCCATATGTAAACTACGATTTTATAACCAAAAAAGTAGTTAATCCATAAAGAAAACATGCTTATAAAATAATGGAGAAAATATTAGAATAGGAGGTTACCTTTCTTGAAGGTAAAATTCAAGATTCACCTTCTCTTTCCTCTCACTCTCTTTCACGCTTTCTAAGGTTTTCTAGAGGATGCATTTATAGCTGTCCCATGCATGTACAAAAGGCTGAGGTGTCCAATTTTTATTGCATGTAACAACCATCCATCGTTCATTAGCATCGATTGTTTGATCCTCGCAGAAATTCTCTATAGTCCAAAAATCCAACTTTCTCTCACTTAGGTTCTTAGAACCAACCCTAACATACTTAGGCAATAATTAGAGCATACTTAACTCTAATTAAAATCGGGGTGTTATAGAGATCCTCTATGTCCTATGCTCTTTGTCATTATTATGGAGGCTCTTAGTAAAATGATTTCTGCTACTGTTAATGGGGGCTTTCTTTAATGCTTTTTTGAGGGGCTAGGAATTTTGATGTGTGTTATATCTCTCATCTCCTGTTTGCAGATGGCACTTGATTTTCTGCGGGGCTAACCCAAATCTCATTCGTTGTTTGCGTGCCTTATTCTTTTGCTTTGAAGCTGTATTTGATTTGAAAGTTAATCTGGCCAAATTAGAGTTGGTTCTTGTGGATAATGTCCATAATGTTGATGGGTTGGCTTGTGTTTTGGGTTGTGGGGTGTCTTCTTTGTCTTTGAAGTATCTTGGCCTTCCTTTGGGAGCTTCTTTTAAGGCCAAGTTGATATGGATGGTGTTATTGATAAGATTGAGTGCCGTCTGGCAGGGTGGAAAAGGATGTTCTTGTTTAGGGTTGAAGGATTACTTTAATCAAAAGTACCCTCTCCAATTTACCCACATAGTTTCTGTCTCTCTTTCCCCTTCATGCCGGTGTTGCCAATTGCATAGAAAAGCTACAACGAGATTTCTTGTGGAGTATACTAGGGGATGAGTTCAAATTTCACCTTGTTAGTTAGTCCAAAGTTTGTTTCCTGATTTCTAAGGGAGGGTTGGGAGTCCAAAACTTGCTTTTGTCTGGCCATGCAAAAGTGGCTTTGGTGCTTTTATGCATGAGAGAGATTCCTTATAGAGAAGCGTAGTGGCCACTAAGTATTTTCCTTTCTTGGGGGAGGGTTCTAATGAGGTTTATGGGTCTGAGGTGGGTGATGGTTCCAAGATAGATTCTGGCATGACTTATGGTGTAGAGATTAGAAACTCTAGGAATCTTTTCCCGTTTTTTAAGTATTGCCCACGCAAAAGATGCTTCAGTAGCAGATTGCGTGGAGTTATCTTGTGGTTCTCTTTAGTGGAATATAAGCTTTACTAGGGTGGCTCGTGATTGGAAAGTTGATGTCTTTACTTTGTTTTTTCATTTGTTGTATTCTCTTAAATTGTGACAGGGAGGTGAAGACAAGCTACGTGAGCTCCTTCCAAGAGAGAGATGTTTGATGTAAGATCTTTCTATAATGTCCTTGTACCTCATGAGAGCGCCCCTTTCATTTGGAAGATTATTTGGTGGCATAAGGTTCCTTTGAGAGTGGCATATTTTGCTAGGACATCTGCCTTAGGGAAAATTCTAACTATGGATAACCTAAGGAAATAAAGTGTCAATGTGGTTGATTGATGTTGTATGTGCAAAAGAAGTGGGGAGACTTTGGATCATCTTCTTCTCCATTGCGAGACCACAAATGCTTTGAGGAGTGCTATCTTTAATCGCCTTGGGTTAGTTTTGGTTATGCTTAGAAGAGTAGAAGACATTTTTGCCTGTTGAAGAGGGGTGAGAGGTAGTCCTTAGAATGTAGTTGTGTGGAAGTTGGTTCCTGCCTACCTTTTGTGTTGTGTTTGAAGGGAAAGAAATTATAGATATTTTGAAAATTGTGAGAGGACAGTTGTAGATCTAAAGTATTTCTTTTTCAAAACCCATTACCTCTGAACAATTGCATTAGATTTTTATATGCCTATGTTTCATGATTTTCTCAACTTGTTTTCTCTTCCTAGTTAGGTGTTTCTCTTGTATACTAATTGTGTACTTGGGTTACACCTTTTGCGCTTTCAATAATCTTTCGTTCACTTATGAAAAAAAAAAAAAAAGGTTGACATGTATTCAAAATGCATGGAGAATCACACACTCCATTAAAAATGCATGTCATTTTACTTATTTTTTTATTTTTTTGATAACATAGGAGAACTTTACTTAGATCATTTTACTTATAAAAGTCCTAAATGATGAAATGGACCAAATAAAACTTGAAAAAGGGAAAAACTGTGTGGGACTCGGGGGCAGAGGTCGCAGCTGCCTGACTGATGAATACCAGCCACCATGGTTGATCCAGCAGGCCAATGATTTTGTACCGTTTTTGAAAAGGAACTGTTACTGAGGATTATCAGATCATTTTAGGGACTGTTTCACAGTCGAACCAGTCTGATCAGCTGGTCTGGTCCATTTCTAAAACACTAGGCATATACTTTTGAGTCTCATCTTAAGTTGTTAGTCTGCAATGCTCCAAAATATATCCTATGTTGCTTTGATTGGTTAATATTCTTCTCAATTAAACATAGTTTGTCTTCCTCCATTGTTAGATTTTGCTTCAGTCTTCTGTATATTATTGCCAACCTTAGAGCCTTCACGTAAACCATTTGGCCGGCCACATTGCAACAGTCATCTCATTCTCTCTCTGTTGTTTTTTTGTTGGATGGTCAATGAAATGATTTGTTTAGGTATATCTCTGTATTTACCTACTTGGATACTTACTGCTCTTATTAATATTATTTTGGTTCGAGTTATTTTGGACTATTGGAATTTAAAGGAGAGTATGCTGACTGAATAGTTTTTCCAGATGTTTGTAGGTGTGGCAGCATCTCGTGTTAAGGATCTTTTTGCTAGTGCCAGATCATTTGCACCTTCCATTATTTTTATTGATGAGATAGATGCTATTGGTAGCAAGCGTGGTGGGCCTGACATTGGTGGGGTAAGATAATTTAACTCCATGATTTATAAAATTATGTACTTTAAGTACATGGTTACTGATATCATGACTTTGTGGTTGATTTTTCTTCCATGTTTTATATCAATGCTGAAACAATTAAACTAAATGGTGACTTGCTTCTGTGAATATATTTTCTTTACATCTTTATTTTATATGCATAATCTTCTCTGTTCTTGCAATTGTGGGGGAATGGTTGGGCTTGAGACATGTTTATTATTGAAAATGGTATTGTAACATATTTGACAGTTAATCTTTGGGCCCTTGGAGGGCCTGATATACATCCGCAATATGTAATGTACTGAATTTTATACCGTATAAATACGCTTTTAACAGTTGATATCTAGGCCTATGGATGGCCTGGTCCACATTTGCAATAGATATAATTTTCTAATGTGTAATTGCTCTATATATAGGGTGGTGCAGAAAGGGAGCAAGGTCTGCTTCAAATACTGACTGAATTGGATGGATTTAAAGTTTCCACATCACAGGTATGCTTTTATCTTCTACTGGGATGGAAAGTAGAGACTATCTGGTTTGACTGCCATATTTGGCCTTTCCAGGTGCTAATCATAGGCGCAACAAATAGACTGGATATTCTTGATCCTGCTCTCCTGAGGAAGGGTCGTTTTGACAAGATCATAAGAGTTGGTTTGCCATCAAAAGATGGTAGATTGGCCATATTAAAGGTATTTTGCTTCACGTGTTTATCATTATCCCATTGCTTGCTGCTTTGCTTACCTGTTTCCCATGGCTAAAGCAAAGAATACAGCTGTTGCAAAAACCGGAATTTTAAACACAAAAGAAAAACAAAAGGAGAAAATCATTCTAGCTTTCTTTAGGTTTTATAGGAGTGTTGTCAATCCCATCCCATAACTGTCTGTACCAGCCAGTTTTAAACTGTTTCTAAGAAAACTAGCTAAGATTTCCTTGTATCAGCAATGACTTGTTTATATCTTAAACTCTATTCTATATATGTGAGCTTGTAAATATAAATAAGTGAAGAATAAAATTGATATATAAAAAGCATACGATCAAAAAGCCTTGATCTATGAGGATGACTTGATAAATTTTCTTGTTTTATATATTTGAAAGAGTTAACTTTTATACTTATCAAAAAACGAGTTATCTTTTATGAGTGTAATTTTACCGCTGGTTTAATTTATTTTTTGTATGTAATAGTTTAACAAATAAGAATATTTTATGCTGTCAAACTGGAATGTTTCACTAGAATGGTCAGGTGCCCAGTATATCACAAGCCAATAGATAAATCAAGATGCTGTCTGGTACAGTATTGACAACATTGTCTCAAAGTCCTTTGTGGAAATTTAATTTTTCTAATCTTTGTTTGTGTGAAACAGGTGCATGCTAGAAATAAGTATTTTAATTCTGAGGAAGAAAAGGAGGCTCTCCTTCAGGAAATTGCAGAGCTTACAGAAGATTTTACTGGGGCAGAGTTGCAGAATATACTGTAATTAATTGTTACTCCACTTATCCTTTGTCAACTCAACATCAGAAGTTAGAGCCTGATGCTTTCTTCCATTGAATGACAGGAATGAAGCTGGAATTTTGACTGCCCGGAAGGATTTGGACAACATTGGACGAGAAGAGCTGCTAGAGGCTTTGAAAAGGGTCTGTTGTGTGCCTTTCCTTCCCTCTTTTTAGTACTGGGATTTAAGCCCTTTTCCTTACATGTGTAGTTAGTGTTGAGTTTGGCATAATGCATTCTCATTTTCAGTCCACTGTATATTGAACAATTTGCAGCAAAAGGGCACATTTGAAACGGGCCAAGAAGATAGTAAAGAAATTCCAGATGAATTAAAACTGAGATTGGCATACAGAGAAGCAGCAGTTGCCGTTCTTGCATGCTATTTCCCAGATCCCTACCGCCCTTTCAGCAAGGTCAATTGTCATGTTATCTCATTTGGTTCAACGTATTTTCCTGACCTGGAAACATGTTAAACTCATGCTTGTACATAGCTTTTGCAGACTGATATAAATTCCATCCGTAGCCAGCCAAATATGCAGTATACTGAAAATCCAGGAAGAGTTTTCTCCAGAAAGTCAGATTATGTGAACTCAATTGTGCGTGCATGTGCTCGTAAGTTATGAAAGTTTTCTAAATAATCTTTGATAGCTTCCTGGAGCTTTTGTTTTTCTTGCGCATTATTTCTGTGTTTTTGTTTAGAATCTGATGCATGCTTTTCACTTTTATGTAATAGAATAGATGTAGTCCCTGGAGAATCTTTAGCTGAGTTCGAAGAAGATTGAACTTGTATTGGACAGATAAATCCATTCATTTAAACTTTGTTTCCAGAAGCTATATAAATCTTTGGCAATTTGTTGATTGTCAATTTCCTGCATGAAATGTCCCTTTTCGGTTTCAATGCATTTGAGGCTTTCAAATACGGTAGTTGTAATTGGGTGATAATGGTTGGGTTGAATTTGGTTGTTTAGGATAATGCATCAGAATACCGAGTCAATTGTTTTTGGATGCTCCATATAGCTCAGTTGTGTTTTATTTATTCTCATTATAATTCACATTCATTGTTATGTAACTCTGAGCTTAACACCCCCTGTTGACTATGCCTGGATTGATAAGCCAAGGGGAGGTTCTTTAACTTCAAAGTATGGTACAAAGTCTCCTGATTGGTACCATACTGAAAACATTTTACCATTGAGATTGGAAGAAGCTTTAGCTTCATGATTGATGATTGAGTATGTATTGGTTTACTAATGGGTCCAGCAGATCTATGACACCTGTTGTTAAAGTAATGATTATGTGATTAAATTTACCGCTTTCTAAAAGTTTAAGTTTTTGGGATAACTTGTAATTTAACATGGTATTAGAGCCAAAGGTCCTGACATCGAACCTTGACTTCATCAAATCACTCCTTATTTAAAATTAAATATTTCACGTGTTGGACCTCACCTATTAAAAAATGGAGTTTGAGCCCATACGTGAGGGGGATTGTTAAAGTAATGATTAAGTGATTAAATTTACCTCTTCGTAAAAGCTTAAGCTTTTGGGATAACTGGTAGTTTAACACTTGTATTCTGTACTTAGGAGGAAAGAATTGTGACATTATGTCTGTTATTGCATAATGTGCAGAAAAAGTAACCTCGTGTCCAGTTCATTTTGTGGCTTCCTTTGATGGTTAGCTGTAAGATCATAGTCTTATAAAGTGTTTCTATGTGATTTAACCAATCCTGATTAGTGAGGAATGGTGCTTTGCCGGATATGTTATGTATATGTTTATTTCTATTTTGTTTCTGGTAAATGTGATTATGTCTCACTGTTGTCCCAATTTGTAGCAAGAGTCATTGAGGAGGAGATGTTTGGGGTTGATAACATGTGCTGGATCGCTTCAAAGGCTACATTAGAAGCTTCAAAGCTTGCAGAATTCTTGGTTCTGCAGACAGGAATGACAGCATTTGGGAAGGCATACTACAGGAAGCAAGGTGATCTTGTGCCAAATGTACGTTTGAGGAATCTGGCTCATAAAGCTCCAATTTTATATGTATTAATTTTGAAGAAGAGATTTTCTGCACTGCTTGTATATAGTTCTGTAACTTGTAATTATGATAACAGCTTGCAGCCAAGCTTGAAGCACTTAGAGACGAATACATGCGTTATGCCGTGGACAAATGCTCATCAGTATTGAGAGAATACCATTCAGCAGTAGAGACAATCACAGGTCATGTTAATTTTTGATTCATTTAGTTATTAAATTGAGCAATCCCTTGCATGTGGTTGTCAGTTGAACTTTGGTCATCTTAGTTGTTAAGCTTAAATGTTCGAGTGAAATTTCAATTTGGTGTTATAAATTCACATCATAAAACAATTTGCAGTTTACATATAGTTGATATTGACAGGCTGCACACTTGTGCAGATATTTTACTTGATAAGGGAGAGATAACAGCTGCAGAAATTTGGGACATATATAATAAGGCTCCACGAATACAGCAGGTATTTCTTGAATTTAGGAAAAGATTAATGACTTCCCTTTAGGTACGGTGGTTGCCATTGCATCTAAGTAAAATTTCTGTTTATTATATGTGGTGTATTTTCAGTTCTTGACACGGGAATTTATTAGAAAAGTACAACCCAAACTAACACTCAATTTGCAATGTCCTCCCCCCAAGCTAAAGATTGCATCAAGACAAATTGTGTGTGTGTGTTTACTCTTATGAAACAGAGTGTAAGAGTTTCTCCTACTTACAATTTCCAAAGAAAAACCAGTCTTTCTCCTCTTGTGGCGTTCAATGCACATTACTTACCAAAAGGGGCAAAAAAAAAAAAAAAAAAAAAAAATTTCTTCAAGGCATGAAGACAAGTCTAGGCAATCATCCTTACCTGCACCTTCCCTACCTGTTTTCTGATCATTTTTCATGACATGTGCAATAAGAATTCATTAAATCGTACTTTAGTTCCTCCTTTCTCGTTTATTTTTCCATGAACTTTTATTTACTTATCAAAAAAAATTATTGAAAGGATGCCAAGGGAGCAAAATCCAAGTGCACAAAAAGTACAGGACCTCAAACACATCAAAGCAAGAGCAGAAAGCATGTTTGATGAAATTAACTATACTGTACTTTCACAAAAATAAAGTCTAATTTTTTTACTTGTAGTCTTGTTTTGTATAACAAAATGACAAAATGAGTAATCACATGGAAAAGTTACGGAGTGGATTATAAAGAAGTAGAGGTCATTTCCATTTATAGGTATAAAGAAAATAAAATTGTTGCCCGCAATTCCCAGTTCCAGGTTTTGGAAGATTTATTATTAAGGGATTAATGTCGTTGGTGATGATTGTATAATGAATGCGGCAGTGGCAGGGAATAACCTAAATTCTTAAATTGCCTAAACCTGCACTAGTTTTCATTGGTTTGGGTTACTGTAGCATAAAGCATCAGGTTCCTCACCTGCAGGCAACTGGCCTAACTTCCCAGAAAAAAAGAAAGAAATGAGAAAGCTTTCATGAATGTGGCAGACTTTCATAGAGGAATGATGTCATGCTTAGAAGTGATCAATAACCTCAAACTGCAAGTCAATTTTTTAATAAGTAAGACGAAGCCAGTAGTTTGGGTAAAAAACTTGCTGGTGGAGGTTCTGGTTCTTAGAATGGAATTTGATTGGACTGATAAAGCATAAAAATAAAAGGTGGGAGAGCTGGGAAATAATTAAGAAAAAAGAGAGAGGTAAGAATGAGAGACACACTAGAAAATGACCGATTTCAATCTGATATATGTCATGCCCTCCAATTTAGTTTCATAGATATTTATGTTTTCTGAGACCTTATCTAGACCTTAATCTGTAGATATCCCTATGATGTGGTCTTCGTTGTTTTGCAACTATTAGGTCTAAAACAATTTGGAGGAATGTTAGTTGGTTTTGGTGACATAAGGAGTTTTAATCTGTTGGCTTCAAATCGACATTGTGAGGAGGGAGGCCAGTCTTATTCTCTTGGGAGTATATGTGACCCCAGTTCAAAGCTTAGGTGATGTAAGGAGTTGGTTACTTAACAATGTGAAGGCTGGTTGGCTTTGTCAGACAATGTATGTTCTACTATTTTGGTGATTTTTTTACGGTTTCCGTACTATGGTCTTTACATAGTTTTGATTGTAGAGGTACACTGTGGAAGGCAGCTGGAATTATGTAGAAGTAGGGATCAGTTTACTTAAGTGAGAGGGAGGCCTGGTTGTGGGATTTGGGAAGACATTTTGTGAGGTCTGGGGAATTGATTATGAGCATTGACTTTTTGGGAACATCTAGGGTTTGTTTCTATTCTATAGACTCTGTTGCATAACATGATTTTTTGACATGTAATTCAAATCCATTAAAAGAACAGAGGGTCACAAACCTAATACACATGATGTATACAAGAGAATCCCTAATGTATAGAAAAAGAAGAACAAAACTCCAAAAACTCAAATAAATTAGATACGGGCAAGCTATTGAACGCTACTATCCACGTGTAAAAGGATTGGAACAACATCTTTAACTCTAAGATCTCGCTCTCACAATCTTTAAAGCTTCTTGTGTTCTGCTCTCTCTAAATACATCACATTAAATACAAAAGAGCTGACCTCAACACTTCCAAAGCAATACGATGTCCCAATTGTCCTCTCTAACTCACCAACAATTCTCTTACCCAAGTAACACCGAACAACTAGAAAAGCGAACTCAATATTCTCTTGCAATCTCACAATGAAGAAGGAGGTAATCAATGGATTTCCCACTTTTCTTACACATATAGCACCAATCCACTATAACAACATTCCTTTTTCATAAATTATTCAAAGTCAAGATTTTCCTCAAAGCTGTAACTTTCCAAATATTCTTTTAAAGAAAATGGGAACTTATAGTAGATAACACATGATAGTAAGACTTCACTTCCAACAATTTCCTTCTAGAAGGAATCTAGCAAATTTTATCCTCACTTCCTTACCATACTCTTTGAGAATACAACAACTTAAAGAAAGCAGAGACCACTTCCACCTTCCAATCATGCACAGTTCTTGTAAAGAAAATATTTCCAATGGATATTTCCATTCCGAAACTGTATATGATCTACCACCCTCCCATCCTTACAACATGGGATACAAAATGATTCCAGATAAGAAAACTTCAAAGGCTGCTTCTCATACCATAAATCATGCCAAAACTGCACTGTAGATCCATCTTCCACCTTATGCCTAACAAATGATATAAGATGGAGGGGCAAGTCTGTTGCATTAGGATCCTAGGATTTTTAAAACTCTCCAGTTTTTGGGGAACTTCTATTATTGGGTTTTTCCTATAGCATCTCATGGTCAAGGCTAGCATATTATTAATGTGAAAAGAATAACAATAACCATTTCTTTTTTTAGAATTTTTTTCTCTTTAAAATTCAGGTATAATTCATGGTTTGATAGTCGGTGACTAGTATCAGGTAGTGAGTGAAATTTGGATATTTGTTTTTTTGGTGGAAAAAGTTAAGGATAACAACCATGATTTCAACCTAAATTAGAGACATACGCACAAAAATTATATTTTTTTAAGTACATCTTCTTAAGATCATGCATAAATGACATTGCATTGAGGACCATACCTATCCCTAAACACTTGACCTAGCCACCTAGAGGACCATTATTCCCTCCTTAATCCACCAGGTTACAAGGTTATAGGCAGATATTCATCAAATGACATGATTGTAGTTCTTTTCAGATTAGGGCAATGATATTACCCAGAGCAATGATTGTTGCTTCCATTTGCATATTGATTCTTTAGGACTACTGTGGAAGCATCTGCAATAGTTGCTATGGCCATAATGCATATTATATTTTCTTTCTGTGTGAAGTGATGTGAAAGTTCTGAGGCCATAACCCCTTTTCTCCGTATTCAGCCAGCTGTAAATCAGGTTGATGAATATGGAGCCCTAATTTATGCTGGGCGATGGGGAATCCATGGGATTACACTTCCTGGAAGGGTTACATTTTCACCTGGAAATGTTGGATTTTCAACCTTTGGTGCACCCCGCCCAATGGAGGTATGTGAAAAAAGTATTACGGTTGAGCTCTGCTATGCCTTCATACTTCATCATACTGCAAAGTAATTCTTTCTTTCCTATTCTTTTGCACAGACCCAAATCTTAAGTGATGAAACTTGGAAGCTAATAGATGGTATATGGGATAAAAGGGTTGAGGAAATAAGAACTGAAGCTTCCATGGATGTCGAAGAAGACAAAGAAAAACCACAACTTTTAATGGCCAGCCATTTCCTCTGAAGGTACATCATGTTTTTCTTCCTGGTTTGTATACAGCTTCTTCTCATGCAAATTTTACTTTTGTTAATCATTATACCCCTTCTCAATTATCTTGTTTTCCTCCCTGGGGTGTCCCAAATCTCTACTTTCTAAAAGTGGAACTTCCTATATTACCTCTATTTTCTCTTAGAAGGTAAACAAAATTTTTATTAAAAATTGTGCCACTCAAATGAAGTAAAAGATATTTTACAAAAATCACTATATTTTGATGTCTTTATTGATAAACGAGTCATTTCTAACCAAAAAATAAATTGGACGGAGGAAGTATTATTATTTTTTATTTTTTAAAGAGGGGAGGGGTGCAATACCACATTTTTATTTTTGAGTTACTCTGAAGGCATGGGGCAGCTACCACCTACGAGAGCGTAATCGAGCCTGAGAGTCTTTTTCCTTAAGAGGATATGTAAAAGAAAAAAAAAAGATAAAGCTTCTTCCTCACTTTTATAGATCTTAATCATCAGAGTGAACCCTATATCATGCCTGGCATATAAAGGAAAGTCGAGTTGCAATGTCTAGGTACCTTCATTCTTTTGTGTAATATCCTCCTCTTTACTATTTTTTCAACCTTGACTACGTCCATTCACACTTCGTGCCTATTCCACCATACAATGGAGCTTTATTTTGCCAAAATACTCTTAGGCCAGCCTTTTGAAGCTCTTTTTGAACTACCTCCAAGAAATTTGCGGGTATGTTTGCTAACGTTTTTTAGAACAGTTTTTAGTTTTTAAGAACACAATTGGAAAGCATAAATCTTTGGTAAAGTGTTCAAGCACACAGTTTTCAGAAACTCTTTCCCAAGAAGCGTTTTCTCCTATGAGAAGTGTGTGAGAAGTCTTGTTGTCTGCTAATTTTTTGACCATTTAAAGAACACTGTAACCCCTTGTTCTCTTTGCAAACTTGAGTCTATAAGATTAGCCATTGTCTAACCTGTATGGCCCGGTGGCTGGGTAATCTAGTCACCATGCCCAGCCACCGCGGTGTTACTGAGAGCCACCATGGCTGGATTACCTAGTCACCGTAGTTGGGCGTGATTGGGGCTATTTTTTTTTAATATTTTATTCAATATTCTTTTATTTTTTTCCTCTTGTATTTATTTCCTTTTTACCAATTATTTCAATTTTTTATTGGAGGTATTACTATCATAATAGGGTAAAGTACAAATGGCTCTTGTATCATATTGGCCCTATATGCCCACAATGGTTTTTCACCATTACACGCCTACACTTTTAGAATATATACCAAACCAGTTTTCAACCCCAATAACCAAAACTTTTTTTTTAATTCAAAAATAAAAAACACTTTTTTGAACAAAAAAAAAAACGGGAGTTTCTTTCAAATTGAAAGCAGTTGTTGCACAATGCTTTAAGATTTTTAAATATGTTGGAATATAACTATGCCTTGGATTTATTGCTTGCTTTGGATAGGGTCAGTTGGTGATTTCAAAGGCTATAGCATAGGTTCCCAGGTTCTGCTGTGATCAGGGGGTGACCAGCCTACATCACTCCAATTGGGAGAGTATGTTATAATTTGAGGTAGTTGGGACTGCGTTTCCTCATCCTTTCTTTTCCTTTAATTCTTATTTTTTAACCCCTTATTGGTATCTCTAGTTTAAGCTAATGACAAGCTTTTGTATACTAAGGGTACGTTTGGTACGCAGAATGTCTATTCCGTTAGGCAAAAAACAGAGAAGCTTTTATTAAGAATGCAAGGTGGAATATAAATATTCAATTTTCTATGGAATAGCCATTCCGTGTAGCAAACGTACCCTACGATTTCTGAGCTTATAATTTTGTCTTTACTGTTGATGGGCAGTGTTTGGCTGGTGTTTTTTGTTATTCAACGAGGGTATGCCAGACCTGAGAGAAGGCTTGAAGTTTGATTCATCCTCAAGGATTCGAGCTGGAGTCCACCGTTGTTCACTATGGTTATAACTCTACGATCCTGTGAGCTGTGAGAGAGTTTTAAAAGGGGGAACAAGAATTTCAATATTTTGGCTGATGAGTTTGAAGCGAACAAGTTTATAGATGAGATATCAAAGGAAAACATCTATTTCAGCAACTAGTATTTAAGTAGTCGCTTCTTTGTATTTTTCTTTTATCTTTCTAATCTCTTTATGTAAATTTTGGTGTTAGAGCATTCCAATTGAGCTCTTTATATATGATTTTTCTTTAAAAATTTGAAAAAAACTCACAAAAAAAGTCATTTAACAAGGAGTAGTGATAATTATAATACCAGCGTGAGTGAACAGTCACTCACGCTGGTGTATTATAATATTATTATATTATTAAAAAAAATTTGAACATAATATTATGAAAATAATATTATAAAATACACCATCGTGAGTGACTGTTCACTCACGCTGGTGTTATAATTATCACTACTCTTTAACAAGCTCTTTAATCTATTTTAAATTTAACTTTGATTAACAAGGTTCTCCAAATACTGTAAGTGCCAAAAAATGAAAGTTTTAGTTTTTTAATCTTATTATATATTTATTTTCCTTCTCTCTCATCTACCAAGAACAAAAAAAGAATTAAAAAAGTAGTATCATAAAGAAAAGATTAGCACCATATTATTTAGAGTATAATTTAAACAAGACCACAAAAAGAAACAATAAATTGGAAGTAATTAATTAGATTCTGAAATGGAAAAGGTTGGGATCAATCTGCTCCGGAAGTCTACGTTGAGAAGGGAACTTGGGAAGCAGACTGGCAATGTACTTTGCAGCTTCTAAATAACCTCTATATTTACTCATCTTTCTCTTTTCGTCGCCACACGCCTTAGAATTGTAATCTTCCAAGATGTTTTCCTTGTTGAGAAGCTCCTGAAGTGCCTTCTTCTTAAAAGTCCAGGCGCCTGTTTCAAAATTGTAGTGGTACAAAGGAATGAACCGTTGCCCATAAATAGCTAAAAACTCCAATGCATCTAAAATAAACTCAAACTCCTCCTCAGACATGTAGTAGGGAAAGCTGATTCTAGCCCATCCTGGTTTTGTTCCAACATACCCCTATAAAAAAAAAGGTGAAGAAAATCTTAATTGGGTGATAGTTTTCAAAGCTTCAAAGCAAGAATTAAGCGAGTATTTTACCTTTGCAACAGCATCGCTGAAGGCAAGTAAATAGGTGTCATCGACACCAAGCAAGACGTGGCCATAGGGTCCAGCACAAGCGCACCCACCTCGAGCCTGGATGCCAAACAAGTCGTTCAAGAGTGATGCAACCAATGGTCCATGAAGAGGCTTATCTCTCTTGTTCCCACTCTCTCCCCACATGTTAAGCACATCCCTTATCTCTCTGCTATTGTTTTTGAGGCCACCCAAGGTGGAATTGGTTGTACTATAAATGAGGAAAGACAATATGGCTTGTCGTTTGGTGGTTGTATTTCCTAAAATCCAAATGTTCTTGTTTGGGAGAAGCCTCTGAAGTGCTCTGTGTATGTAGGCTTGCTCCTTATTTTCAATCACTTGGTAGCCAATATATTCCTTTACCCTGAAGGCCAATGATGCTCTAATTGTCTGGATTATTTGAGGAGTCCCAGCATTTTCCCTTTCTTCAATTTCCTCTTTATATACCGTGTGCTGCAATCCACATTAATTCATTTGATCCAAAAAAATGAGAAAATCAACAAAATTATCCAAATAAGAGTGAGGATTAAGACTCAAGGCCCAATTATTACCTTTTCACTAAAGCCGTTGACATAATTAACAGTTCCACCTCCACAAGTCGATGGTGGAGAAGATTTTAGGAGATAAAGGGCATTGCTCATCAGAAGAATGCCCGGCGATCCGGGGCCACCGAGAAACTTATGTGGGCTAAGGAAAATGGCATCGTAGCCGTCCATCTCCCCGGACCTCATGTCAATCTCCACGTATGGACCGCTAATGAAACACATTAATATTTCAGGCCAAGAAAATAACAAACATAAACTTAAAAATAAATGAGAACATATCTTTTAAGGGAAACTTAACAAAGGACCTCTGAATTACTGCGCGTTTTGAGAAGACCCCCATAAATTTCAAAAACTCTCAATTTCACCCCTTGAATTTTCAATATGATGCAATTTACCCTTCGTCAATTTTGCCGTTAAAGCCCCTAAAAAGACAAAATTACCCCTCAATTTTCCTTTTTTTTTCAATTTTTTTTTTTAAATGGTCACAAAGTGGGCCCAACCATGGGTCATCTTGTGAATTTTATTTTTTTTTATTTTTTTTTATAATAATTTTATTTTTTAATTTTTAATTTGAAATTAAGGGTAAATTTAGAATTTTATAAAAAAGTTTGGGGTATAATGGTCATTGTTTCCCTTTTAACGTTTAAAAACTAACAGAGGAGTCTTCTCAAAACGCGCAGCAATTCAAGTATTTAAAATGAAGTTTCGTACCTTGCTGCAAAATCAAAGCATGCAACGCCTCCATATTGGTGAAGAAGTCTAGCAATTGCTCGTGTATCCGAATAAATTCCAGTCACATTGCTACAAGCCGAAAAAGAACCCAAAATAGGCCTGTTGGCATGTTTATACGATTCAAGTTGTAGCCGTAGAGCCTCCATGTCAATCAAACCATCATCATCCAAACCAATCTCTACCACTTGAGCCAAGCTATTCCGCCATGAAAGAAGGTTCGAGTGGTGCTCGTAAGGCCCAACAAAAACCACCCACCTTTCCTCCTTAGTGAGGCATTTGAGTACCCTCTCCCTCAAGATTGGTGTCACGGCAACGCCGATTATTTCTTGAAGCTTTTTAATGGCTCCGGTGGAGCCGGAGCCGCAGAACAAGAGGGAATCATCATTTCCACCACCCAAGCATTTCTTGATGTAGTTGGATGCTTCACGCACCAACTTTGTTGTCCGGTCCCCCACGTAGCTGTCACACGTGTGAGTATTCCCTATATATGTTGAAAAATATTTGATTAATTAATATAAAACAACAAAACAAAATAAAATCATGCAAACATTTTCTTTGACATGAATAAAATGAATTCATCTCCGGTTCAACTGAATATCCAGATAGTTATAGTGGAAGAATATTTTTGTTCACCGATGAAATAAAGTAGTAGAGAAGTACAGATTTGATTATTTTTTTCAGTCAAATGAATTTGATTTGATTGGCCACTCAAGATTGTAAAGAACATGATTGATAGATTACGTACCATAAAAGGGAAGAACGTTGTGGGTGATGAAATTTTCAATATACAGAAGAGACCGGCCGGTGGCGGTGTGATCAGCATAGGTGAGTCTTCTTTTCCCGGAAGGAGAATCGATTTCTGCTTCGCCACCAATGATTTGAGAACGTACCCAAGATAGTTTTTCCTCCGGGGAGTAGTTCCATGGCACACCCATTTCCAGTGCCCTGGAGGATTCGGAGCGACGGCAACGGTGGTCGGAAGGTTGAGAAGTGTTTGGTCTATATGCATTGGTGGTCTTAGCACTTGCTTTGCTGTGGTTTTGGTTAACTTTTTTAGCAGAAACAGAAACAGCCTCTCTCAACACGAGTTGCTCGAAATCCAAAATGGGTTGCTCCAATTCCATATATTAAGAGGATGAAATAATTGAAGAAGAAGAAGAAGAAATGGATTGCAAGGAAGGAAGAGATGGATGGTATTTAAAAAAAGAATAGAAACTGATGGTATTTCCGATGGGTTCTAATGCAGGAGTTAGTACGAAATCAACGGCACACACAACATGTTGTACATTGTTTATTTATTCAAGTGGCGGAATTGTTTAGTAATAATCCTTGCGCTTTTGCAGATAAACCTGCAGCCAGTTGCGATGATGTATTTGGACTTTTGCTGTTGACTGGGACATTGTTTCGTTTATTACATGGGCATCTCCTGCACCATCTATATTGCCGTTGGCTAGGACTTTTTGCCCTTCTATTAACGTTGACTTGAACTTTTTGACTCATGAACGCCAACTAATAAACTCTTGTCATGTCCATTAACTTTGAACAAATACCATGGGTCGTAAGTTGTCTGTGAGTGTTTTTGCTGCATATACCAGGAGTGCTTTGATTCTGGTCCACTGGGCCAGGACTCACTATAGCATCATCTATCTGCAAACCTCCCTACAAAAAAAAAAAAAAAATGGTTTATGAACATTTTTTGATAGGGTCTTTTCAATAAAACGGCCCACTAAGGATATTTTAATAGTAAAACGATTCCTTAAAGAAAGAGAGGTCTTTTTACTGTAGCAATGCACTTAATTATATAATTGGGACATCGCAACAGGGCACATCCCCTATCGTGCACGTCCCCACTCCCTTGATGCCTAAGCCCCTCTTGATCTCATCACTAAGCTCACTCTCTATCAGCTCTCTCTCACGATCACTCAGCTGTCCCTCTCACGCTGATCAACTCCCTCTCTCCCTCTCTCCCTCTCTCTCTCTTTCTCACTCGTGAAATCTCCGTCACCCCGGCAGCTCTCTCACCTCCCGCGGTGCTGCTCCTCCAATCCAGTGCACCTCTCTCCCTCTCTCCGGCGCATCTCTAGAACTCTCTCTCTCCTCTCTCTCATTGAATATATATATATATACAATTTATTCAATTCATTCATATATAATTGATATGCAATTAAATTATTATTAGATGAGAGTAAAGTTCGCATACTTCCCTCAAATTACCGTACCAAATTGACAATGTCCTTCTAAACTATTAAAACATTGTCAATGTCCTCCTAATGACGAAACTACTCTTAACAAAATAAACACAAAAAATACTAAAACTTTTAGAAAAAACCTAAAACTAATATATATATATATATATATATATATATATAAATTAAAACAAAAAAATCCTTTTTATAAAAATTTTTTTTTTTTACAAGGTCAGTTTTAAATAAAAAATTATCTTTTTTTTTAATTATAATATTAATTTTTTTTTTCATAAAATTTTTTTTAAAAAAAAAAACTAAAATTTTTTCATTTCCAAAAAATAAAAAATTTCGTTTAAAAAACATAAAATTTTTTCTTTTTTAAAAGATAATTATAAAAAAATCATTTTTCCCAATAAAAATTTCTGTTTAAAAAAAAAATTCAAAATTTTCATTAAAATATTTTTTTAAAAAGAAATTTGTTTTATTAAATTAAATTTTAAAAAAAATAAAATTAATTAATTTTTTTTCGAATTTATAGGAGTATTTTTGTCTTATTGAGAAATCTATAGGGGCATGCATTTTTATCTTCTTGCTAGTCTTAGGGGGGGAGATTGACAATGTTTTAGTAATTTAGAGGAGGGATATTGTCACAATTGAAAGTTTGGAAGATTTTGTCAATTGGGTAATAGTTTAACGATGGTATTTAGACTTTTGCAATGATTATTTGATAATATGTTAATTAATTAATTTGACAAAATTGCATTTATGATATGTTAATTAGAATTTGTCTTAGACTAATGGATTCATATATAATTGATATGCAATTAAATTATTATTAGATGATTATTTGATAATATGTTAATTAATTGATTTGATAAAATTGCATTTATGATATGTTAATTAGAGTTTGTCTTAGATTAATCGATTCATTTCCAGTGCAATCCAAAATGCATAATTAGATCCAAAATGCAATTTGTCTTAGATAAAATTGTAAATACGTGGATACTTCAGAGGGGTAAACTGTATTTCCCCTAAAAATATTATAGAGTTGAACAAAAATTGGACTTTGGAAAATCTATTGCCAAACGAACTCATGTCCAAAGGCCTTGTTTGGAAAAGGCTTTGGGCCTTTTTTATTGTAGTAGAAAGTGATTTTCGTGATATAAGATTTTGAATTTTGTTTTTCATTTAAATAGTAATAAAAGATGATTGATGTGATATAAAAAGTATGTGTATCTTCATTTTAGATTCCTAAATTATTACGTAATTTGAGAAGCCCTCCAAACTTCAAAATCTCTCAGTTTGGTTCTTCTGAATTTTCAATTGCAATCAATTTGAACTGCTACATCAGATTTAAAACATTAAATGTGAGACAATGATGTTTATACCCTTGAATTTTTTATAAAATTCTAAATTTACCTTTAATTCCAAATAAAAAAATTTTAAAAAAATAAAGTTAGAAAAAAAAAATCAGACATATTTTAGCCTTTTCAAGGGTAAATCGGGGAAGTTTACAGCTAAATCTGACGGAGGGGTTCAAATTTACTGAAATTGAAAGTTTAGGGGTCCAAATTGAGAGATTTTGAAGTTTGAGGGAGGTTTCTCAAATCACGTGGTAATTTAAAAGTATAAAGTGAAGTTACCCCCAAAAAGTAGAATGTTTAAGAGTTTAAGGGCTCATTTGGGTATGAACTTAGTAGGTGAGTTGTGGTTTGGAAGTGATTGATGTAATATAAAAGATATAAAAGTTTGACTTTTTAAATGAAAAATTAAAAAAAAGAAAAGAAAAAAAAAAGGTTTTATAATGTTTTTTTTCTTTGAATAATAATAAAAAGTAATTGTTGTGATATAAAAAGTTAAAATGTTGGAGAATTGACAAAAAAAAAAAAAAAAAAAAAAAAAAGAACTTTAAAAGGGTTTTGCTAAACAATTTTTTTGGGACTTGTGCATGCCATTGCCAAACAAGACAAACTTTGAATCAAATTCCAATGAAGATGGAATGGCCAAACACTATTCATTAAAATTCAACACTTAACACATTTTTACTTTTTACATCACATCAATTACTTTTTTGGGTAAATATATTATAAGTCTTACAGTCAACGCACCAAAACTGTAAAATGCGCACATACCTCCCTTAAACTACTACCCAATTGACAATGTCCCTTCTCCCTTTCCAAACTTTCAATTCTGACAATGTCTCCCTCAAAATATATTTCACAATAAGACTAAAATACCCCTATAAATTAAAAAAAAAATTATTTTTTTTAAAAAAGGAAAAAAAATTATTTTAAAAAGAACGAATTTTTTAAAATTTTTTTTAAACGATTTTTTTTTTCAAACAGAAATTTTTATTTAAAATAAAAAAAACATTTTTTTTTTTAAATTTTGTTATAGAAAACGAAAATTTTTATTTTCTTAAACGAAAATTGTTAATTTTTTAAAAATGAAAATTTTTATTTATTGAAGTTATAAAACAAAACAAAAAAAATGGAATTTTTTTTTTAATTTTTTCTTATATAAGGGATTTTTTTTTCTTTTTAATTTGCAACCCTTTATGTATATATATTTTAGTTTTAGGTTTTTTCTAGAAGTTTTAGTGTTTTTCTATTTTTAATTTATTAAGGGTAGTTTCGTCATTGGGGGAATATTTACAATTTTTGGTAGTTTGGGGGAGACATTATCACAATTGAAAGTTTGGGAGGAGCATTGTCAATTTGGTAGTAGTTTGAGGGGGGTATGTAGACGTTTTTTTTTTTTTTTAAATTTTTTTATTCCCTTGGTCAATCAAACTAGAATAAAATCCCTACCGTTAGATTTTTTCCCAAAGGGTTAACGGGCGTCAATCTCATTGAAACACATTGTTTTTCTACGTTAGCATATATATTTTTTATTTATTTTGGAGGGGTGGCCAGCTGTGGGGAGGTAGGGGTTGCCACCCCCCAATACTTATGGGGTAGCTCGCAGCCAACCCATGAGTGGCTTGGGGTGGCTCGCGGTCACCCATGGGTGGTTAGGGGTGGCCTGCAGGCCATCCCTAACCACTTAGAAGCCACCCCACAGGGGTTGGGGGTGGCTAAGGATGGCAGTCCCACCGTTGGCCACCCATTCAATTTTTTTTTTTTTTTAAATTTAATTTTTAAATTTAATTAATAAAAAATTAATATGTAGACGTGGCGAAACGGTGCATTTCAATGAGACTGATGCTTGTTAACCCTTTGGGAAAAAATCTAATGGTATGGATTTTATTGCAGTTTCGATAGACCAAGTGAGTAAAAATTCAAAAAAATAAACTTAGGCATTTTACAGTTTTGGCGTATTGACTCAGAGACTTATAATATATTTACCTTTACTTTTTATTACTATCTCAAAGAAAAATGTAACATTTCTTTAAAAAAAAAAGAAAAAAAAAAACATTAAAAGTTGATTCACAAATGTTGTGTTACCAATTACCATCTCATGAGTTGGAAACATATTTCTCAAAATAATAAATCTCATATGATGGTGACACATTATTTGTGAACTAACTTTTAAAAAAATAAATAAATAAAAATTGAAAAGTGTAGCATTTCTCCTATTCAAATAAAAAATAATAATAACTACAAAACAATTTTTTTTTTTTTAACTTTTTCATATAAAACATTTGTACTTTTTTTTTACGTCAATCAATTTTTACATACAAAATAATAATAATAATAATAAAAATAATGCTTTTACCAAAAAGAGCATATGGGTCATAAGTTGTCACAAAGTCTGAGACAGTAGGATCATAGATATTATTATACTCCAATCCCATTGAAAATGGAGTTTAACTCCGAAAGGGGGATTGGGATCCCTATCAAAAGCTAGGGAATTGCCCATCAATTTTTTTTTTGCAATTCTAGTCATTTAATATCATCCAAAGGTCTACAAGTAGTCACGTGTCCCACTAATTAAAAAAATAATATTTTATTATTTAAATTGTAAAAATAAAATATAAAAACAAAATAAAAAATAATTAAAAAAAAATGGGGTGGCCGGCCACCCCAACTAAGCCATGGGAGCCACCCCAGTTCGGTTGGGGGCCTGGACCTCTCCGGCTCCTAGGGGTGGTTCGACCCCACAAAAGCGGGGGTGGTCCACTGGCCCTTGGGGGTTGTTTCGGCCCACCCCCATGGCTTAACCCGGCCACCATATATTTTTTTATTTTTTTTATTTTATTTTTACAATTTAAATAATAAAATATATTTTTTTAATTAATGGGACATGTGGCGGCTTGTAAATCCTTGGATGAGATTTAATGGCCAAGATTTCAAAAAATAAAAAATAAAAAAAATAATGGGCAATTCCCCAGCTATTGCTGGGGATCCCGATCCTGGAAAGGGATGCTAGCATGCTACGGACCAGGATTATATGTATACGTCTCCTTTCTTTCTTTTTATTTTTTTTTTCTTAATAGTTTTTTATGACATTTGGTGTTAGTTTTGTATATAGAAGTAGTATTAGACCATCTCCAGCAAGGCAGCAAACGTATTTTACCTAGTGAAAAAACACTATATATTCTTTATTTTACCGACTCATTTTTCTATACAAGCTCCAACATATTCTTTACTTCAATCTCTACTTTTCTTTAAATATTATTATTTAATCTTTTTTATTTATTTTTATTTTTTCACTTCTCTCTCTCTTTCTCTCTCTCACTTTGTCTCTCCCTCCGACTCAACCCGAACCCCCATGGCCAACCTTTGCAATTATCTCTTCCCTCTCCTCTCTCTCCCTCCACACCACCACAACCCAAGAAAACTTTAATTTTTGGAGCTTAAACAATGCTGCCAGAAAAAAGATTTGATACTAGAAGAAAAAGGATTTGATATGATCGGCCTATGGTGGATCTGAACCCCATCAACGACGGTGGGTTTGGTGCTCATGCTGGGAAATTTTTTGTTTGGATTTCGGATGATTTAAGATGTGGTTAATGTGAAGTTAGGAGCTGGATTTCATATATTTTGTTTGTTTTGGTGCTCATGCTAGGAAATTCATGGCTTGGGTGCTTTCTCTGGAATGGACAACTCTCTTACTCGCAAACCTTATGGAATTGAAAGCTACTGCAACAAACAAGAGAAAATCAAAGGCTTGGTCTTGAGGGATTGGGTCAGTCTCATGGGGTGTAGGTGAGGAAGAATGATTTGATACTTAAAGGGAAATATGAGAGGAGGGATTGTTGGTGTTGGGAAAATTGATAATTAATTGGTTACCAATTTCCCATCAGCCCTTTATGCGAAAGACAAGTTTGAAAAGAAAACGCACGAGAACACACATCAATCACACACATACACAAAGAGTTTACGTGGTTCGGCAATATGCCTACGTCCACGGGGCGTGATCCGGTCTCCTTCTTTACTATTGAGAAATATTGAGTATAATAGTACAAGCCTGAACCGCTCAAGTTTAATATCTCAAACCTAAGCCCTTAACCCCTTGTACACCCCACTCAACTGTCCCTCTCAAATACCCAGTAAAGAAAAACTCTCTACATTTTGTAAATGCCACAAAATGCTCTCACCAATTTGAATTTTCCGGATTCCCACTTAACCAAGGATTGCATGTCCTTTTATAATGGCTTAATCACGAAAAAATAGGAGAAACAATTCTAATCTAATTGCTACTGGAAAAACGAAACCATCATGAATACAAAGTCTTTTCATGATGAAGATAAGCATTGCAACCCAAATGTTTATCCACATACGTTTTCTCCAAAAAATCAAATTCCAGTTGTTCTTGGACTCCTTTTAAAACTAACCTTATCCTCTTATAGATAAATATGACTTGAGCCCACCAACTTGAATATTGATATTTTCCAGCAATTATCTTCACACTTGTTGACAATTTGAGCCATTATCAACAGTTGGGTGGGTTTGTCCAGAAAACTAAGAATGCCTTGGTGAGGAAGAGGAAGAGGAAGAGGGAGAGGGAGAGAGAAGAGAGAAAAAAAAATATTAAAAAAACATGAACATTGTACTACAGTGAATAACAAGAAATTGCCATTACTGTAGCAAAAAGGTTAGTTTACCTCTTTTGAAGCTAATTTGTTGGAGATGAAAAATGAGCAATAATAGTTAAATGTAACTAATATTGCTCTTTTAACTAATCTGTTTGAGTTGCTCTTAGGAAGAGAAGATGATAAGTTTGCAGTAAAATTTAAAAAAGGCTACAAAAAAGAAGATGAAAAAAAAAAATAAAAACAACAACAACAATTGGAATTAATTAAACTAGACTCTGAATTGAAGAAGGTTGGTATCCATATCCTCCGGAAGTCTAGGCTGAGAAGGGAACTTGGGAAGCAAACTGGCAATGTGCTTCGCCGTTTCTAAATAGTTTCTATATTTACATATCTTATTTCTTTGTTCATCGTCGTCAGACGCTTTAGAATTGCAATCTTCTAAGTTTAAGACGTGAACATTGTAATTATTTTCTTTCCTGATCAGTAGCTCCTTAAGTGCCTTCTTCTTAAAAGTCCAGCTTCCTGTTCTCAAATTGAAGTAGTACAGAGGAAGGAATCGTTGCCCATAAATAGCTAGAAATTCCAGTGCAGCTAAAATAAACTCAAACTCCTCCTCTGACATGTAGTAGGGAAAGCTGATTCTAGCCCATCCGGGTTTTGCTCCATCGTAGCCCTATAAAAAGGTAAGAAAATCATGATGATTTTCCGCATGATAATTTTCATAGTCTCAAGGCATGCATGCAGGAATTACCTCTAAAATAGCAGCTCTGAGGGCAAGTGAATGGGTGCCATCGACATTAAGCAGGATGTGACCATAGGGTCCAGCACAAGCGCACCCACCTCGAGCCTGGATGCCAAACAAGTCGTTCAGGAGTGATGCAACCAATGGTCCATGAAGAGGCTTATCTCTCTTGTTCCCACTCTCTCCCCACATGTTAAGCGCATCCCTTATCTCTCTGCTATTGTTTTTGAGGCCAGACAAGGTGGAATTGGTTGTACTATAAATGAGGAAAGACAATATGGCTTGTCGTTTCGTGGTTGTATTTCCTAAAATGCAGATGTTCTTGTTTGGGAGAAGCCTCTGAAGCGCTCTTCGTATGTAGGCTTGCTCTTGTTTTTCAATCACTTGGTAGCCAACGTATTCCTTTACCCAGAAAGCCAATGCTGCTCTAACTGTTTGGATTATTTGTGGAGTGCCACCGTTTCCCTTTCTTCAATGTCATCCACATATAATGTTTCCTGCAATTGACGATGCATGGTAGATTAACGTACATGTGATAAACATGCTGCTTGGAACTTTTCAGGCAATTGGGTCCAGCAGACAAGTCAACAGAATTATCCAAACAAGAGGATCAATTTACCTTTCCATTAAAGCCGTTGACGTAATTAACAGTTCCTTCTCCACAAGTTGACGGTGGAAAAGATTTTAGGAGATAAAGGGCATTACTCATCAGAAGACTGCCAGGGGATCCAGGGCCACCGAGAAACTTATGTGGGCTAAGGAAAATGGCATCATAGCCATCCATCTCTCCGGACCTCATGTCAATCTCCACTTAAGGACCGCTAATTATAAACACATTAAAATATCAAGCCAAGTAATTAAATGCATTAGCACCTTGGTTCAATTACGAATGTACACTTGAAATTATAAAAATCATTTTTTCAATTATCTTTCATCTGGGTAAATTTATCATTAAATTTGTACGGAACCCACGTGAGCCTAGCTACAAATTTAATGGATAAGTTGTTGTGCAAAAAACACATGATCACAATTACGGTTAAATAATGCGAGAACAATCACACATAAAATAACATCAAGATTTAAGTGGTTCTCTCAATGTGAGGTACATTCACTGGCGGAGGCGATCACGAAGAAATTCACTATGAAAGATGGAGTACAAAAATATAGTAGAGAGAAAATCACTCAGACCCAAAACCCCAATACACTCAAATCTCACTATCACATAATAGAAATTATTCTCAAAGGAGAAAACAAAAGACAGGAATACAAACTCTTCTTCTTTTGCTGGGATACGATGGTGGTTGGTCTCTCTATTTCTTTTTCTTTTCCACAATAGCACCCTTTCTTTTTTCTCTTATTTTGGCTCCTGCAAAATCAAGAAGAAAACAGTCAGCACTCTTTGTCTTCTCTCCTTTATTTTCTCTCTTGTCTCTAACTCATGAAACCAAGAAGAAAATACAAGAGGTGCGGCGCACTACTCTGCTGCCCTTCAAATAGCAACCCACATTATGAACTCCTTGTTGAATCAGTAAATCCTTCATCTTTCTCTGCCAAAGAGAGAAATTGTTCTTCCCATTAAACTTCTCCACTTCAAACTTGGTACTCGCCATATTTGCCGTCAATTTGATTTTTCGAACCTGAGCTCTGATACCACTTGTTGGTGGTCTTGGGCCTATCTCAACCCCAAAAGCTAGCTTAAGAGGTGAGGCTTTTCCTCACACTTATAAAGTAACCACCAGCCCCTTCTACAACCGATTTGGGGAGTGTTGGGTGGTCTTGGGCCTATCTCAACCCCAAAAGTTAGCTTAAGAGGTAAGAATTTTTCTCACACTTATAAACTGACCACCAGCCCTTTTGATAAGTGTCGAATGTTGCACATTCAAGTCCCTTAATTTACATATGTTAATTCCTTAGCATTGTTATTTGTTTGATTTTGTTTTGTTTTTGTGTATCAGGTCTTATTTGACAAACCATTGAAAATTGAGCTTAAAAGGGCAAAAAATTGAGCATTCTGGATCTAGGATCGAGCGTAGCACTCTTGAGATCGAGAGCACCTGCGCTCAAGCGTCTGCGGCCAGGGATTCAGAGCATGCATGTGCTCGTGCGCACAACAGTTAAGCTCGAGTGCACAAGACTTCGGATCGAGCGCACTCGGGCGTGTATTGCACGGTAGAAACCGTTTTCTAGCGTGGATTTGGTTTTCAGTCTCCCAATTAGACTGGGAGACTGACCTCCGGTTTTCTGAGGATTTCTAGGGTTTTTAGCATTTTCCTAAGCCCTATAAATAGGACTCTAAACATTGTCAACAGACACACCGCTTTCTAATGTTTAAATTTCAGTAAATTGTCTGTGAAGCTTAGAAGATCATGAGCAGCTAAACCCAATTGTGGGGTATTGATGTAACCCTTTCAAAGCACAATGGTTTGATTGTATTTAATTTTTAGCTTTTCAATTTATGCATGTTGATTGTATAACTCTGAGGATTGCTACAATTGATTTATGTTCTTCATATTAAATGCAATTGATCTTTAATTCCAATTCAATATTAGTAAAATTCTTATCTTGTCATAGAAATTATTTTACTATTATTGAACTCAATTTTCTGTAATTATAAGAATGATGGTTATACAATGGTTCTTAATTGGCATGCAATCAATAGGGTTAGATAGACCATACCTAGGAAAGACGGATCGTACTACATCCTAGTTTAGTGTAATTTAGGTGGACGATCCGTGCCAACCAAAGATGGGTTACGCTATTCCGTTGATTGTATGAAATTATTTTCATATGTTTTCTTGTTTAAATTATAACATGCATAGAATGAATTGCTAGAATTACATATGGTCAACCATTGATGTGCGGATCGTGGTGAAATCAATACCCTACTCTCTCTCTCTCTCATATATTTACTCTCTTTATTTTCATGCACTTTGAAACTACACAAGAAATCATTCTCTTTTAAATTAAGTTAACTTTAATCTTTTAAATTTTGATAATTAAACCCTTGTAGTCCTTGAGGTTCAACACCCTCAATATAGCCCTATCCTACCGGATTCGTACTATTGTGAGTGGTTATTTTTATTATTGATATTTTTTTAGACAAAAATACCACATCAATTTTTGGCGCCGTTGTCGGGGATTGCTTAACGGTTTCATTATCTAAATTTAAGGATTGATTTTAGCTTAATAATTTATTTTTCTACTTTAAGTTGCTAACTTTAATTCTGTTTTGTGTTTTATTTTTGTTTTATTTAAGAAATTGCAAACAGGTCCGTAGCTGCCTTCTTTGTGACTGCGATCGAGCGCAGGTCGCGTGCTATCGAGCGCACAGACGCATTCCAGCAGGACCCAAGCCAGCAGCGCTCGAGCCTTCTTCTCCTGCGCTCGCACCCATCTGCGGCAGTACGCTCGAGCGTACCCTGCAATGCGATCGAGCGCACTTGCGGCAACCTTCATCTAGGACCTTAAGTGCATCTAAGGCCATTTGTGAGTTGTTTTTTGTTTTTTTTTTTTTAAAGCTTATTTTGTCTGTTCTTTTTATTTTCTGTTTAGTTTATGCTAGGTCGTCGTTCTTTGTCTTTTCCATTAATTTCTTGCAACCTTGAAATTGAATGCACTCTTAGACAAATTAGATCCCAAAAGAATCCTAATTTGCTAAAAGAGCGTTCCACTGAGACCATGGGAGACGGTAACCACGTAGCTTTGCAAGATCACTATCTTCCTACCACTTACACTACTCTCACATGTCTCCGGCTGCCGGAAATTACGGCAACCCATTATGAAATTAAGCCGAGCACTACACGAAGTTTACCTTATTTCCTAGGGCTTAGCACTGAAAATCCTTATGACTTCCTCAGTGATTTCGAAGCAATCTGTGATACCACTAAAATGAATGGATTCACTGAGGATGCCCTAAGGATGCGTCTTTTTCCTTTCTCCCTCAAGGAAAAAGCCAAACATTGGTTCCAGTCCTTAACACCCAACTCTATCACTTCTTGGCCTCAATTGCAGCAAGAATTTCTTAAGAACTATTATCCCATAGGAATGACCAATGACACTAGGAGAGCTATCACTACCTTCTCCCAATATGAGGGAGAAGATTTCCATGAGACTTAGGATAGGCTGCAGAGCTTGCTTAGATCATGTCCACACCACGCTGTCCCGAAATGGCAGATCGTGCAGTGTTTCTATAATGGCCTGACCGAGCCCAATAGAAAAATGGTGGATGCATCATGTGGGAGAACTTTCATGTTAAAAAGCAAAGATGAAGCATGGGCTATGTTTGAAAATTTGAGTAACAATTCTCTTCAACAGGTTTCCACCAAACGAAGGGCACCAGCACCTAAAGCACTCAAGACAGAGAGTTTGTATGAAGCAGGCCATTCCCCAAACATGGCTAACCAAGTAGTTGAGGCTATCACCAAGAAGCTAGACCAATGGATGATTGCTGGTTTTGCTCCTAATGCTGCTCACACGCATACATTACCTGAACCATGTTCATTTTGTTCCAGTCCTATGCATCATGTAAATAACTGTCCTGTTACCAAAATTATACTAATATTGCTAATGAGCAGGTTAATGCAGCTTTCTCCAGACCTGGTAATGATCCGTACTCAAATTCTTACAACCCCAGGTGAAATCATCCAAATTTCTCATGGCAGAATCCAAATTCGGGCAACTCAGCCCCAAGGCCACACAATCAAGCTCAATCCAACAGGTAGCCTTATCAACATCATTCCACTTACTGACCTCCATAGCAGCAATACCAGGCCACATATTCTAATTTTGAGGATCGGGTGCTCAAAATAATGGGTGAGCTGGCAGGCGAGATAAAGCAGACGGTCAAATCTCAAGAGGAAATAGTAAACTCACACTCCCAATCCATTGCCAAGCTAGAAGCTCAAGTCAGACAACTTGCCAACACCATCAATAGAAGGGACGAAGGAAAGCTTCCGAGTCAGTCGGTGGTAAATCCTAAGGGGCACTACATGGTAGATGAGGGCACCTAATGCCATCAGCAAGTTCAAGCCATCACCACCTTGAGAAGCGGAAGAATAGTTAACAATCATGTGGAGGAGAAGAAGGATGAGCACACGGAGGTTGCACAGAATCTGCAGAAGGATAAATGCAAGCAAGTAAGCAATGAGGCTTCATCATCAGTAGCTCCCACTCTAGAGATTCCATATGAGCCACGAGCCCCCTTCCCAGAATGTCTCAAGACGCTGTCCCACTTTGGGAAACAAGGAGAGAAAATTCAAGGAATGATGGAGATGTTCAAACAGGTAAAAATCAATCTCCCTCTTCTTGACGCCATCGCACAAGTGCCTGCCTATGCCAAGTTCCTTAAAGACTTGTGTACTCAAAAGAGGAAGACCAGGAATAACATCCCCAAGAAAGTCCTTCTGACTGAGCAAGTGAGTTCCCTGATTAAGCACAACACTCCTCCAAAGTTCAAGGACCCCGGGGCCCCTACAATTTCATACATCATTGGAAAAAGGGAAATTGATAAGGCATTCTTAGATCTGGGAGCTGGTGTGAATTTACTTCCCTATTCAGTATATCAGCAGTTCGGCCTAGGGGAGCTGAAGCCCACCACAGTGATTCTGCAACTAGCTGATCGGTCGATTAAGAAGCCTAGAGGGATTGTAGAAGATGTGATCATCTAGGTGGATAAATTTTTCTTCCCAGTCAACTTTATAGTGCTTGATACCGAGCCTGTGCCCAATCTTGATAAGTTGGTTCCTGTCATCCTTGGGCGCCCTTTCTTAGCCACAGCAAATGCATGTATCAATTGTCGAACTGGAGTCATGGAGATATCATTTGGCAATATGAAGGTTCTGTTGAATATCTTTACTGCATTTCAGCATGCTCCTGATCAGAATGAGTGTTTCTTTTTGGACAACATTGAAGAATATGTAGAAGATTCATTACCCAGTCTCCTGACAAAGGATCCAGTGGAAGCCTGCTTGAATTACTTCAACTTTAAAGAGTTCACCACTGACCAGTACATCAAAGAGGTCCGGGATTTGTTAGAAACAACCGCAAGTGCAAATTTCCATCCATGGAGAGTAGTAAAGGAGCCCCTACCTGTGACATCGAGCACTCCTCCTGTTCGTTCTCTGCTGTCTCCACCGAAACTTGAGTTGAAGTCCCTGCTAGCAAAGCTCAAGTATGCATTTCTTGGATCTAACAACACTCTGCCGATCATCATTGGTTCCGACCTTCAAAAGGGCCAAGAGGATAGTCTGTTAGTAGTATTAAAGGAATATAAAGAGGCCATTGGATGGACCGTGGTAAATTTGAAAGGCATCGACCCCTTTATCTGTGTGCACCAGATCCTTTTGGGAGAAGATGCTCGACCTTCCCGTGAGGCATAGCGCCGGCTGAATCCCAACATGAAAGAGGTAGTGATGAAAGAGGTAGTAAGTTACTTGATATAGGCATCATCTACCCTATCTCAGATAGCAAATGGGTGAGCCCCACTCAAGTAGTTCCAAAGAAATCCGGCATCATCGTCGTGGAGAATTCTGGTGGAGAGTTGGTTCCACAGCGCACAACCATGGGATGGCGTGTCTACATCGACTACCGGAAGCTCAATTCCCATACTCGGAAGGATCACTTCCCGCTTTCATTCATTGATCAAATTTTGGAGCGTCTTGCTGGCCAAAGCTACTATTGCTTCTTAGACGACTATTCCGGGTATAATAGGGTTGCAGTTGATCCCTAAGACCAAGAGAACACGACATTCACATGTCCATTTGGCACCTTTGCTTACCTACGCATGCCTTTTGGCTTATGCAATGCACCTGCCACATTCCAGAGATGTATGATGTCTATCTTCTCGGACATGGTGGAGAAATTTTTGAAGATATTTATGGATGACTTTTCTGTTTTTTGATCTTCATTTGATAAATGTCTCCATAATCTTTCATTTGTGCTTCAACGTTGCAAAGAAACTAACATGATTCTAAGTTGGGAGAAGAGCCACTTCATGGTGCAGGAAGATATAGTTTTGGGCTATATAGTGTCCAAAAGAGGTATTGAGGTGGACCAGGCTAAAGTTGAGCTAATTGAAAATCTACCGCCGCCCACTTCAGTGAAGCAGATCCGTTCTTTCCTAGGGCATGCCGACTTCTATCGCCGTTTCATCAAGGACTTCAGTAAAATTGCAAGGCCCTTATGTAACTTGCTTGCTAAGGATGCCCCTTTTCACTTTGATGAAGCATGTCACAAGGCATTCCAGAAGTTCCGGTCTCTGTTATTTTTTACCCCATCATGCAGCCTCCTGACTGGTCTTTGCCCTTTGAAATCATGTGTGATGTGTCTGACTATGCTGTGGGTGCAGTTTTGGGACAACGGGTAGGCAAGCTTTCTCATGTCATTTATTATACTAGCAAGACTCTAATGGATGCTCAAGTAAATTACACAACCACCGAGAAAGAATTGCTACCTGTGGTCTTTGTTCTGGATAAATTACGCTCATATCTTTTGGGATCAAAGGTTATCATTTTTTCTGATCATGCTGCTCTACGACATTTGCTGGCCAAGAAGGAAACAAAGCCAAAATTGATCCGCTGGATACTAGTTCTGCAAGAATTTGATATTGAGATTTGGGACAAGAAGGGTACTGAGAATGTTGTTGCCGACCATCTGTCACGAATTTTATTTAAGACACCCCAGTCTGTTCCTGTTCATGACTCGTTCCCAGATGAGCAATTATTTAAAATCACTCCGAAAAATCGGCCATGGTATGTCGATATTGTCAATTATTTAGCTACAGGACGGATTCCTTTTCATTGGTCTAAGCATGATAAGGACCGCTTCTTCAAGCAAGTTCGACTCTATTTTTGGGAAGATCCAGAGTTGTTCAAATATTGTGCTGATCAGATCATCCGACGCTGTGTCCCTGAGAGTGAATTTTCCAGCATTCTCACTTTTTGTCATTCTTTAGCTTGCGGAAGTCATTTCAGTGCTAAGAAGATAGCAGCCAAGGTTCTCCAATGCGGATTCACATAGTCCACCTTGTTCAAAGATGCCTATAATTTTTCCCGAGCTTGTGAGAGATGTCAACGCCTAGGAGCAATGTCTCGGAGGGACATGATGCAATTGAACCCCATCCTCCTTGTCGAGATTTTTTATGTTTGGGGTACCGACTTCATGGGACCCTTCCCACCATCTTGTGGACATGAGTACATTTTGGTAGGAGTGGATTATGTCTCTAAGTGGGTAGAAGCCATTGCCACAAAGAGACCAATGATCACAAGGTTGTGGTAAAGTTTCTCCAAGCCAACATTTTCAGTAGATTTGGTACTCCTCGGGCTATCATCAGTGATGGAGGTAGACACTTTTGCACCCAGTTTTTCAAAGCCTTGCTTTTCAAGTACTCTGTCACACATAAAGTAGCCACTCCGTACCATCCTCAAACAAGTGGCCAAGTGGAAGTTTCTAACCGGGAGATTAAGCATATTCTGGAGAAGATGGTTAGGCCAGATTGAAATGATTGGTCCTTGCGCCTCAATGATGCATTTTGGGCCTACCGCACACCTTACAAAACCCCCATTGGAATGTCTCCCTATAGGCTGGTATATGGCAAGGCGTGTCACCTCCCTGTGGAATTAGAACACAAGGCTCTGTGGGCAATTGAGCAGTTCAATTTCAACATGCAAGCAACCGGCCCCCACCGAAAACTTTAGTCGACAGAGTTGGAGGAGCTGCGGCGAGATGCATATGATAGTGCTCGCCTTTATAAGGAGCAGACTAAGGCTTTTCATGACAAACACATCTTACCCAAGACATTTGTGCCAGACCAGAAAGTATGACTCTTCAATTCCAAACT
>NC_081551.1:8024906-8025116 GCF_901000735.1 Corylus avellana | reverse complement strand
AGCGAGCGCACAGTGGGTGCGCTCGATCCCAGAACACTGGCTTGCGCTCGAGCCCACCCTGAGTGGGATCGAGTGTAGCAGCTCTACACTGACACACACTTGCACGAATGCGCTCTAGCGCACCTTCAGGAGCGCTCGAGCGTACCCCCGCCCATCCATTCAACCTTCTGCGCAAGTGCGATCGAGCGCACGCTAGTGCCACTCAAGCGC
>NC_081551.1:8014965-8024886 GCF_901000735.1 Corylus avellana | reverse complement strand
CTAATATTTTGGCTCGGGATGGCTCCTCTCGGTACTCCGACCTACCGCCCGATCTTACACTGCAGCATATTGTAGACGACATCTGCCGCAGCCATTATACTGATGATCTCAGCAATTGTATAAGCAAAGACCTGCTGCCTTCCTGACTTTGGTTCGTGGACTTCATTTTGTAGCGGAATGTGTGTCCATTTGGACACAAAACTCGGAGGCGCGGTCCCTTCCTAGCAGCACTATATGTGTTTCAGAGAGGCTTTTGGATTTCCATTCCTCAGCTCATTTGGGACCAACTACACAAGTTTTGGGAAGGGCAATTGTACGGTGCACTCAGGGTTCGTCTTCATGGGGACTTCCCTTCCCTTTTCTCCTCAACCATATCTTTCAGACTAGAGGCATTTAAGGTACACCCGCTGGTGGGCCAATATCGGCTCACCCTCAGTTCGGCCTGCTCCAATGGAACCAGAGTTGTTCCCACATGCCGCGACGACGACAGGAGCCCGTAGCAGCTGAGGTTATCAGGGAGGCTGCTGGGCCTATACACAATGAGCCACCTGCAGCTGAGACGATAGAGAGAGAGGGAGCGGCGGAGACCGTTACTATAAGCATGTCACAATATGAGTCCCTCCACAAAAAACTGCAGGAGCTCCGATCTAAGCTTGCTACCCAGAGGGCGGAGGATAAGTAAGTGCCTGGTAGATGAAAGATTTGAAGCCCAGCAAGAACTGCTGCACGCCATTTTAGCACGGCTGCCACCTGATTCGGGGGCATCCTCTTCTGCGCCGCAGTGATAGGTCAGGTACTTCTATCACTTGCACTGTTTTACTGTTGTTTTCTACACACTGAGGACATTATGCGTTTTAAGTTGGGGGTGTGGGCATACATGTTAGTTCTGAGCATGCAATTAATTTTCCTGTTGTGATTTGAAATTCATTGATGGGCTTAATATGACAAACACATGATCACTTGATCAAGGAATTCAAATTGTGTTACTTTCATTGGCAGCATGAGATATTACTTGTTTCAATGTGATTTTCACAAGCACACTAGCATGTAGTCGGTGGGGCATAAAATCTAAAATCAGTGATGTTTGGTTTCAATAATTGGAATGTAGTTGGGTAACTTATCGGGACAATAACCTTGGCATCCATTCATAAAAATAAAAAAATAAAAAAATAAAAAAATAAAGAAAGGCGATCATTTTAAAACTTTTCACCAAGTAACCGGACCTCTTGCCTCATTAAGCAATGAGTGTTCGCATCAAAAAGTGAGAAGTTTGGATTGACTAAAAAAAAAAAGAAAGTAGCTTAGCTTTATAGCCTTTTTTACCCGAGTTAGTAAGTCCTTAGAAAGCTTATGCCCTAAAACCATCTGGTTTGGGAGTCATTGGCCTGATGCTTGATACATGGGTCTATTAGAAAGCTTAAGGGAGCTAAGTGAAAAAAAAAAAAAAAAAAAAAAATTTGCCTTGGTTGTTTATCCGATGGGAAGTCCAATGAATTTTGAGTATTGATCCCTGCATGATTGAGATTAGTTTTGAAATCCCATGACTATGTGTTGAGTTCACATACACTAGTTGAATCCTGTAATGCCTCATAATTGCCATGATTTGAGCTAATTTGTGATTTCCTGAAATTGTGAAGATGATGTTTGTTTTATTAAGCCTGTTAATGACTGAAAACCATGATGGTCATGATATTGCCTTCTTAGGAAATACAGGGTTAAAAAATGTTTGTGGGTATCATTTTTGGAAAACCCTCACGAGACTTCACTTGTCCACTAGGGAACTCCTAGGGTTTAAAAGGCTTGTTCCATACGCCAAATGCAACCGTACATCCCACGAAAGCTGAATTTATCTTTTTAGTTTTCACTTTATTTTCTGTTTTGTATTGCTAAGGGACTAGCAATATGTAAGTTGGGGGGTGTGATAAGCGCCGAATGTTGCACATTCAAGCCCCTTAATTTACATATGTTAATTTCTTAACATTGTTATTTGTTTGATTTTCTTTTGTTTTTGTGTTTCAGGTCTTATTTGACAAACCATTGAAAATTGGGCTTAAAAGGGCAAAAAGTTGAGCATTCTGGATCTGGGATCGAGCACAGCACTTCTGAGATCGAGCGCACCTGCACTCGAGCGTCTGCGGCTAGGGATCGAGCGCATGCATGCGCTCATGCGCACAACAGTTAAGCTCGAGCGCACTGTGCTCGAGCGCACAAGACTTCGGATCGAGCGCACTCGAGCGTGTATTGCATGGCAAAAATCCTTTTGCAGTGTGGATTTGGTTTTCAGTCTCCCAATTGGACTGGGAGACTAACCTCCGGTTTTCTGAGGATTTGTAGGGTTTATAGGGTTTTCCTAAGCCCTATAAATAGGTCTCTAAACATTGTAAACAGACACACCACTTTCTAGAGTTTAAATTTTAGTAAATTGTCTGTGAAGCTTAGAAGATCATGAGCGGCTAAACCCAATTATGGGGTATTGATGTAAGCGTTTCCAAGCACAATGGTTTGATTGTATTTAATTTTTAGTTTTTCAATTTATGCATGTTGATTGTATAACTCCGAGGATCGCTACAATTGTTTTCTGTTCTTCATATTAAATGCAATTGATCTCTAATTCCAATTCAATATTAGTAAAATTCTTATCTTGTCTTTAAAATTATTTTCCTATTATTGAATTCAAATCATTCTTATTTTCTGTGATTATAAGAATGATGGTTATACAATGGTTCTTAATTGGCATGCAATCAATAGGGTTAGATAGACCATACCTAAGAAAGACGGATCGTACTACACCATAGTTTAGTGTAATTTAGGTAGACGATCCGTGCCAACCGAAGATGGGTTATGCTATTCCGTTGATTGTATGAAATTATTTTCACATGTTTTCTTGTTTAAATTATAACATGCATAGAATGAATTGCTAGAATTACATATGGTTAACCATTAATGTGCGGATCGTGGTGAAATCATTACCATACTCTCTCTCTCTCATATATTTACTCTCTTTATTTTCATGCACTTTGAAATTACACAATAAATCATTCTCTTTTAAATTAAGTTAACTTTAATCTTTTAAATTTTGATAATTAAATCCCTGCAGTCCTTCAGGTTTGACACCCTCAATATAGCCCTATCCTACAGGATTCGTACTATTACTAGTGGTTTTTTTTATTATTGACATTTTTGGACACAAAAATACCACATGACCTTTCCACAACCGATGCGGGATAACCCCAACAATCTCTCCCTCACACATCGGGTCCTAGGTCGGAGCAACGACAACCCGTTTCTCCTGGACTGTTGGGCTAAGATTTGTTGGTAAACTTGGGCTATGATACCAGTGTTAGGTGGTCTTGGGCCTCTCTCAACCCCAAAAGCTAGCTCAAGAGGTGAGGCTTTCCCTCACACTTATAAAGTAATCACCAGCCCCTTCCATAAGGGATGTGGGATAACCCACACAATTTTTCCTCACACATCGGGCCCTAGGTCGGAGTAGCGACAACCCGTTTATCCCGTGGACTGTTGGGTCGAGACTTGTTGAAAAACCTGGGCTTCGATACCAATTAGGTGGTCTTGAGCCTCTCTCAACCTCAAAAGCTAGCTCAAGAGATAAGGCTTTCTCTTACACTTATAAAATGGCCACCAACCCCTTTTATAACCGATGTGGGATAACCCCAACAATCTTTCCCTCACACATCAGGCCTTAAGTCGGAGCAACGACAACCCGTTTCTCCCCTGGACTGTTGGGCTGAGATTTATTGGTAAACCTGGGCTCTGATACCAGTGTTAGGTGATCTTGAGCATATCTCAACCCCAAAAGCTAACTCAAGAGGTGAGGCTTTCCTTCACACTTATAAAGTAACCACTAGCTCATTCCACAACCGATGTGGGATAACCCCAACATAATTAATTGAATTTTCAAATAAAAAGAAAATGGTTAAAAGATAGTTAAAAGAATGACGTGTACCTAAGATATCATGGCTCCTTATGTCTATTTACGTACCTTGCTGTAAAATCAAAGCATGCAAAGCCTCCATATTGGTGAAGAAGTGTAGCAATTGCTCGTGTATGCGAATAAATTCCAGTGACGTTGCTACAAGCCGAAAAGGAACCCAAAATAGGCCTGTTGGCGTGTTTATACGATTCAAGTTGTAGTTGTAGAGCCTAAATGTCTATCAAACTGTCATCATCCAAACCAATCTCTACTACTTGACCGAAGCTTTGCTGCCATGAAAGAAGGATTCGAGTTGGAGTCCACTGTTGTTCACTATGGTTATAACTCTACGATCCTGTGAGCTATGAGAGAGAGTTTTAAAAGGGGGAACAAGAATTTCAATATTTTGGGTGATGAGTTTGAAGCGAACAAGTTTATAGATGAGATATAAAGGAAAACATCTATTTCAGCAACTAGTATTTAAGTAGTCGCTTTTTCGTATTTTTCTTTTTCCTTTTTAATCTCTTTATGTAAATTTTGGTGTTAGAGCATTCATATTGAACTCTTTATATTTGATTTTTCTTTAAAAATTTGAAAAACTCACAAAAAGAATCATTTAACAAGGAGAAGTGATAATCATAACACCAACGTGAGTAAACAGTCACTTAGTGTATTATAGTATTATTATATTATTAAAAAAAATTGAACAGTAATATTAAAAAAAATATTATTATCAAATACATCGGCGTGAGTGACTGTTCACTCATGCTGGTGTTATGATTATCACTACTCTTTAACAAGCTCTCTAATCTATTTTAAATTTAACTTTGATCAATAAGGTTCTCCAAATACCAAAAGTGCCAAAAAATGAAAGTTTTAGTTTTTTAATCTTATTATATATTCATTTTCCTTCTCTCTCATCTACCAAGAACGAAAAAAGAATTAAAAAATAAGAAAATAATAATATTTAAATAAAGTAGAAGAAGATATAGTGAGTTTGATATTTTGTTCATTTTAAAAGTGGCTATTAAATTTATAAAAGTAAGTTTTTCTCTTCAAATTTAACTTTTATTTAAAGAGTTAAATAGAGATACTTTTATAATAAATTGTTATTATTATTATTATTATTATTATTGACATGTTTGTACAATAGGGGGAGGGAGATTCGAACTAGTAATCTTCGCTTCATGAGGCGTGGTTTTCAACCGATTGAGCTATCCTTTGGGAACATATTATAAATTATTTTAAAACAAGATTTTCATATACAAAAGTAGTATCAGAGAGAAAAGATTAGCACCATGTTATTTAAAGTAAAATTTAAACAAGACCACCAAAAAGAAACAATAAATTGGAAGTAGTTAACTAGATTCTGAAATGGAAAATGTTGGGATCAATCTGCTCCGGAAGTCTACGCTGAGAAGGGAACTTGGGAAGCAAACTAGCAATGTACTTTGCAGCTTCTAAATAACCTCTATATTTACTCATCTTCTTTCGCTTTTCATCGCCACACGCCTTAGAATTGTAATCTTCCAAGTTGTTTTCCTTGTTGAGAAGCTCCTGAAATGCCTCCTTCTTAAAAGTCCAGGCTCCTGTTCCAAAATTGTAGTGGTACAAAGGAATGAACCGTTGCCCATAAATAGCTAAAAACTCCACTGCATCTAAAATAAACTCAAACTCCTCCTCAGACATGTAGTAGGGAAAGCTGATTCTAGCCCATCCGGGTTTTGTTCCCACATACCCCTATAAAAAATAAAGGTGAAGAAAATCTTGCTCAAAATCTTAATTGGGTGATAGTTTTCAAAGCTTCAAAGCAAGAATTAAGCGAGTATTTTACCTTTGCAACAGCATCTCTGATGGCAACTAAATAGGTGTCATCGACACCAAGCAAGACGTGGCCATAGGGTCCAGCACAAGCGCACCCACCTCGAGCCTGGATGCCAAACAAGTCATTCAAGAGTGATGCAACCAATGGTCCATGAAGTGGCTTATTGTTTTTGAGGCCAGACAAGGAGGAATTATTGGTCGTACTATAAATGAGGAAAGACAATATGGCTTGTCGTTTGGTGGTTGTATTTCCTAAAATCCAAATGTTCTTGTTTGGGAGAAGCCTCTGAAGTGCTCTGTGTATGTAGGCTTGCTCCTTATTTTCAATCACTTGGTAGCCAATATATTCCTTTACCCAGAAGGCCAATGATGCTCTAATTGTCTGGATTATTTGAGGAGTCCCAGCATTTTCCCTTTCTTCAATTTCCTCTTTATATACCGTGTGCTGCAATCCACATTAATTCATTTGATCCAAAAAAAAAGAAGAGAAAATCAACAAAATTATCCAAATAAGAGCGAGGATCAAGACTCAAGGCCCAATTATTACCTTTTCACTTAAGCCGTTGACATAATTAACAGTTCCACCTCCACAAGTTGATGGTGGATAAGATTTTAAGAGATAAAGGGCATTGCTCATCAGAAGAATGCCCGGCAATCCGGGGCCACCGAGAAACTTATGCGGGCTAAGGAAAACGGCATCATAGCCGTCCATCTCGCCGGACCTCATGTCAATCTCCACATATGGACCGCTAATGAAACACATTAATATTTCAGGCCAAGAAAATAATGAACATAAACTTGTAAATAAATGAGAACATATCTTTTAGGGGAAACTTAACAAAGAACCCCTAAACTACTGCACGTTTTGAGAAGACTCTTATAAATTTTAAAAACTCTTAATTTCACCTCTCGAACTTTCAATTTGATGCAATTTACCGCTCCATCAATTTTTGCCATTAAAGCCACTAAAAAGACAAAATTACCTCTTGCTTTTTTTTTTTTTTTTTTTTACAAAAAAAAAAAAATAAAAAAATAATTGAAAACAAATGGTTACAAATTGGCCCAACCATCGGGTGTCAATGCAGGCGATTAGAAATTGCTTGCTAATCGTTAATCGCTATAACTGCTAATCGCTAACTACTTAACCGCTTAATCGTATTAAACGCTAACTGCCTAATCGCTATAACCACCTAGTGGTTAGTGGTTAGAGGTTATTGGGTTTACTAAACGTAACCGCTAACCGCCTTTTTATATAATATATTTTTATAATTATAACTATAATAATATTTATACATATAACATAATCACTTAATCATTAAATCACATTTTTTTTTAGATAATGAAATCACAATTTAAGTATTAATATATTATCACTATAATTGATATGATTATATCACATGATCAATTGATCATTAAATCATTTGATCATATAATAATAAATTATACATATATAATATGACATAACTCATAAGTATACCAATTCGTATTAATACAACAATTAAGTATCTAAAGACTTAGTTCCAATGTATGTTATAAACTTATAAGTCTATATATATTATAAATTATAATTATACGTATATGCATATGAATAATATAAATGTATAAGATCAACACTTAATCATATAATTCAATGACAATTCAAATATTTTATTCAAGTTAATCATATTATTAATGTACAATGATAATGTGATTCGTATAACATCAACTTAAGTAATTGGCATTAGATTCAATAATGTGTTACTTATAACCACAATTGAAATATTAATGTATTATCATTCTAATTTATATAATTATATAATAATAAATTATACATATATAATATGACATAAGTCATAAGTATACCAATTCATACTAATACAACAATTAAGTACCTAGAGACTTAATTCCAATATATGTTATAAACTTATAAGTCTATAGGTGTTATAAATTATAATTATAAATATATGCATATGAATAATATAAATGTATAATATCAATACTTAATCATATGATTCAATGACCATTCAAATACATTATTCAAGTGAATCATATTATTAATGCACAATGATAATGTGATTCGTATAATATCAAATTAAGTAATTGACATTCAATTAAACAATGTGTTACTTATAAACACAATTGAACTATTAATATATTATCATTCTAATTTTAGTAATATTATCACTATAATTGATATGATTATATCTCATAATGAATTGATCATTAAATCATATGATTATACAATAACAAATAATACACATAATCATATATAATATGACATATAATCATATATATATCATATGTTTTATTTGAAATTCTTTTATATGTTGTGTTGAATTTTTTTTTAGGAATTGGGCCTAAGAAGACAAAAAAAAAAAAAAAAAAAAAAAAAAAAAAGAAAAAAAAAAGAGGGTAAAAAATGCTACAGCAATAAAAAAAAAATAATAATAATAAATAAATAAAAAAAAGCCCAAAAAAGCACAAAAAGCCCAATTTTAAAAAGGCGGTTGGTGGGCGGTTATCTATTTCACTAACTGCTAACCGGCGATTAGTAGCTAACCGCTAAGCGCCTAGTTGTTAGCGGTTGCAGTTACTGAAATCTACTAACCGCTAAGGCGGTTACGGTAAGCGGTTATTGATTTACACCCCTACCCAACCATGGGTCATCTTGTGATTTTTTTTTTTTTATATATATATAATAATTTATTTATTTATTTATTTTTAATTTGAAATTAAGGATAAATTTAGAATTTTATAAAAAAGTCTGGGGTATAATAGTCATTGTATCACTTTTAACGTTTAAAAATTATCGGAACGGTGTTCTCAAAATACGCGGCAATTTAATTGTATAAAGTGAAGTTCTTATCTTTTAACGTACCTTGCTGCAAAATCAAAGCATGCGAAGCCTCCATATTGGTGAAGAAGTCTAGCAATTGCTCGTGTATCCGAATAAATTCCAGTCACATTGCTACAAGCCGAAAAAGAACCCAAAATACGCCTGTTGGCATGTTTATACGATTCAAGTTGTAGTCGTAGAGCCTCCATGTCAATCAAACCATCATCATCGAAACCAATCTCTACCACTTGAGCCAAGCTATTCCGCCATGAAAGAAGGTTCGAGTGGTGCTCATAAGGCCCAACAAAAACCACCCACCTTTCCTCCTTAGTGAGGCATTTTATTACCCTCTCCCACAAGATTGGTGTCACGGCAACGCCGATTATTTCTTGAAGCTTTTTAATGGCTCTGGTGGAGCCGGAACCGCAGAACAAGAGGGAATCATCATTTCCACCACCCAAGCATTTCTTGATGTAGTTGGATGCTTCATGCACCAATTTTGTTGTCCGGTCCCCCACGTAGCTGTCACACGTGTGAGTATTCCCTATATATGTTGAAAAATATTTAACCAAATAATATAAAACAACAACAAAACAAAATTTATAATAACTGAAAATCCTGCCAACATTTTCTTTGACAGGAATTAATTCAATTAGGAGAATATCTAATTAATTATAGTGGACGAGTATTTTTGTAATAAAATGACAAAAATATTCATCCACTATAACTAGTTGAATATTCTCTCCTTTGAACCAATGATGATGGAATAAAGTAGTAGAGAAGTACAGATTTGATTATTTTTTCAGTCAAATGAATTTGATTTGATTGGCCACTCAAGATTGTAAAGAACATGATTGATAGACTACGGACCATAAAAGGGAAGAACGTTGTGGGTGATGAAATTTTCGATATATAGAAGAGACCGGCCGGTGGCGGTGTGATCAGCGTAGGTGAGTCTTCTTTTCCCGGAAGGAGAATCGATTTCTGCTTCGCCACCAATGATTTGAGAGCGCACCCAAGATAGTTTTTCCTCCGGGGAGTAGTTCCATGGCACACCCATTTCCAGTGTCCTGGAGGATTCGGAGCGACGGCAACGGTGGTCGGAAGGTCGAGAAGTGTTTAGTCTATCTGCATTGGTGCTCTTAGCACTTGCTTTGCTGTGGTTTTGGTTAACTTTTTGAGCAGAAACAGAAACAGCCTCTCTCAACACGAGTTGCTCGAAATCCAAAATGGGTTGCTCCAATTCCATATATTAAGAGGATGAAATAATTGAAGAAGAAGAAGAAGAAATGGATTGCAAGGAAGGAAGAGATGGATGGTATTTAAAAAAAGAATAGAAACTGATGGTATT
>NC_081551.1:7998826-8014865 GCF_901000735.1 Corylus avellana | reverse complement strand
AAACCCAGCGATTTCTCTCGCACCCAGCCCCCCTGCACTTTGTTTGCAGAATTTTGCCCCCTAACACGCGTCCAGCCCAAAGAATCAGGTCCCCGCACAATGCGTGGACCTGGTCAGCTGTGTTCTTCGGCTATATTAGACGATTTGCCCCCCAATAATCCAAAGCACCCATTTAGAAACTCATCTGCCCGTGAAGCCAGGCGCCAATCTCGGTGGACAAGAGCTCTAGCCACGGCTCCACGCACACGCTCACAGACGAAGGTATTGCATGTCCAGCTGTTTGTTATGGTTTTGTTTAGGGTTATTTTGTTAGTTTCGTTGTGCTTATATTGTGTAGCATTTTATTTTTTGGGTTTTCTTAATTTGGATTATTGGGGTTTTCTTATATTGTGTAGCATTTTACAAGTATCTAATTAAGGTTGCATTAGTTTAGGACTAAAAAGAGTAGTAGTACTGAAATGTCTTTAATAGGGGATTGAGTAATAGTCGTAGTACAGACAATGGCGATAATCAGTTTAGGACTAAAAAAGATTTTTGTAGGGGGTTTGTCAGCTAGTCTAACTGAGGACGAGTTTAAGAATTACTTTAAGAGGTTTGGTAGGGTAACAGATGTAGTGGTCATGCATGACAGCACAATTCATCGGCCTAGGGGCTTTGGCTTTATCACCTTTGATTCGGATGAATCCGTGGAGAATGTTATGCAGAGAGCATTCATTAGCTTTTCAAAATGCATCCTCTCTTCTTGTGCTTGAGTATTATCAAGTTTGAATATGTTTCAAGTTCATTATAAAGATTGTGCATGAAAAACTGCATGCTTTCTGCATTTGCAATGCGTTGTTAAAATTAGAAGGGGACTTTTTCCATGGGATTTCCTCTCTATTGATCAGTGTCGAAGCTAGGAAGGGATTTGGGAGGGTGGCAGCTTTAGGAAACTACCAAAAACCCCATAGATTTTTACAAGTATCTAGTGTCTTAATTTAAGGTTGCATTTGGATGTGAGGATTTAAAATCAAGGGGTTTGAGTAGCAAATTTTAGTATAAACTGTTTGATACGAATTTTGACAGTACATGATTGTTCTGAGTTGGAGAAAAAAGTGAGTTTTGTTTCCACAAATCGTTTGTGTTATGAGTTTGAAATAACATCTTACACCTGGTTATTTCAAATTTGTCCTTTACATACTTCATTCAAGCCATTTGAATCAAAAAAATTGAAATCCAAATCATTGTCTTGAAATGCTTCTATTCAAATGAACCATAAATGAAATATTGGTATTTGCTACAAATATGTGGTACTCTGTTTATGATTTTTGCAGTCACCATATTTGCTCGCATTCTTTATCCACACATTGTCTGTTAACATTATAGCTTTATCATGCACCAATTGATTAAACCATTCCTGTTAGGTTATGGTATCAAGTTCAAATAAATGAGGGAAGAAATTTTTTCTTTACTTTTGAAATGCAAATGGTCTTTGGATCAAATGGCATTTCCTCTGTCCATAAATGATGGCGAAGGGTAAAGTCATAGGTTTAATCAATCTTGGGTGTTTGTATTTCCCTGCTTGTGTTTTCCTTCTTTCTATTTTTGTACAGTGGAGCATAGACATATTTTAACTTGTTTTTTGAGAGTTGAATAAAACTGCAAATTGATAAGGTTAAAAATTGGCCAAGGGGTATTGGCATTCATATGGTTTTGCTAGTTCACCTTATTGGCCATGAAAAAATTTTAAACAATTATGCTAAATATGTGTATATGTGTGTTGTGTTTGGTAGTAGGGTATTTCATCAATTATGCTTAATATGCCACCACTTTCTGCTTAGTTGGCATTAATGTTGGCCTTGTTTAATTTTCAGTTCGGCGGGTATAACTTGCGTCACCGACAATCCAACAACTTCAAGGTACGTTTCTTATTTTATATCAAAGCTTCATTCATTTCCAAATTGTTTGTGCCTAACCTATTTTACTTCTTATTGTAAATATGTCATATCACACTTAACGTACTCGTATATATTAGTTCGAGTGTCTACGTAAAAGCTTAGTTTTGTGCTGACTATGGTTGGTATATAAGTATCATACATGATTTACGCACGTTCGTTTGTTGTTTTATATACTTATGCGTAGATGTCGTTCTTTACCACCCCCCGTAAGTCCCCTCGAAAGCATGGGATGCAAACCCCGTCCCCATCCCCACCGGAAGTGGCCATCCCACTGGCAAATGTGAAATGGGAAGAAAAGCACGACAATATCTTGGTGACTATCCTCTGTAACTGCCAAGATGACGGAGTTCGCCATCCCTTTGGGAAGCATATTCCGAACATCACGAAAAAATTAAACAGGCGGTTGGATGATGGCACCGCCTACACTCAAAAACAGGTGACCGACCATATTAAGCATCTTAGGGAGCTTTGGGTGCGCTTCTCGGACTTTGTCCGAGATAAGGCCGGCACGGGCTGTGGGTGGGATGATGATTTTGGGACTGTCACGGGAACTCCGGAACAATGGGAACACATTCGACTGGTACGCCACTAATATTAAGTTTAATATTTCCTTAATTATGCGAATTTCCGTACTTACTGACATTTTGTGTTTTATCTTGTGTTTTTTCGTTTGTTTGCTCTTCCTTCTCAGACATCGAACCTCAAGAAGTACTACAGATTCCGAAATGGCCCCCCGGCGAACTTCAAGTCCCTATGCTACATCTTTGAGGGCTCAACATCCACTGGAAAGTTGCGGTATGCCAGCACACAATCACCCCCGGGCAGTGATTGTGAAGAGAATGACATCGATCTCAACAACCCCGCGGCGATCATAGACCTGACGGAGCCCCAATGTGCACCATCTCACAAGGCAAAAGGAAAAGGGAAAGGGAAGTTGAAGAGGGAAGGTTCACACTTGCAGGGATCGAACTCTAGCAAGCGTTCATCCAGGGGTGAGCAAATTTTCTCTGAGTTGCGAAGCGAGTATGATCTCTTGCGATCCGACTATTTACAGAGGTGCAAGCTTAGCGATGGCACTTCACCCGGTGATTGTGGTTCTTATAAGCCCCCTCCCAACCAGTACCCTGAGGAAGCCATCATGGATCGTATCAACTTGTTGGCAGCTGAAATGTCATTGCCCACAAAAAAATATGTCAAAGCATGCGACAAGGTTGGCGATCTGACTAGGGCAAGGATACTGTTGAAAATGAATGACGACGGTCTACGTCAGTGGCTAAACGATATTGATCCAGACAAAGACAATTGAAGCTGATGTTTTATGTTAATATTTTATGTTGTATTTTGTGTGTTTCCATTAACTAATTTCCATTTTGTAGGGATTAAGTTTGTTTGACTGGAATATTAGAGACTCCTAAGTTATGCTATAGTATGGATGCTTATTATGTAGTAGGATAACAATTTATGGTAATTAATGATTAATGTTATTAACCCTGTTTTACTTTCCAATCTTAATTATCCGGTCGCATGTTATTAATATAGACTAAATATAGCTTGACGACGTTTACGCATGTTATGACTAGAATGTGACGTTATTCATCTGACCAAATGTAGGCCTGTTGACATGTACGCAGCCGGCTCGTCTAATGGTAACATTGGTAATGGACGTCATTGGACGGACAGTATCGACGAATTTCCCGACTCAGATGCATCCGACACAGACGACGAGGATGAGCGTAATTTTGAGGGAATACGATTCGAGCTAGAGAATTTGCTGGTGCGCATGGCAATGATCGTGGAAGAATGTTACCATCATTTTATGCACCCGAGCGTAAGGGTTTGCATTCCACAGCGGACTTCCAAGCTGACTGGCGCAATGTGGGTACACTGGGTGCTTACCAATCCGAACCCAACTACATGCTATGAGCAATTTCGTATGTTGCCCAAAACTTTCTTAAAATTGTGCAACACACTGAAACACAACGGTTTTTTACAAAGCAGCCGGTATGTAAAGATCACAGAACAAGTTGCGGCATTTTGCCTAGTGATGGCACAGTGCCACACGCAGCGGACGGTAGCGGATAGGCTACAGCGCTCATTGCACACGGTAAGCGTTTACGTTAATCGGACAGCTAAAGCGCTGTGCAGGCTTGGAAAAAATATTATACGTCCAGCTGCGATGGAGTTGCCTCACCCATACGTTGCACACAATGGCCGCTACTATCCATGGTTCGCGGTACGCCATAGCATATCATATCGCATTACTTCACAAACACCAATGTCATGTATCTATTGTCTTTTGTGTCATATATCATTTTATGCACGCTTTCGGTAATACTGTTGTTAACAGAAATGCATTGGAGCGATTGACGGAACTCATGTTAAAGCGTGCGTTCAAGGTGAGAACATAGTGCCCTACAGAAGCAGGAAGTCCACAATAACACAGAATGTCATGTGCGTCGTTGACTTCGACCTTTGTTTCACATACGTTTATGCTGGATGGGAGGGCAGCACTCATGACTCGCGGATTTTCCAGGAGTGCATCGAGGATCCCACCGCTCTTTTCCCCATGCCGGTCGAAGGTACTGTACAGAGACATGGCTTTGTGTCAGGTTCTATTGATTTGTAATACGTTTACAATTCCTTTGCTATGTTTGAACCCTATGTGATATAATGTTGTACCTTATTATGTTCAGATTACTTCTACTTGGTTGACTCGGCCTATGGATGCTACAAGGGATTTTTACCCCCGCATCGCAATGAGCGATACCATTTGGAAGATTTCCGCCGCGCTCGACGTCGTCCGAAGAATGCAGTAGAATTGTTTAATTATAGGCATTCCTCATTACGATCAGCTGTGGAAAGAACGTTTGGAGTTTGGAAAGCCCGATTCCCTATCTTCGACAATATGCATCCATACCCGATTGAGAACCAACGACTATTTGTGGTCGCATGCTGCGCCGTACACAACTTCATTCGCAAAGACTGCGGTGCTGATGATCCACTGTTTTGTGCTGCCCTAATGACGCATTATGGGCAACATTGGATCGACGTCGCGCAATTGCCTACCATGACACCTGTTCCATACGTCGCGCATGGAGCGCCACCAAACCGAACCCGCGAAAGCAAGGAAATGATGATTATAGTCCGAGAGGCAATGACCTCTCACATGTGGGAAACTGCGAATGAAGAGTAATTAATGTTATTTTGTATGGCGTCTTCGTTGTTAACAAAGAAAAATACAAGTAATGTAAAAATTGCCATTTATAAAATTGTTGAAGGTTAGGACTGTCTAATCGGAATCTTAACCGATCTCGTTTATTTAATCTTAATTGATAACCATAGGATCATATGTATACCTCTGCATCTAACTTATAGTTCTTATACTTATATTTAAAAATTAATAGTTTATTAATTAAATAGTGAATTATAAATAATCTAAATTAATATTAAAAAAGTATTTTATGTTAATATTGGAATTACTCTGGAAAAAAAGAGTATCTGTCGAAGCTCTGCACAAATAAGGTCGCTACGTTGTATATCAAGAATAAGCGGATATAAATTACAATGATTGCTTAAAAGGAGTAGCACAATTAATACAAACCAGCAAAAAATATATAATACATCGGTTAAGTATACCCTAAACTTTAGTAATACATAGTTCATTTTAACATCAACTTGCTACCACTAGATGCATTGTAACCGCTAACATAAAGGAACACTAGCAAGACAAGCAAAGCTAACACTGCTTGATACGTCATTTGTCTAAACTGGAACTTCACCGCTCTAGACTGGTTATTCGATACCAGAGATTTCCACATCTCATCCCTAGACTGAAACATGGCTTCTAGGTGTGTTCTATACTGTGCTTGTTCGGCAGCCAACAATTTTTCAAGTCTATCAATTTCTGCCCGGGTTTGCTCTTCTATATCCTTCAAGCGTTGCATGATTCTTTTTTCGTAAGCCGTCATCTCGTTGTCAGCCCAAAGAAAGAAGCCACAATCACCAACTTGCTATAACATACAAAATTTGAAAAAGTCAATAATATACCCTAAGCCAAATAAAACTGGTCAAACAATGCAAACATGGAAAGTATGTCATCATTCAATACCTTATACTTTTCGCACCCATACCACTTTCTGCTGTAGTTATCATTTGTCCAGGAATACCTTACGAACGCTACAGCTCCACAGCGACATGATGGACGGCCACTCGATGCATCACTATTTGCAGACATACTCAACCCTGTCATATTGTGAAGAAAACAAAGATGTAACAACAGAAAAAGATCTGGTGACCTTAAACCAAAGAACTTGGATGCTCAACAACCTCTTAATTGTAAACAGTAAGTCAGAAACAAATTCCACCCCAACCTAACACCTTCCACAAACCAAAGAACTTGGATCGTTGCAAAAGTTATGGAAGTTAAAGGGATTAAGCAAAGTTTCTTCTAGAAAATATATAGATTGACCCGCTTGTCAAAAAATTCGATGGTGATTTTTACTGCTAATTAAATCAAGAAATGAGTACTTAGAGAATCTAAAATCAATAGTAATTTTCACTACCACAACAAAGAATCAACACTTAAAAGTATATGTATCATTTATGATACAAAGTGAATTGATCATCGTCCAGGGTGGGATTCTTATCAACATAGGAACAGTGAAAGAAAAAAAGAATCACAATCGGTGCTAGGTATAGAGAACATATATACATATTCTGATCCCACTCTACACACTGAAATCCCTCAGCTTTTTACTCTTTTAACAAAGTAGTATACGTGACCACACATTTACAAAAAGAGAATGAGAGAGAGAGAGAGAATGAATCACTAAGTCTAGGCTCAATGTCATTAATTAACTTCCAGGTTTTAAAACAAGTTCCATCTTCATTAACATAATATTCTCAATTCAACTACGATCTACTTTTAATATAATCTCCATGAAGTTTAAACTTCAAATTATAGACCTCATATTCATGTTTGAGCCACCAACTTTTAGAGCCAGTAATCAGAGCAATGATACCCCAAATGGGCATAACCATATAACCATTTGCATTCTGCAATTAATCTCAAATCACCCATAATCAAAATCAATTGAAGATACAAAACCTGTTTTAAGACCTCAATTCCATAGTAGCACACACATTAGGGTTAATACAAGATCAATGAGATTCCATAGTCTATGGCATACGTTGCAATGAGACATTGGAAAAACGTATAAAAACACAGACACATAATGGTTATACAATATCAATGAGATTGCATAGTCTATGTCATACGTTGCAATGAGGCATAGGTAAAACATTAAAAAAACAAAAACAAAAAAAGCCATGCAGAAGACATGAAAAAGGAAAACAAAAAACCAGACACATACCCGCCTTTGGACAACCACGTGTTGATAGAATGAGGCAATGAACTGCAGGTTGTGTCAGTATGTAAATTTCAGAGAAGAAGCACATAACATTTTTTTTTTGTTAATAAGTAAAGGACCCCAATGAAGAAGTGCATCTATGCTCCATTTTATTTCTGATGCATGACTTGTAAAGTGAAGAAGCACAGAACTTTACAAGGCACGTATCTGAAATAAAATCAACCGTAGATGCACTTAATTCCATGAAGCTTGGGAGGCATCAAGAGAATTATGTTGAATATGTATTTTGCAGGAGGTTGACCCAAAACTAATTCCATTGTGGAATATATCAAAAGGGGATCCATTCAACAACAAAAAATATATATCAAAAGGGGAACCATCGTTAGCACATTGACCCCAAGATAAAAATTGTATTGTTGTGTTGATATATTCTTCCTCAAGTTCCTATAATGTTGTATTATGCAGAGACAGGGCCACAGTTGTAATATAAATTCCTCTCATGTGCACATTGAGTTGGGGTGGCAGATCGATACCCTCCCTCCACTCACATGTTGACTGGTGATTTTTAGCAGTTTATATATTCAGATGAATGGCAGCAGATCCATACCCTGCCTCAAGTCACACGTTAACCGGTATATTTTACTTTTTAGATGGCCACATGAATTAGACTGGTGGAGCAAAACATGATAAAAAGTTGTTCATATATCTACTTAGATTAGGTTGAATCCCAAACCATTTTCCCCATAAAGGACATTCAGGAATCATAGACTAAACCTTTTACCAGAATGTCATCTTAAATCCAACATAGATTCATTAAGCAATTACCCAAAATCGCAAGTAAACCCACACAAAATTGAACCGAAAATCAACAACTACAAATCATATCATAAACCAATCACAAGAAGTTGAACCCAAAATTAACAAAAAACAACACATCTGACATTTCCAAACAAAACCCTCACCCAATGGGTCTAACCCCGTTAAACTACGATGGCAACCCAAAAAAATAAGCCCTAAAATGTTTGAACACTCACAACACACCCCACATCCACTGAAACGCCAGAAAATGTGACGGAAATTCTGAGGAAAAACCAACCAAACCGAAAGGAATTCGCTACCAGAACAACACAGGGGGAGAAAAATAAATGGAAATTGAAGCTCTTACCTTGTGGACGCGCGATTTTCCCTCTGCTCGAAACAGAGCACACGTTGAAGCCACGGTGAAACGTTCACAACCGAGGCTGTACTTTCGGGAGCGGTGGGTGGTGAAACGGCAGCCGGTATTTTGGGAGGGGGATGGGTGATTCACCCGTTCAGGAGAAGCCAACGAGCTGGAGCGTGGGCTGAAGGACTTGGGAGATGCGGAAGCTTCAACGAGACGCACCTTTCGACTGGTTTTGGGAGAAACAACGCAGCAAGCGTGTAAAAAAATATTCAGGGGCAAAACTGTCATTGTCTTTTCAGATACTGCCAAGCACAGTGTCGAGGCCTCTCCCGAAGCCGTTGCCAAACGCTACCTTAAACATTCTACTTTTTGGGGGTAACTTCACTTTATACTTTTAAATTACTACGTGATTTGAGAAACCTCTCTCAAACTTCAAAATCTCTCAATTTGGACCCCTAAACTTTCAATTTCAGTAAATTTGAACCCCTCCGTCAGATTTAGCTGTAAACTTACCTGATTTACCCTTGAAAAGACTAAAATATGTCTGATTTTTTTTTTTTTCTAACTTTATTTTTTAAAAATTTTTTATTTGGAATTAAAGGTAAATTTAGAATTTTATAAAAAATTCAAGGGTATAAACATCATTGTCTCACATTTAATGTTTTAAATCTGATGTAGCAGTTCAAATTGATTGCAATTGAAAATTCAGAAGAACCAAACTGAGAGGTTTTAAAGTTTGGAGGGCTTCTCAAATTACGTAATAATTTAGGAATCTAAAATGAAGATACACATACTTTTTATATCACATCAATCATCTTTTATTACTATTTAAATGAAAAACAAAATTCAAAATCTTATATCACGAAAATCACTTTCTACTACAATAAAAAAGGCCCAAAGCCTTTTCCAAACAAGGCCTTTGGACATGAGTTCGTTTGGCAATAGATTTTCCAAAGTCCAATTTTTGTTCAACTCTATAATATTTTTAGGGGAAATACAGTTTACCCCTCTGAAGTATCCACGTATTTACAATTTTATCTAAGACAAATTGCATTTTGGATCTAATTATGCATTTTGGATTGCACTGGAAATGAATCGATTAATCTAAGACAAACTCTAATTAACATATCATAAATGCAATTTTATCAAATCAATTAATTAACATATTATCAAATAATCATCTAATAATAATTTAATTGCATATCAATTATATATGAATCCATTAGTCTAAGACAAATTCTAATTAACATATCATAAATGCAATTTTGTCAAATTAATTAATTAACATATTATCAAATAATCATTGCAAAAGTCTAAATACCATCGTTAAACTATTACCCAATTGACAAAATCTTCCAAACTTTCAATTGTGACAATATCCCTCCTCTAAATTACTAAAACATTGTCAATCTCCCCCCCTAAGACTAGCAAGAAGATAAAAATGCATGCCCCTATAGATTTCTCAATAAGACAAAAATACTCCTATAAATTCGAAAAAAAATTAATTAATTTTATTTTTTTTAAAATTTAATTTAATAAAACAAATTTCTTTTTAAAAAAATATTTTAATGAAAATTTTGAATTTTTTTTTTAAACAGAAATTTTTATTGGGAAAAATGATTTTTTTATAATTATCTTTTAAAAAAGAAAAAATTTTATGTTTTTTAAACGAAATTTTTTATTTTTTGGAAATGAAAAAATTTTAGTTTTTTTTTTTAAAAAAAATTTTATGAAAAAAAATTAAAAAAATTAAAAAAAAAACATTTTCAATTTTATTTAAAAAATCGAATTTTTTTTAAAATTTTTTTCCTTATAAAAGGATTTTTTTTTTTGTTTTAATTTTAAATGATACATATATATATATATATATATTAGTTTTAGGTTTTTTCTAAAAGTTTTAGTATTTTTTGTGTTTATTTTGTTAAGAGTAGTTTCGTCATTAGGAGGACATTGACAATGTTTTAATAGTTTAGAAGGACATTGTCAATTTGGTACGGTAATTTGAGGGAAGTATGCGAACTTTACTCTCATCTAATAATAATTTAATTGCATATCAATTATATATGAATGAATTGAATAAATTGTATATATATATATATTCAATGAGAGAGAGGAGAGAGAGAGTTCTAGAGATGCGCCGGAGAGAGGGAGAGAGGTGCACTGGATTGGAGGAGCAGCACCGCGGGAGGTGAGAGAGCTGCCGGGGTGACGGAGATTTCACGAGTGAGAAAGAGAGAGAGAGGGAGAGAGGGAGAGAGGGAGTTGATCAGCGTGAGAGGGACAGCTGAGTGATCGTGAGAGAGAGCTGATAGAGAGTGAGCTTAGTGATGAGATCAAGAGGGGCTTAGGCATCAAGGGAGTGGGGACGTGCACGATAGGGGATGTGCCCTGTTGCGATGTCCCAATTATATAATTAAGTGCATTGCTACAGTAAAAAGACCTCTCTTTCTTTAAGGAATCGTTTTACTATTAAAATATCCTTAGTGGGCCGTTTTATTGAAAAGACCCTATCAAAAAATGTTCATAAACCATTTTTTTTTTTTTTTTGTAGGGAGGTTTGCAGATAGATGATGCTATAGTGAGTCCTGGCCCAGTGGACCAGAATCAAAGCACTCCTGGTATATGCAGCAAAAACACTCACAGACAACTTACGACCCATGGTATTTGTTCAAAGTTAATGGACATGACAAGAGTTTATTAGTTGGCGTTCATGAGTCAAAAAGTTCAAAGTCAACGTTAATAGAAGAGCAAAAAGTCCTAGCCAACGGCAATATAGATGGTGCAGGAGATGCCCATGTAATAAACGAAACAATGTCCCAGTCAACAGCAAAAGTCCAAATACATCATCGCAACTGGCTGCAGGTTTATCTGCAAAAGCGCAAGGATTATTAATAAACAATTCCGCCACTTGAATAAATAAACAATGTACAACATGTTGTGTGTGCCGTTGATTTCATACTAACTCCTGCATTAGAACCCATCGGAAATACCATCAGTTTCTATTCTTTTTTTAAATACCATCCATCTCTTCCTTCCTTGAAATCCATTTCTTCTTCTTCTTCTTCAATTATTTCATCCTCTTAATATATGGAATTGGAGCAACCCATTTTGGATTTCGAGCAACTCGTGTTGAGAGAGGCTGTTTCTGTTTCTGCTAAAAAAGTTAACCAAAACCACAGCAAAGCAAGTGCTAAGACCACCAATGCATATAGACCAAACACTTCTCAACCTTCCGACCACCGTTGCCGTCGCTCCGAATCCTCCAGGGCACTGGAAATGGGTGTGCCATGGAACTACTCCCCGGAGGAAAAACTATCTTGGGTACGTTCTCAAATCATTGGTGGCGAAGCAGAAATCGATTCTCCTTCCGGGAAAAGAAGACTCACCTATGCTGATCACACCGCCACCGGCCGGTCTCTTCTGTATATTGAAAATTTCATCACCCACAACGTTCTTCCCTTTTATGGTACGTAATCTATCAATCATGTTCTTTACAATCTTGAGTGGCCAATCAAATCAAATTCATTTGACTGAAAAAAATAATCAAATCTGTACTTCTCTACTACTTTATTTCATCGGTGAACAAAAATATTCTTCCACTATAACTATCTGGATATTCAGTTGAACCGGAGATGAATTCATTTTATTCATGTCAAAGAAAATGTTTGCATGATTTTATTTTGTTTTGTTGTTTTATATTAATTAATCAAATATTTTTCAACATATATAGGGAATACTCACACGTGTGACAGCTACGTGGGGGACCGGACAACAAAGTTGGTGCGTGAAGCATCCAACTACATCAAGAAATGCTTGGGTGGTGGAAATGATGATTCCCTCTTGTTCTGCGGCTCCGGCTCCACCGGAGCCATTAAAAAGCTTCAAGAAATAATCGGCGTTGCCGTGACACCAATCTTGAGGGAGAGGGTACTCAAATGCCTCACTAAGGAGGAAAGGTGGGTGGTTTTTGTTGGGCCTTACGAGCACCACTCGAACCTTCTTTCATGGCGGAATAGCTTGGCTCAAGTGGTAGAGATTGGTTTGGATGATGATGGTTTGATTGACATGGAGGCTCTACGGCTACAACTTGAATCGTATAAACATGCCAACAGGCCTATTTTGGGTTCTTTTTCGGCTTGTAGCAATGTGACTGGAATTTATTCGGATACACGAGCAATTGCTAGACTTCTTCACCAATATGGAGGCGTTGCATGCTTTGATTTTGCAGCAAGGTACGAAACTTCATTTTAAATACTTGAATTGCTGCGCGTTTTGAGAAGACTCCTCTGTTAGTTTTTAAACGTTAAAAGGGAAACAATGACCATTATACCCCAAACTTTTTTATAAAATTCTAAATTTACCCTTAATTTCAAATTAAAAATTAAAAAATAAAATTATTATAAAAAAAAATAAAAAAAAATAAAATTCACAAGATGACCCATGGTTGGGCCCACTTTGTGACCATTTAAAAAAAAAAATTGAAAAAAAAAGGAAAATTGAGGGGTAATTTTGTCTTTTTAGGGGCTTTAACGGCAAAATTGACGAAGGGTAAATTGCATCATATTGAAAATTCAAGGGGTGAAATTGAGAGTTTTTGAAATTTATGGGGGTCTTCTCAAAACGCGCAGTAATTCAGAGGTCCTTTGTTAAGTTTCCCTTAAAAGATATGTTCTCATTTATTTTTAAGTTTATGTTTGTTATTTTCTTGGCCTGAAATATTAATGTGTTTCATTAGCGGTCCATACGTGGAGATTGACATGAGGTCCGGGGAGATGGACGGCTACGATGCCATTTTCCTTAGCCCACATAAGTTTCTTGGTGGCCCCGGATCGCCGGGCATTCTTCTGATGAGCAATGCCCTTTATCTCCTAAAATCTTCTCCACCATCGACTTGTGGAGGTGGAACTGTTAATTATGTCAACGGCTTTAGTGAAAAGGTAATAATTGGGCCTTGAGTCTTAATCCTCACTCTTATTTGGATAATTTTGTTGATTTTCTCATTTTTTTGGATCAAATGAATTAATGTGGATTGCAGCACACGGTATATAAAGAGGAAATTGAAGAAAGGGAAAATGCTGGGACTCCTCAAATAATCCAGACAATTAGAGCATCATTGGCCTTCAGGGTAAAGGAATATATTGGCTACCAAGTGATTGAAAATAAGGAGCAAGCCTACATACACAGAGCACTTCAGAGGCTTCTCCCAAACAAGAACATTTGGATTTTAGGAAATACAACCACCAAACGACAAGCCATATTGTCTTTCCTCATTTATAGTACAACCAATTCCACCTTGGGTGGCCTCAAAAACAATAGCAGAGAGATAAGGGATGTGCTTAACATGTGGGGAGAGAGTGGGAACAAGAGAGATAAGCCTCTTCATGGACCATTGGTTGCATCACTCTTGAACGACTTGTTTGGCATCCAGGCTCGAGGTGGGTGCGCTTGTGCTGGACCCTATGGCCACGTCTTGCTTGGTGTCGATGACACCTATTTACTTGCCTTCAGCGATGCTGTTGCAAAGGTAAAATACTCGCTTAATTCTTGCTTTGAAGCTTTGAAAACTATCACCCAATTAAGATTTTCTTCACCTTTTTTTTTATAGGGGTATGTTGGAACAAAACCAGGATGGGCTAGAATCAGCTTTCCCTACTACATGTCTGAGGAGGAGTTTGAGTTTATTTTAGATGCATTGGAGTTTTTAGCTATTTATGGGCAACGGTTCATTCCTTTGTACCACTACAATTTTGAAACAGGCGCCTGGACTTTTAAGAAGAAGGCACTTCAGGAGCTTCTCAACAAGGAAAACATCTTGGAAGATTACAATTCTAAGGCGTGTGGCGACGAAAAGAGAAAGATGAGTAAATATAGAGGTTATTTAGAAGCTGCAAAGTACATTGCCAGTCTGCTTCCCAAGTTCCCTTCTCAGCGTAGACTTCCGGAGCAGATTGATCCCAACCTTTTCCATTTCAGAATCTAATTAATTACTTCCAATTTATTGTTTCTTTTTGTGGTCTTGTTTAAATTATACTCTAAATAATATGGTGCTAATCTTTTCTTTATGATACTACTTTTTTAATTCTTTTTTTGTTCTTGGTAGATGAGAGAGAAGGAAAATAAATATATAATAAGATTAAAAAACTAAAACTTTCATTTTTTGGCACTTACAGTATTTGGAGAACCTTGTTAATCAAAGTTAAATTTAAAATAGATTAAAGAGCTTGTTAAAGAGTAGTGATAATTATAACACCAGCGTGAGTGAACAGTCACTCACGATGGTGTATTTTATAATATTATTTTCATAATATTATGTTCAAATTTTTTTTAATAATATAATAATATTATAATACACCAGCGTGAGTGACTGTTCACTCACGCTGGTATTATAATTATCACTACTCCTTGTTAAATGACTTTTTTTGTGAGTTTTTTTCAAATTTTTAAAGAAAAATCATATATAAAGAGCTCAATTGGAATGCTCTAACACCAAAATTTACATAAAGAGATTAGAAAGATAAAAGAAAAATACAAAGAAGCGACTACTTAAATACTAGTTGCTGAAATAGATGTTTTCCTTTGATATCTCATCTATAAACTTGTTCGCTTCAAACTCATCAGCCAAAATATTGAAATTCTTGTTCCCCCTTTTAAAACTCTCTCACAGCTCACAGGATCGTAGAGTTATAACCATAGTGAACAACGGTGGACTCCAGCTCGAATCCTTGAGGATGAATCAAACTTCAAGCCTTCTCTCAGGTCTGGCATACCCTCGTTGAATAACAAAAAACACCAGCCAAACACTGCCCATCAACAGTAAAGACAAAATTATAAGCTCAGAAATCGTAGGGTACGTTTGCTACACGGAATGGCTATTCCATAGAAAATTGAATATTTATATTCCACCTTGCATTCTTAATAAAAGCTTCTCTGTTTTTTGCCTAACGGAATAGACATTCTGCGTACCAAACGTACCCTTAGTATACAAAAGCTTGTCATTAGCTTAAACTAGAGATACCAATAAGGGGTTAAAAAATAAGAATTAAAGGAAAAGAAAGGATGAGGAAACGCAGTCCCAACTACCTCAAATTATAACATACTCTCCCAATTGGAGTGATGTAGGCTGGTCACCCCCTGATCACAGCAGAACCTGGGAACCTATGCTATAGCCTTTGAAATCACCAACTGACCCTATCCAAAGCAAGCAATAAATCCAAGGCATAGTTATATTCCAACATATTTAAAAATCTTAAAGCATTGTGCAACAACTGCTTTCAATTTGAAAGAAACTCCCGTTTTTTTTTTTTGTTCAAAAAAGTGTTTTTTATTTTTGAATTAAAAAAAAAGTTTTGGTTATTGGGGTTGAAAACTGGTTTGGTATATATTCTAAAAGTGTAGGCGTGTAATGGTGAAAAACCATTGTGGGCATATAGGGCCAATATGATACAAGAGCCATTTGTACTTTACCCTATTATGATAGTAATACCTCCAATAAAAAATTGAAATAATTGGTAAAAAGGAAATAAATACAAGAGGAAAAAAATAAAAGAATATTGAATAAAATATTAAAA
>NC_081551.1:7994716-7998726 GCF_901000735.1 Corylus avellana | reverse complement strand
GATGCGATCGATCGCACACAAGTGTGCGATCGATCGCAGTTTTTTTTTATTTTTTTTTTAAGGACCATTAGGGTCGACAATTGTCGACCCTAATGGTCAACTAATCAGCGTCCACTTTGAAGTGGACGCTGATAGTCAATTTTTTTTTTAATATTTTTGGACCATTAGCGTCAACAGTTGTGGACGCTAATGGTCAACTATTAGCGTCGACTAATTCTTTTGTGTATATCATCGATCTTTAGAGTCAAACACATGTATCTTTTAGGGTCGATAAAGTGGACGCTAAAAGTCATCATTAGGGTCGACTCTAAGTGGACGCTGATAGTTAGTTTTTTTTTTTAATTTTTTAGGACCATTAGCGTCCACAAAAGTGGACGCTAATGGTTTAACTATCAGCGTCCACTTTGATTTGGACGCTAATAGTTATTATTATTATTTTTTTAAAAGGGCCATTAGGGTCCATAAAGTCGACCCTAATGGTTAACTAAAAGTGGACGCTATTGCTTGACTATTAGGGTCGACTTTCGCTTCCGTTTACATCATCTTTAGGGTCCAAACATTGCGACTTTTAGGGGCGATAAAGTGGACGCTAAAAGTGATCATTAGGGTCGACTTTTAAGTGGACCCTGATAATCAGACATTTGATCTTTAGGGTCGGACTATTAGCGTCGACACCTTTAGGGTCGAAAAGTGAACAGCATCCACTTTAGGACCTTTAAGGGCGACTTTGTCTTTAGGACCTTTAGGGGCGACTCAAAGTCGCCCCTAAAGACCTAATTTCTTGTAGTGTATATAGAAGTAGTATTAGACCATCTCCAGCACGTATTTTACCTAGTGAAAAAGCACTATTCTTTATTTACCGACTCATTTTTCTATATAAGCTTCAACATATTCTTTACTTCAATCTCTGCTTTTCTTTAAATATTATTATTTAATCTTTTTTATTTATTTATTTTTTTAACTTTTCTCTCTCTCTCTCTCTCACTCTTTCTCTCCCTCCGACTCATCCCAAACCCCTGTGGCCAACCTCTGCAATTATCTCTTCCCTCTCCTCTCTCTCCCTCCACACCACCACAACCCAAGAAAACTTTAATTTTTGAAGCTTAAACAACGCTACCAGAAGAAGGATTTGATACGATCGGCCTATGGTGGATCTGAACACCTGCTACGACGATGGGTTTGGTGCTCATGTAGGGAAATTTTTTGTTTGAATTTCAGATGATTTGAAATGTGGTTAATATGAAGTTAGGAGCTCGATTTCATATATTTTGTTTGTTTTGGTGCTCATGCTGGGAAATTCATGGCTTGGGTGCTTTCTCTGCAATGGACAACTGTCTTACTAGCAAACCATACGGAATTGAAAGCTACTACAACAAACAAGAGAAAATCAACAGCTTGGTCTTGAGGAATTGAGTCAGTCTCATGGGGTGTAAGTGAGGAAGAATGATTTGATATTAGAAGGAAATATGAGAGGATGGGTTGTTGGATGGGTTTGTCCAGAAAACTGAGAATGTCGCGGTGAGGAAGAGGAAGAGAGAGAGGGGGAGGGAGAGGGCGAAGGCGAGGGAGAGACAAAGAGAAGAGAGGAAAAAAATATTACAAAAAATATGAACATTGTACTAGAGTGAATAACAAAAAATTGCTATTACTGTAGCAAAAAGGTTAGTTTAGCTCTTTTGAAGCTAATTTGTTGGAGCTAAAAAAAGAACAATAATAGTTAAATGTAACTAATATTGCTCTTTTACCTAATCGGTTGGAGTTGCTCTTAGGAAGAGAAGATGATAAGTACTATATTATTTGCAGTAAAATTTTAAAAAGGCTACCAAAAAGAAGATGAAAAAAAAAAAAAAAAAAACAACAACAAACAACAACAATTGGAATTAATTAAACTAGACTCTGAATTGAAGAAGGTTGGTATCCATATCCTCCGGAAGTCTAGGCTGAGAAGGGAACTTGGGAAGCAAACTGGAAATGTGCTTCGCCGTTTCTAAATAGTTTCTATATTTACTTATCTTATTTCTTTCTTCATCGTCGTCAGACGCTTTAGAATTGCAATCTTCTAAGTTTAAGACGTGAACATTGTAATTATTTTCTTTCCTGATCAGTAGCTCCTTAAGTGCCTTCTTCTTAAAAGTCCAGCTTCCTGTTCTCAAATTGAAGTAGTACAGAGGAAGGAATCGTTGCCCATAAATAGCTAGAAATTCCAGTGCAGCTAAAATAAACTCAAACTCCTCCTCTGATATGTAGTAGGGAAAGCTGATTCTAGTCCATCCGGGTTTTGCTCCAACGTAGCCCTATAAAAAGGTAAGAAAATCGTGATGATTTTCCACATGATAATTTTCATAGTCTCAAGGCATGCATGCAGGAATTACCTCTAAAATAGCAGCTCTGAGGGCAAGTGAATGGGCGCCATCGACATTAAGCAGGATGTGACCATAGGGTCCAGCACAAGCGCACCCACCTCGAGCCTGGATGCCAAACAAGTCGTTCAGGAGTGATGCAACCAATGGTCCATGAAGAGGCTTATCTCTCTTGTTCCCACTCTCTCCCCACATGTTAAGCGCATCCCTTATCTCTCTGCTATTGTTTTTGAGGCCAGACAAGGTGGAATTGGTTGTACTATAAATGAGGAAAGACAATATGGCTTGTCGTTTGGTGGTTGTATTTCCTAAAATGCAGATGTTCTTGTTTGGGAGAAGCCTCTGAAGCGCTCTTCGTATGTAGGCTTGCTCTTGTTTTTCAATCACTTGGTAGCCAACGTATTCCTTTACCCAGAAAGCCAATGCTGCTCTAACTGTTTGGATTATTTGTGGAGTGCCACCGTTTTCCCTTTCTTCAATGTCATCCACATATAATGTGTCCTGCAATTGACGATGCATGGTAGATTAACATGTGATAAACATGCTGCTTGTAACTTTTCATGCAATTGGGTCCAGCAGACAAGTCAACATAATTATCCAAACAAGAGGATCAATATACCTTTTCACTTAAGCCGTTGACATAATTAACAGTTCCACCTCCACAAGTCGATGGTGGAGAAGATTTTAGGAGATAAAGGGCATTGCTCATCAGAAGAATGCCCGGCGATCCGGGGCCACCGAGAAACTTATGTAGGCTAAGGAAAATGGCGTCATAGCCATCCATCTCCCCAGACTTCATGTCAATCTCCACGTAAGGACCACTTATAATTAAACTTGAAATTAGCACCTTTATTCGATAACGAATGTAAATTTGAAATTATAAAAATCATTCTTTTAACTATCTTTCATCTAGATAAATCTACCATTAAATTTGTACGGACCCACATGAGCCTACAAATTTAATGGATAATTCATTAAATTTTCAAATAAAAAAAATTGTTGAAAGATAGTTAAAAGAATGAGGTGAACCTAAGATAACATGGCTCCTTCTGTCTATTTATGTACCTTGCTGCAAAATCGAAGCATGCAAAACCTCCATATTGATGAAGAAGTCTAGCAATTGCTCGTGTATCCGAATAAATTCCAGTCACGTTGCTACAAGCCGAAAAGGAACCCAAAATAGGCCTGTTGGCGTGTTTATACGATTCAAGTTGTAGTTGTAGAGCCTCCATGTCTATCAAACCGTCATCATCCAAACCAATCTCTACTACTTGACCCAAGCTTTGCCGCCATGAAAGAAGGTTTGAGTGGTGCTCATAAGGTCCGACAAAAACCACCCACCTTTCTTCCTTTCCAAGACATTTTAGTACCCTGTCTCTCAAAATTGATGGTACGGCAATACCCATTACTTCTTGAAGCCTTTTAATAGCTGCAGTCGTGCCAGAGCCGCAGAACAGGAGGGCATCATCATGGCCACCACCCAAGCATTTCTTGATGTATTTGGTTGCTTCGTGCACCAATTTTGTCGTCCGATGCCCCACGTAATTGTCACAAGTGTGAGTGTTCCCTATGTATGCAGAGTTGGGTACTCAAAAGTTGAATATATATATATATATATATATATATATATATATATATATATAAATGCAT
>NC_081551.1:7990500-7994616 GCF_901000735.1 Corylus avellana | reverse complement strand
CCCAAGAATTATTTTCTTCCCAAGAATTATTTTCTTTCCAAGAAGAACCAGAAACCGCACCTTTGGTTGGGGATGATTCACCAACGACGTCAAAACCGGGAGGAGGAGAATTTTGGCTTTGAAGATCCACCGAAGGAGATGCATCAAATGGAGTTGCAAAGAATTCCTTCCAGTATTTTTGTTCCAGTAAATAGCATTTTTTCAAAGTTTCAAAATCTCCTGTAAATTTTGATCCACCAACAGTAACTTTGAGTAATTCTTCATGTGGGTTCGAAATGATCAAATGTAAATTGTAAAACGCCACAGAAGATGCCAATCCCAGACTTTGTCTATTGATGGTTTGCAGAATTTCCCTCATGTATTCTCTATTTTCTTCATCAGAATCTTGTTTTTCTTCTTTGTCTTCCATAACCTTAACGCTCTGATACCACTGTAGAAATATGTTTAACGTATGATCTATGTTGTAGGAATCTCCCGTTAGGGTGGATATCCAATGGAGGACAAGAGCAACGTGAAAATGAGAGAATGAATAATAACGTACGTTCGTCTCATTATCAAACTCTATTTATAGAGTTTGAATATGACTCTTCATCAAGAGTCACAACTTGTCACTCTATCATAACCTCCATGGAAGGTTGTGATTGGCTATGGGAATGACCACACTTAGGGGTGGGCAAAAACCCGCCCAACCCGCAAACCCGCCCCGCCCCGCCCCGCTCGGGTTTCATGTGTTTTTTTGCGGGTTCGGGTATAATTTTTTCAACCCATGCGGGGCGGGTTGGGTTGCGGGTTTTAAATGTTTTTTCATACGGGTACCCGCCCCGACCCGCCCCGACCCGCTGCATAAGTATAAAAAGAAAAAAACCCTAACCCTACTCCATTAAGCGTCTCCCTTTTTCTTCTGCCGCCTCCCCCTTTTCTCTCCCTCTCAGTCTCTCGTCTCCCTTGCTCTGTCTTGTCTTCCTTGCTCTCTCTCCGCCTCTCAAGCTTCTCTCTCTAGCCTATGTTGCCGCTTCACCTCCTTAGATCACCGTTGCTGCGCCGCTCCCACCTCCACAAACCACGATCTTGTAGATCTAGCTTTTTTTCTCTCTCTCTCTCCACGATCTTGTAGATCCACGATCTTGTAGATCCACGATCTTTGGTTTTCTTTTTCGTTCTTTGATTTTCTGCAAGGTTGTGTATGTTTGTTTGTTTCTCGGGGTTTTGTGTTTATAGGTTTGAATCGTTTGATGTACGTAATGTTTGTTTCTTGGCGTTCTGAGAGGATCGGACGAAAATGGAGGAGAAGAAAGAGGATCTGGAGAAGAACCCGCACAACCCGCAAGCACACACCGCCTGATCCTGGCCCACACCAACCTCACCTGCGTGTTGCTTGCCTGCGGCTCGGGTGCGGGTTGAGCCTTTTGAAACCCTCGCGGTGGGTGCTGGGCGGGTTGGGGAAAAGGTCGCATACCCCGCCTCGCCTCATCTGCCCACCCTAACCACACTAGTTATGGTGTGATCACCCTTTAAACCATCACATTCGTCCGTTTTTAAACATTAAAGGTGATAAAATAGCCATTAAAACTTGACTTTTTTTTTTTATAAAATTTAAAATTTTATTATTAAAAAAAAAATCACAAGGTGACAAACAGTTAGGTCACCTTGTAACCTTTTTTTTCTTTATTTTTTCAATTATTATTTTTTTTAAAAAAAAAATCAAATAATAATTTGATGTTTCTAGTTGTTTTCATTAAAGTTTAAAAAGTTGTGTAGTAGTCGAAGTTGAAAGAATAGGCCGTGCCCATGTAGTAGCTAGCAATAACCCAATCAATACGGGGTGCGACTAAGATGGCCCCCTCTCCATTAATTTGGAGTAGGAATCAAACGTACACAGGATTATTTGAATCTCGGAATCTACGACTAATCAAATTGGAACTTTGGGTTGATCAAAGATTTTGGATAAACATAACTTTAAGATTATGACCTCTTTTGACTTTTGGAGAAATCAATGGTTGTGTTTGGCAATGAAATGAAAAATAATAATAATAATAATAATAATAATAATGATTTTTTGTATAAAAAAAAAATTATTTTGTAGTAATTTTTTTATTTAAATAATAATAAAAAATTATTGATGCGATGTAAAAAATAAAAATATTAAAATTAATTTAAAAAAAAAAACAAATTGAATTTTTACATTTGGTTCGGCCCCTTGCCAAATACAGTCATAATTTCTATCATTTTTTTTAAAAAAATAAACTATAACGTTTTGATTTGTTTAGTTTTCAACACGCGGAACCCAGCCCAACGGAAGCCACCAATCTTATCTCTTTCTGTATGACTGGGGAATAAGAATCACCGCACCTCATAAAAAATAAAAAATAAAATAAAATACACGTACGTGTAAGAATCCTAGGACGTATACGTTAGCAGTGCGCCTGGGGCTAGCCCCCCGACCAAGTTCTTTCTCAGATTCTGCAGCCATGTTATTGTTCTCGAGCCTTGTTTTCCTGCGTCCTCTTGTGCTTTTTTATTCAAGCAAAACCCACACAAAAACTCTTTTTTGCTGGTGTTAGCCTGTAGGCAGTAGGCGTTGCCCCCCACGTGCACTGATCACTTCATTGCCCACCTTTTGTTTCCTTTCCACGTTCACGCACCCAGCTTATGCACAGATACACATGCCCATGCATTTTCATGAATGCCAATGATTCCTTCGCCAAGATGCTCCTCCCTACATTAGTACTCAACCATGTCACTTCCTTCCCATTTTCTAACATGTGTCAAACTTGTGCAGCAAAGCCAAACTCACGTGTCAACCACGGCACAGCTGGCCACACACTTGTAAACCACACGTGCGCAAGTGTTGGCCACCGCTCTCCAACCAAGGGGCCGGTTTGGGAAAAGACTTTGGGACTGGGCAGGAATTTAATAGGGGCGGCCGCAGGGCAAGAAAATCCCAACACGCTATGACTCCGAGTAGAAAGTCCTGCCACGCGGACGGTTCTGATCTACCCACGTAGAAAGTCCCCTTGAGATCGCCGATGCTCTGATTCTTTGTTGGGGGTCTACCGTCTACGTGTAAGAACTTAGTTGTCACGATAAAAAAATTGATGTTTTCTAACGTGGCAAACAGTAATTCATGTTTGCCACGTCGAAAACTTTTGACATGTCTAAATAGACACGTCAAAAAAAATATTATTGACGTGCTGCATTTTCACACGTCAAAACTTTTTAACGTGCCTTTTTGACACATCAAAAGTTTTTGACGTGTCATCCTAACACGTCAAAACATTTTAACGTGTCTAATCAGCACGTAAAAAAAAACAAAAAATTAACATTTGTAAATAATTAGGTAATAATTGATATAAAAAATATGTATTAAAAACAATTAATTTTAATTGGCATAAAAAATTAAATTTGATTGGATAGGAAAATTAAGTTTATCATATTAATTAGTATAAATTACTTGGTATATATGTATACGTATATATATATCACATGCATGCCAATTAATATCACATGTATAATCATTTTATATACTGTATACCAATTAATATAATTATTACATGTATAATCATTTTATATACTGTATACCAATTAATATAATTATCACATGCATGCATCTAATTCAACCATTTCATTAATATTAATTTGAACATGATATTATCATATATATATATATATATATATATATATATCAGTCTAGTAATATTAATATGATAGCCATATTAATTTTTTAAAAATATATAAAACATACTGAATACATTTATTTTATAAGACTCGCAAATCTCACATGAACTCGGCCAACACAAAATATGTGGTCGGTGAGTGAATACATCTAATTATCTATACATCTAGAATATTAATTTATTTATTCTCTAATTAATTATAATTGTGTTGTATACTTGTATGGATATATAATGTGGACATATAAGAAGAAAAAAAATGATATAATAGAATAAATTATATGATAGAGTAAATATAATTTTAATACAAATATAATTTAATATATAATCTTAATAAAATTAAAATAAATATAATTTATTATATTTTAAATTATATAATATAATTAAATATTATATTATATGTTTTTGACATGCCATGTGTGGCACGTCAAAAACTTTTGACGCG
>NC_081551.1:7980308-7990400 GCF_901000735.1 Corylus avellana | reverse complement strand
GCTCCATTGTAAAAGATTGCATTTGATTGCAATAACAGCATGTATGCTGTAGTTGAATCAACGGTCATGATTAAATTTTAAAGTTGACTTACTTTTAGTAACATTTAATAAGAGAGAGAAAATGAAAAGAGATTTTGAGAAATTGAATCTTAACCGTTGATTAAACTACTAGATGATATTGGGATATCTTTGTGATATCATCGGGATTGAACGACTTTATGCCCAACAAATTTAAACGTGACATATAACATTTAATCGTGACGTGCCGCATCAGATCATAAATGTATATATATATATATATATATATATATATAAATTAAAGTGTGCGTTAACTTTGGGTCAGAAATAATTGGTTCCAGACAGATCTTTGCGACGGTAGATACTTCTAGATAGTTGCCTTTTAAGGCAAAGATGTTCCTTGAAGGTTCTAAAATGGCACTTGTCGATTCGGGGGGGATGGGTGGAAAAAACATGTTTTATTATATTTTTGGCAATAATTGAGTTATGGAATGAGCCGATGCGACTATTCAAAATATCTATTAGCTTTGAATGAGTAAAAAACATTATTGGGAAGAAGATTTGTTCATTTTTAATTTATTTTTTGAAACTATTAGATATTTTTGCTGGCAACAAAAAAATATTCATTGATATTTTAGGAAATTAATTCTATTTCATGAAGAAACGTATGTTTTATAGATTTGTGATCTTTAACTTTGCCGAGGAGCGGGTGAGGTTGACAAAGAGTTTTGATACGAGAAAGAAAGAAAAAATTATGGAAAACTTATCTCATAAATTGTCGCTCATTTTATAATATTTCAAAACCTTTTAATTTAGTGTATTCAACTTTTAATTTTTTTTAATGTCTTTTTTCGTTAGAATTTTCTGTTAAATCTCAACAAAATTATCAAAATATCCTTTTTTTAAATAAAAAAAATTTTTAATTTTTTTTTTGCAAAGATTGAGACATGGGTATTTTTAGAAATACTGTTAAATTCATACCAACGCTTTAATATTTGCAATTTTTTTCCCTAAAACAAAGGAGGTATTTTACGAATTTTGTTGGAATTTAATGCAAAATTCTAACCGGGAGGATATTGAAAAGAATTCAAAATTGGATACAATAAATTAAAATAAATTGAACTTTCAGGAAGATATTTTAAAAGTGAAAACAATTCGTTGAGGTCAAGTAAAATTTTTCCAAAAATATTAATTGATGTGATATAAAATAGAAATAAATGTCAATTTTTTCTTAGGAAAAGAGAAATGAGAATAGATAATTACCATAGAGACCCGGTCGATGTTTCTTGCTGATTTTAATCAAAACTGTTTTTTTTATTTTTAAAATCTTTTGTTCTACAATTTTAGATAAAGACTGACTTGTTGAATTGTATTATTTTGTGGCATCTCACATTTTTCTATAGAGACAAAAAGTTGTGTTGCTGATTGCTTGACACGTTCAAGAAATTTGAGGAAATGTAAAACAAGACAGACAATAAATTGACCAGTACATGAATTGAAGTAGCCAGGAGTTTCCTATGCTTGAAGATTTGTACTTCATTGTCATAGCATCAATCATACGTTGAAGATTTGTACTTCATTGTACTTCATTGTCATAGCATCCAGGCCGCCCGCTATAGACGGAATTCTCTATCTAAAAGGCTTCACTCTTCCTCTATTCAAGTGCCTGTCAAAGGACAAAGCCACCTACATACTCAAAGAGATTCACGAAAGTGTGTGTGGAAGTCACTCAGAGGAAGAATGTTGGCCCATAAGGTTGTCTGGGATGAACAAGGACTCCCATGAAATGGTCAAACACTATAACAAATGCCACCAATTTGACAAAGCGACAACCAGTCCACCTAAGGAGCTAAGTCCTCTATCGGCACCATGGCCTTTTGCGCAATGTGGGGTCGACCTGGTGGGGCCACTTCTGACGGGAAAGGGAGGATGTAGGTTTGTCGTGGTCGCCATTGACTACTATACAAAGTGGGTGGAAGCTGAAGCATTGGCTACCATAACTATCGGGGACATAAGGAATTTTCTCTGAATATCGGTCGTTTGTCGGTACGATATTCTTCACGCCTTTGTGACCGACAATGGCAAGCAGCTTGACTGCAAATCTACACATCAGAAATTACTTCTCATCCTCGGGACATCCACAAGCAAACAATCAAGTAAAAGCAATGAATAAGACCCTTGAAAGACGCCTAACAAAGAAAATATCATAATTTTATGCGGAATTAACGGATATTTAAATCTAAACAAACAATAACCAAAAACAGGTAAAATCAAACACAAAGATTTTGGTGATGAAGAGGAAACTTTTTAAAAAATGTTCTAAAAGTAAAACCTCTTCGGCGCAGCTAAACATAGGAAATCACTATCAAAAGATTATGCAGAGATTACAGACACTAGGAACACTTACAACCCTTTGCAAGACCTTGGCTCTGTAAGATCGACAAGCCTCCAACTTGTCTCTTCACTCACAATCTTCTTCAATGTGATTCTCCTTTATTGGACCCTTTCGATAAATTTCAATTAAACACACAATCAAAACTAACAAAAATCCTCTAGGAGGAATCAATTTGGCTCACAACAAAATAATCACTCAAGCACAGCCTCACACGAATTCTAGGGTTCTAAAATTCGTGCATCTCTCTTCTAGATATATATATATATATATATCAAACCCTAGACTTGGGCCCACTAAAAATACGTTTTTGGGCATAATAGGTACGGGGTGTCACAAGTTAATGGGCTATCTGAACAGGTCTTTGCGGAGCAAAAACAGAGTTTCTGAAACTGCTGTCCAAAGAGGGGGAGGACCTGTCCAGACAGGGATTGCAGAGGGTAAAAATCAGCAATCATTAGAAATCTGAAAATTTTGTCGGTCCTTGATCAACAGCTTCGATGGATGGGTGTTTGTGGTCCGATTGAGCTGAAACTTCTCAATGACGTTCATGACACATGAATATACATTATGATTGGTGGAGATTTGATTCCGAGCATTTTATATTAGTGTTTAAGCCCGTAAAAAGTAGCCTCTGCATTTTGGAACCGAATTGAGCCAACAAAAATACTAACAAACTCCTCCTTTGGCAATTTGGTGACAAAACCAAGCAGAATCCAAAGACAACCAAAATGTAGGATATACATGATAAATGGTTGTTGTCAATTCAATTTTCTCCCCCTTTTTGTCACAAATTGACAAAAGGATTCCTGAAACACTTCGCAAAACATATCAAACATATGGAGAACAGGTATAAGAGTGTCACCAACACAAAAATATTCATGATCAAAACTTAAAAAAAATACAAAAAGTATAAAATGCAAGATCATGAAACACATAAACAAAACTCTCCCTCAATGCATGACTTAATAACAATAAGAAACTTGAAATGAACAAGACTTCTCCCCCTCAAAAGGCCAATGAATCCACATGACACACACATCAACGACTCATGTATCTCACAATGAATATCCCAAACATGCTCCAAATATGCAAAATATATATGAGACTAGAAATGACAAGAAACTCATATTGCTTAACCCAAGCAAAGAAAATATTCCAGTCAACCCATGCTTGAGTGGTGTGTGTGTGTGTGTGTAAGCCATTCAAAGAGAAAAATGATCAACTTACAAAATGAGGAGAAAGTTTCACCACCATGAGGTTTTGACAAGTTCAAATCAAAAGTCAAACCTTATCATACTAGGGCCTAGTCACTCTCATCCTATACTTTTCTCTTTGTAAAACAATTTGCATAAGTTTGACACAGTAAAACAAATTCCTTTCAGAATATGATCTTTTGATTTTATTTGTTTTGTTTCACTATTTTGTTTATTTTTTTCTATGAGAAAGTGCCCTTAAACTTGTAGTGCTAATCACAAAAGAGAAAACAGGAATTTATAAGCCCGAAGTTAAACTAGCATATAGTCAATTTGAAAAATATGACTAGGCAAAAATCTCATATGGTTACCTAACAGACCTCACAAATAAAGTGAAACAAAACATCAATTTAAGCTTAAATGTGTGTAAGGGATAAAGTATAAGCAAAATGTACCACATAAGCTCAGGCTTTAGGTAACCACAAAAACAAGTCCATTGACACAAATTTTCATATCATGCATATTAAGAACATTCCAAGACACAAGGAATTAAATCCATAGAAGCAACATGAGAAATTAATAGATTATCTAGGTGCATAAGACAATAAAGAAAAGAACAACAACCAAAGTAAAATATTTTTGTCTTTTTGTTATTTTTCACAAAAGAAATGCACACACACAAAAGACAATTTCAAAACAAATAAAACAAAAATGGAATGCAAAACGAAAAACAACATCCTCTAAGATATGCAAAGATATGTAAGAAAATCAATCCTAGGCATATGGCTAACTCACCTAACATAAGGTGAGATCATCACCACTTCCCCTCAAGTGGTGAATGGTATCATCATTCCTAACCCAAACTTGAGAAATCTTAGGTTTAGACTTATGACTTTGCTCAAACTTATCTAGCCTAGATAGCACTTCTCTCATCATTATGACTAAACCCTCATTTTTTTTCCTAGAATATAAATTTTCATTTATATGCACATGAGGTTTCAAATTAAAACAGTGAGGTCGAATGTGACCTACTTTTCCACAGTGATGACATGTAGGGACAAACATTTGAGAAGGTAATTTCCTTGGATGATGTACGACTCTAGGTGTAGGGTACATGCATGAAGCTCAATATAGATTTTCTTACCTTTCTTACCTTGAGGAGTCATAGCAATTACTTGTTTTTCTTCACTTGAAGATTCTTCTACTTTCACTGGTTTAACAAAAACAGTCTTTGAAGTAGAAGCACGGTTAAAAGACAAAGAAGCAATTTTATCAAATCCTAAACCAGATCTGTCACTAGAATGCTTTTGAATATGCAACATTTTATCAAGCTTTTCACTAGAGAATTTACTCAAGTGATTTTTAGATGCAATCAGATCATTTTGACGGGATTTATTTTTAGCAATTAACACATGATTTTCAGATTTGAGAGTATTGCAAATAGCATGTGAATCACTCAAAGATTTCAACAAATTATCCTTTTCAAGCTCAAGATTCTTAACATCCTTAACAATTTTCAAGTTAGTATTTCTAAGCATAGAAAAATTTTCCATTAAATTGTTAAAGGAGTTTTGAAGATCATTAACCCTATTTGATTCATTATCAAAGGCAGACTAAACATCTGATTGATTAGAATCATCAGAATCATAGGATGCAACAAATGCCACATAATTAGGAGTTTCTTCCTCATCAATGTCATTTAAGGTAATACTGAAGGCTTTTTGATCTTTTGGCTTATTACTCTTGAGGTTAGCACAATCCTTTCGCACATGACCACAGCCAGAACACTCATAACATTTTGGACCACGTGGGTCTCTTTCATTTATATCCTGAGTACTCTCTTTTTGTTTTCCAAATTTCTTGAAAATTCTATGTTCATTCCTAAAATACCTTCTAGCTATCAAGGCAAGTTCCTCATCATCTGGTGAATCCTCATCAGATAACTCATCGGAGTTCTAAGGGCAATATCCTTATTTTTCCTAGGTTGAGGCAAGGAAAACTCATAAGTTTGAAGAGCACCAACTAACTCTTCTATCCTTATGGTATTAAGATCAGTGCATGACTGAATAGCAGTTACCTTCATTTTGAATCTTTCAGGGAGTGAACTCATAACTTTTCGAATAAGTTTAGTGTCAGAAACTTTCTTTCCAAGATTTATCATGGAATTTCTAATTTCGCTAAATTTACCAAAAAAAATCATTGAATGTCTCATCCTCTAATTTTAATATCCTCAAATTGAGAAACTAACATTTGAAGTTTTGAAACTTTAACAAGATTAGTTCCTTCATACATAATTTCTAGGATCTCCCATGCATCCTTGGCACTTTCATAATTTGAAATTCTAGAGAGCATTCATAGCTTTGTTATTCCCTATACGAGTTTGTTTTTCAACATTAGATCATTCGGCTGTCTAATTATCTATAGCTTTAAATCCAGATTCAATGACATGCCAAACATCAATAGATCTTAGGAAAAATCTCATACGGAACTTCCAATAGCCATAATTTGATCCATTAAAATTAGGCACAGTGTTAAGGGTTTGAGACATCTTAAACAAGAAACAAAGATCACACTCAGGAATTTAATCCTTCACAGGGTGAACCTGCTCTGATACCAATTGAAAGACGCTTAACAGAGAAAATATCATAATTTTATGCAGAATTAACGGATACTTAAATATAAGCAAACAATCACCAAAAACAAGTAAAATCAAACACAAAGATTTTGGTGAAAAAGAAGAAACCTTTTGGAAAACGTTCTAAAAGTAAAACCTCTCCAGGGCAGCCAAATTCAGGAAATCACTATCAAAAGATTATCCAAAGATTTCAAACACTAGGAACACTTACAACCCTTTGCAAGACCTTGGCTCTGTAAGATCGACAAGCCTCCAACTTGTCTCCTCGCTTACAATTTTGTTCAACGTGATTCTCTTTTATCGGACCCTTCCGATAGACTTCAATTAAGCACGCAATCAAAACTAACAAAAATCCTGTAAGAAGAATCAATTTGGCTCACAACAAAATAATCACTCAAGCACAGCCTCACACAAATTCTAGGGTTCTAAAATTCGTGCCTCTCGCTTCTATAATGGTGTATATATATCAGTACATCAAACCCTAGAACTAGGCCCACTAAAAACACGTTTTTGGCATAATAGGTACAGGCTGTCCGGAGAGGGCCTTGCGGAGCAGAAATAGAGTTTCTGGAACTGCTTTCCGGATAGGGGGAGGGCCAGTCCAGACAGGGACTACGAGGGTGAAAATTAGAAATCATCTGCAATTTGGAAATTTTGTCGGTCCTTGATCAACAGCTTCGATCGATGGGTGTTTGTGGTCCAATTGAGCTGAAACTTTCCAGGGACATTTATGACACATGAATCTATACTATGAACGGTGGAGATTTGATTCTGAGCATTTTATATTAGTGTTAGAGCCTATAAATAGTAGCTTCTGCATTTTGGAACTGAATTAAGCCAACAAAAATACTGACAACCCTGATAAAGACACTGAAGAAAAAGCTCGAGGATAAGAAGGGATCATGGGTAGAGTTCCTTCCGGAGGTACTTTGGTCTTACAGAACTACAATCCAAACACCAACGAGAGAAACTCCGTTCTTATTGGCGTTCGGTTTCGAGGCAGTCATTCCTGTAGAGGTTGGTTCGATCAGCTTCCGGGTAAAGCACTACAATCCCGAAATGAATGAAGAAAGCATCAAGTTAAGCCTAGATTTGCTCCAAGAAAAGAGAGATGACGCACAAGCACTGCTGGCTTCCTATCAACAAAGAATAGCCAGATATTTCAACAAGAAGGTCAAGCTGAGACAGTGCAAGATAGGGGACTGGGTTCTTCGGAAGGTTAGCATAGCCACTCAGGATCCAGCGGAAGGCAAGTTGGGACCAATGTGGGAAGGGCCATATAAAGTTGTTCAGAGCCATCGACAAGGAGTTTACTACCTACAAAATGTGGAAGGGAAGCCGTTACAGAGACCTTAGAATGCTGAGCATTTGAAACGATATTATCAGTAACCTCTGAGTTTCCACAATTTATTTATGTAATACTTATTTGGGTTAATAACTTTTTTGGTATCTCAGTTTTCACTTTTTTATTTTTTCCCCCTTAAGTTTTAAAACGTGACAAATCTAGTACTCAACCTATGGGAAAAGACAAAATCAATATCTCTGTTAGTTCTGTTAGTCATACTTAACGGAATTTCCACATGTCACTCCCATAATACGACACGTGTCCTAAAAAGTAAAAAAAAATAAAAAAAATAAAATAATAATTAAAAATAATAATATAATTATAAAAAAAATAAAAAAGTAAAAATAAAAATGTAAAAAGTAAAAAATTTATGCCCCCAACATAGCATTCGTCCAATTTCTAAATCAACCATGATCAGCAAATGGAATCCCTCGACAGGTTCAGGCCCTGCTTCGTACTTGGCATTAGAAAGATCCCAAAAAACTTCGATGTTCGAATTTCCGGATTCCATCGATTTGCTTCCTTTCTTCTTCCATCAAGTTGAGCTGGAAGGCCACCGTCGATGGGTCATCGCCGAAGCTTATGCTTAGGCCTTGAGCAAAATTTGTCTTGCACTAGGTGACTGTGATCAAGATTTTCTTCTGGGTGGAGTGGGTGATTCTGTAAACACAAGTGACTTAATTTTGGATTGAAGGTGATTCTCTTACCTTCGACACACCCTTACAGTTTCAGGGCCAAGCCTTCTCCTAGGTGCCAGCGAGAGCTCTTCACTTGAGCCTAGGGGTGGCAAAGTGGGTACCCATACACGACCCGATTAGACCCGCGGGTACCCGTTACACGATTAGCCTATACCCAGACACGACCCGTTTAGCTAAACGGGTAATCGGGTTTGACACGATTATGACACGAAAATAATCGGGTAACCCGACACGACCCGTTTTACCCGTTTAAAATAACCGGGTATAAATGGGTAGACACGACCCGACACGACCCGATTACCCTAAACTATAATTTTTTTTAAAAAAAAAAAATTAAAATTCAAAATTGTAATAATAATACTAATACATCAATATAGTCAATGCAAAAAATTGAGTTCTAACTTCTAAGAGATTAAAGGTTTTAATAAAGGATAAGAAAAAAAAAAAAATTGGAAAGTGACCGTAATTGACAAATTGTACTCCAAAATAAATTACTAAACTCATAATTTCACCTAAACTTAAAAGTTAAAAGTTAAAACAAGTAAGTTCATTTATTAAAATAGTCCACTTATAATTTAGTCCCACATGTAACAAAAGTGTTAAAAAATTAATTTGAACAAAGATACAAATTCTCAGACATTTTTTTTAGCATCCAACCCTGGGCCAAGACTCAATATTTTTGAATTCCATGACCATGAGACTATGAGAGCCATAGAAGACCAAGATCCTTATTTAATTGTGCAAAGACAGAGGAGGTTAAAGGGTCTCCTGGAGTGGGTTTCAGGAAAAAAAGAGATCATAAATGTTTTGGAAGGGTTTAAGGAAGTTGGATAGGATTTTATATGTGGAATTGGAGATTGTTGACTTTTCAACCCAATGTTTTGTGTGAGGGTTCCATCGAATTTTCTTCCCTAGATTGTTGAAGTGAAGAATGGGTTGGTGGTGAATAGTTTCTGTGGATACAAAGATATGCATTGGAATCCCATTCTTCGAGAAGGCTGCAGCATCCCATTCCATCGAATTTTTCCCCAGTGCATGCTCAAGCAATGGTAGGATTATTGTTTCTGGTGGGTGGCCAATCCTTTTGAGGACTGTGGTCTGTGAAATTCACTTCTCATATGCATATAATCCCGCCAGTAACAATTAACATTTGATATCTAGTAATTTTCTACTCATATTTGATACTTTCATACTGCAAATACATTTATCAAAATGTCTAATATAATAGAATAGTTATAATTTAAGTGATTTTCATTTTAGCAACGAAATAAAAAAAAAGCTAACAAAAACAAAATAATAAATACAAAAAGAAACAAAACTCAAAACTACATCAACATTAGATTCATAATTCCTTGCAAAATACAAAATAGGTTCCCACGAGCCAATGTCTATTATGCCACTCCACTTAAGGATCCATGAAGGCATCCATGATCCACCCATATAATCAAAGTCCAAAGATATAAATTATAAAACACTACAAATATAATCAGTTTAAGAAATATTAATAGATTGTGCTCCAGATGAATCTGGAATGTCACAGGAAATTGTCAAAACATCATCTTCTTTGCCATCAAAGTCCAACTTCATTTGTGTGAGTTCTATATCAAAAAATAAGAAGAATTAGTATTATTTTATTATAGTGTAATAAAAAAATAATACACATAAACGAAGAAATTAAATATGGAAATAACTAATATTACCTTCATCTCCATATAACCAATCTTTGGTGCAAACTAATGCCTCAGCAATGTCAGGCTTGAGTGAACTCCTATATTGATCAATCACACGTCCACCAATGCTAAAAGTGG
>NC_081551.1:7979064-7980208 GCF_901000735.1 Corylus avellana | reverse complement strand
AAAAAAACCAAGAAAAATAAAACCGGGTTGGCGGGTGACGGGTCCAGGAAAAAGGCAAAAAAAAAACCGGGTCTGACGGGTCGACCCACCGGGTCTGGCGGGTCGACCCGCCAGACACGAAATTTCCGGGTCTTAATCGGGTAGACCCGATTACGACCCGAACCCGATTAGCCCAAACCCAATACCTGTTTTTTCGTGTCGTGTTCGTGTCGGATTTGCGGGTCGTGTCAAAATTGCCGGCCCTACTTGAGCCCGAATTACCCATAACCAACCTCAACCTCTTCTTCTTCTTCGACTCGGAAACGTTCCGAGAACTCGACGAACCAACCCCTTCCACTCCATCCCCAGTTTTCTTTCTAACAATTAAGCAACCTGAAGAATTCTTATTCTTAACCACAAGCCCTGACTGGCCACCAGATCTCAACCCGTCCTCCATCTACATCAAATGCCCAAAATATAATCCCTAAATCCCCCTTCAATTCCATACCAAATTAATCAATTGAAACCCTGTAATTTGTAGGCTATTTTTTGTGCAGATTGCCGGATCTTCATTAGATTTTGGAGCAACAAAAGTCATCGAAAGGCTGAGAAGTTTGATATATGGATCCACCAGCAACGTAGAATTACAGTCAAATCTGTGGGACTTTGATTACGATGTACAGCCGGATTCATGGAATTTCCGACGAAAGAAGCTAATTGGAGAGCCAAAGAGAGAATGGTTTTTTTTTTTTTTTAATTATATTATTATTTTTAATTATTATTTTATTATTATTATTTTTATTATTTTTTTATTTTTTATTTTTTTAGGACACGTGGCATATTAAGGGAGTGACACGTGGAAACTCCGTTAGTTGGGACTAATGAAAATTAACGAAGGTATTGATTCTGTCTTTTTCCATAGGTTGGGTACTAGATTTGTCTTGTTTTAAAACTTAGGAGGGAAAAAATAAAAACTGTCAAACTGAGGTAGCAAAAAAGTTATTAACCCTACTTATTTATATAACTCATCTCTCTTCAATAAAGTATTTATTCATGAATCAATCCTTAATTGAGCGTCAAAGGACCTTGGTCAAACGACCAACGGGCCCGGTAACGCTTTCCCTGTATTGCAGGGAAGAGAGGGAGAAAACCCTTCAAAAAAAAA
>NC_081551.1:7936616-7979044 GCF_901000735.1 Corylus avellana | reverse complement strand
AAAAAAAAAAAAAAAAAAAAAAAGACTCAAGCCCTGAATTCAACCAGGCAATCGGGGATTCCGAGACAACACCACCGAGAACACATCAATTGGCATATCAATAAGCATAAGGAAATGAGCATGTCAAGCAATCGGAATTTTGTGCAGGCGTTCAACAGATTAACAAGAGAAAAGGTAGACTTATATTTTCATTACAAAATACTCTGTCATTATGAGTTCATTACAAGAGGACTCAAGAACAACTCCCACAAGCATTACAACTGATTACAAAGAGCATGAACAGACCGACACCCTCTCAGAAAGGCGTGCTTGGACTCGATTTGGTACTCCACGTTCGAGAGGACGTTATACAAAGAATCACATTCGGGTATGCACCTAGGAATATGATGAACAAAAAAAAAATATATGGCCACAGAAGGGCCATTGCCATTTATATCAAGGGCTACTCCTAATGACCTTCACTTGGTGCACCATGTTTTTCAAGAGTCCTGGCCTTCCATAGCCGATATTTTCTCCGAAGTCTCATGCACCTCTCCTCTTCCTCCAGAAACAACCAGTGGCAGAATAAACATCGAAGGCTTTCTTCCACCTATTCTCATGAATACAGACAATATAGGCCTCAAGATCTGCAATCCGACGGTCTCGTGACTCCAGTTGTCGAACTTTCCATGCTATTTGATAGTCCTTTACCTCAATATCAGACATCAACTTCATCACTTGGTTGGAACGATCTACAAGGTTTTGCTCGCGTGTCTCTAGTAACAGACGCAATCCTACAACCTCTGCGTCAGAATCACGAGGAACTTGAGAACAAAATTGAGAACACTCACAGCTCTCTCAGGAAACACCCCACTCTCAAGGAATGGAATGCTCCAAGGGTAGGGCCTCGAATGCCGACGCCTCCCAAGCTCTGGAAACATAGAAAAACTACTCCGCCCAGTGCTTATTGTTGGAATACGTACTCTCGAGCTCAATAAATTGGTTTTTCCCGTGAACCATGAAAGTTACCGTCTTGAAAGTAAGATAAAAATGGGGCTCATATATGTTTAGAAATTCGGAGATCGACAAGGTCTTCCCTGGAAACTCGGAAGGCCACAGTAGGAACGTGGCCAAAAAATACCGCCAACCGTTTGGCATTAGTTGCCCAGGGGCTACCCCCAGGAAAGACAACATCTCCCTTATGATGGGAGAAAAAGGCAAATGAAACCCCGCCATAAACATACGCTCATAAACGCATATGTCGCCAGGCCCGTCAATCATCTCGATGGAGCCATCAGGAAAATGTAGAGAAATTGATGGAGGAATATCATAGTTATGGTGGAGTACCTTCTCATATGCCACCAAAAAATAGGATCTTCGTCGACGGGAAAAATCCAAGCGCGGGGAGGAGGAAGACGCTTCGCCAACTAGACGCACTCTGGTAGATGAGCCACCTGAGCGACGAACCAGAGGAACCTCCAGCGACTGCTCATCGGTGGTCTAACCTACAAGAGGTGGAAGTTGTTGAGAAGACATGACCACAGAGAAAGCCAAAACACATCAAGCTTCAGTGGAACAAAAATTTAGAAGTTCTGGAGGTTTGAGCAAAGAATACCAACAATAAAACCTTCATAGAATGAGAAACCTCGGGTGAAGCAACAGAGCATTTAATGCAAAGACATCATGAGCCTGCAGTCACGCCTAAACCGAAGAAACTCAAGTCGTCTTTTCCTTTCAAAAGATGCAACCAAAGGCGCCACCACAGACCGATACCTGTCTCGCTGGTTCTTGTGCTCAGATACAAGCCACACCTAGAAGGACACATGGACAGGCAACATCGCATTTATGCAGGTAAAAACAAAGAATTTGGAAAATCAAAAGATTGCAGTTACCTATCGGATATTCAGAGCGAACAGATGTCAGATCCCATAAGTGGTTAAGAAGCCAAAGTCAATGGGTACAGGAAATCGAGCAGAATACTCGAACAGTTCGCGCTTGAAAAAAAAAAAAGGGAAAAGGGGCACAAAAATGCTAAAGATTTGAATTCTCTTCTCTCGAAGTCTCGGCAAAAGGAATTTGGGAGGTAATTGTTACACATAAATCCACCACTAAGACCCATGGGCCAAGGATCCGACATCCCTTGGAAACCCAGGACGCTTATGTGGGCTTTGTAGATGCGATCCAATACAAAGTCCATAGATACGACGTCGTCTCCTGAATGCCCAAGCCACTTACTCAAATCCGAGAATACATTGGACCGAATCTTCTATACTTAATGACCAGATATGTCCGTTACAGTCAGAACACGCTCCAACTATATGGACAACTCACATATGTCAAGATCCTCGGAACGGTTCACTTTGCCCTTAAAGAACTCTCGACGGTTATGCGCCATCCTCGGAATACTACTAATGGCAATAACAGTTTCATATCAACTATAATTGATGGGGAACATGAATATTAACTCCTCCAGCCGTTATGCCCAGATCTCAGATTCTCCGCCTGGTCATCATAGCTGCACCAACATGATCAGCTATAAAAGACCTCATCTCCAAAGAGACAGGAACACACTTGATACCGTACTAAGCTTTATACTGAGACACAGATACTGACTTAAGCATTAGAGGAGGAATCGCCGACCACCACCCTGTGCATCCTCTTGACGTCTGTTCTTGTTTACAAGATCAAAGGAAAGCGAATAAGAGAGAATCGTTGATTTGCCCTTGGGTCCACCATACCGGAAACTATAACAACAAGGCTCATTTGGAGTCTTTTTAGTCAAATAGAGTTCTATTTGGGTTGCCTGGTGAAGGATAATCTTTTGAGGGGTAAAACTTTCTGACATATGAAAATTCCCTAAAGTTGTTCATGGAGCTGCGAAAATTACTCAAATAAAGAAAGGTAGCCAAAGGTTTTATGCAGTTTGAGGTGGGTGATGGGAGAAATATTCATATTTGGTTTGATTGTTGCATGGCACCTGCTGGTATGTTGTATGAGCAATAGGGTCCTTGTGTGATTCTTAAAGCACGAAGCAAACTAGAAGCTAAATTATCTACTGTCATTAAAAATGGTAACTAGAATTGGTGGCTATAGCATTAAGTGTGTCCTACTTGGATTAATATGAAAGTGTTGAGATGGATTTCAAGTGTGGGAGGTAAAACTTTGGCCTTTTACCAGTTCGAAAGATTAACGGGGAACATTTGAAGTTTCCTTCAAACGATCGAAGTTGAAATTGAACATTCAAATGTGTGCCAACATATTTTTTTTTAAAATGTTGGACACCTTAGTGCTTCTTATCCCTCTAGCTTGCCTATAAGAAGAACATTAGTTACGCCCTCCATCTTCTCCTCTTCTGGTCCAGAAACCATCGGAGAGAGAGTGAGAGAGAAGGGAATGCTAAGGAAGGAGAATCTTGAGGTTGCCCTCAAGAGAGTGAGAGGTAATACTATACTCTAATCTCGTCATAATTACATCATACACTTAGGGTCTGTTTAAGATTGCGTTTGAAGGGCCTAAAAATGCTTTTAACACTAAAAAAGTACGTTTGAAGAAAAACGTATTCGTTTGGTAAAAAATTAAAAGTGTTTTTAAGGGTACAAAAAGCTTAAAAATGACTAAAAGGCACTTTTAGAAAAAGCTTAAAAATGAAGCTTTTACTCAAAAACGTTTTTTGACTTAAAAACTCTATTTATCAAACGCAATTCCAAACACGCTCTTAATCGAGTCAGGTGATGTCTTGAGAATTGTCTACAAATTAATGATTTTTCTATAAGCTTAATTTGTTTTAGAATGTAAAAATAGGTCACAAAAACAAAAAGTTAATTAAAAAGAACTTCACTGTTGGTTAAATAATGCATTCAAAAAATAATAAAAAAATAAAATCCAAGCAATTATTTGTAGAGGCATGGCATCGACCATCGCCTGGTGCAAGTGCTGGGTTGGCTATTATGTTTTAGATTTTCCTTTGACTTTATTAAAGTTTATCCAAAGTTGTAAAATAAGTAGTGACCCAACCAATAGAAATGAAGCAAAGCTTACACATGTGTTGAGGTAGTCAAATGTAACCAAATTGGAAGTTTTGGTTGATCAAGACTTACATAAACTTGAGTTAAGATTTAAGAGCATGTTTGAGATTGTTTTTGAGAAATAGAGATTTTAAGTTAAAATGTAATTTTTGGCAAATGCTTTATTTTTAAGTTTTTGTTAAAAGTTCATTTTGGCTATTTTTAAAGTAAAAAAAAAGTCAAAAAAAATTACTCTTTAGATTTTTTACTAAACATATCAGCTTTTGATTTGGCACAATTTCTTAAATATTAAAAGTATTTTTAACATTCCATAACGTAATCCCAAACAAAATTTAAGAACGTGGCCTCTTTTGACTTTTGTTGAAATCAATACCATGGACTTTGGCTAGACCAGTCATTTGTGAGCTGCCAAGACAAATAGGCAATGGATTTTGACTCTCTGCCCTTCTCTTGCCGTTGGTTAAGGACATTGTTTGTCTATTAACCTTGAATTCCAAAACATAATAGTCTATGAATGGGGAAACAGAAACTCATTAACATTTTTTTTTTCTAAACAAAAAAACAGGAGGAGACAATCAGAGTAATTACTCTACTAGAACATGACCATAATAGTTTCCATCATGACATTAGTAAGAAGTAATGTGGTTTACACTAATCAAACATAAAGATTCTTATTGCGGTAATCGAAACTGTGTCCTAGTGTTTACCTAACAACATAAAAATTTCTTTGAAACCAGTTAACCTCCATCATTGATTTTATTAACACGTCTTTGAATTGTCACTTTTAATGACTTATGAAGAAATCCCACCAACCACTTAACTCAAATTAGTTTGTGTCTTACATTAGGTATTAGATGTTACGATTATGAGTGTTTTATATTGTTTTAAGTACAATTTAAATTACATGTACATAGTTTTTAGACACATTTTTCTCACAAATTAGTATTCAAATGTGACTTTTACCTAAAGCTTACACCTAATTAAAATTTGAGCTTGGACTCCTCCCAATAGCACCTTGAAGCTAAGTTTAGTTGCAGTAATCCCACAAATGGGCGGAGTAAAGATTTTTCAGTTTTGGGAGACGAATTAATATAATAATATTATATTTTTCTTTTAATAAATTATTCTATCTCAATCAAATGATATAACTTATTATTTTTATAAGTTCGACAAAAGTTTGCGTACAATGCAACAATTGAAACCAATACTTATGATGTTATTTGACGTTTTTGGGATAAGTGTGAAAATGAGTCATGTCATGTTTTGAGAGGTCATTCTATATAATTTTATTTTTTCAAGGGTCTCAGCCATCAAATGGATTTTTTTTTTTTTTTTTTCCTTGAAAATTTTGGTGGTTAGCTTAGAAGCTTTTGGGTTTGTGCTTACAAATTCCATTAACATTTTTGTTTCATAAATTTATCTTGTGAGAGGCCTTTTCTATGCAATTGAAATTCTAAGCTTTTGAGGCAGCATGTTATGTGGTGCCTTGAATTTTCTCTCAAGTCATGTGGGGCTTTTGGAATTTTCTCACGTTTTGGATCTCTTTAAGCACCGAACTTGACTCCTTCTCCAAGTCAAATTTGAAAGTCCCTATTTTAACTAGAACACAATTCAGTTCCTATTGGGTTTTGTATCTCTTGGCAACCGATTTTGAGCCTCTATAAAATGGAGGTTTTGCAACAAGGCAAGGTTGAGAAAAATTAGAAGCCACACATCTCATTATGGTTTTCTTACTTTGTTGTATGGCACTTAGAGAAAAAGAGCTTCTTTATTGATTTTTTTTCTCTCTTTTGTGTGAAAGTGAAATTTTGGTGTATTAGGACTTCGAGTTTTAAGTGATTTTCTTTCTGTTATCTATGTACTCCATCTTTTGTAAGTGAATTTTTCCAAGATCGTGTCAACCAGTGAATATAGACTTGTTAAGCTGAACCATTTAAATCTTGGTATCGTGTGATTGATTTATTTTATATTCTGTTATTTTCTGATCCTTTAGGATCTTGAATTTAGTTTCATGTACAACACAGCCAAAAAAAAAAAAAAAAAAAAAAAAATTCTGATCTAAAGGGATTCTTCTTTGGAAAACCAAAAGATAGTTTTTGCCTCAAAGATGCAGTAAGAAGATAAATGAAGAAAGGAACAACAGACATGTCAAAATAGTGCATGTAATGAAAGAAAAAACAATCTATACTCGTACATATAACCTAACAGTCCCATATCTCTATTTAGGAAAAACTAACAAAAAAAAAAATGAGAGAAAAATATATGGGGGGGGAAAAACACAAATGAAAAGAACAATGACATGTAACAAAGTGAAAGAAACAAAACAACTCCTCTAAATAAGTTTGCCATGAAGCAGCAAACAATCCTTAGTTTCCTGCAACCGCTTCATCAGCAGCTAGCCTTCCCAGTAGAATAAACAGGAAAATGCATCACTTCCCCTCTATCACACATTGGCCTTCTCTTCAGCAGCACCCTTTGCTTCTGTTTTCTTTTCTTCAGAGGTGCCATAATTTTGTGTCTCTGTAACTGATGCAACTTCAATTACCTTCTGCGTTTCAGCCTCCTCTTTAGCACTGCCAACATCCTGGGCTTCTGTTTTCTTTTCCTCCGACGTCGTTTCTCCGGCCGGTGCAGCTTCAACTGAGCTCTCTCTTTCAGCCTTCACATGACCATCAGCAACATAAGGGGCTTCTTTTTTCTTCTCATCATCTACAGTTGGTGCAGTTTCAGTTGTTTTCTCTGTTTCTGAGAAATCTACAGTTGGTGCGGTTTCGGTTGTTTTCTCTGTTTCTGAGAAATCTACAGTTGATGCAGTTTCGGTTGTTTTCTCTGTTTCTGAGAAATTTACAGTTGGTGCGGTTTCGGTTGTTTTCTCTGTTTCTGAGAAATCTACAGTTGATGTAGTTTCGGTTATTTTCTCTGTTTCTGAGAAATCTACAGTTGATGCAGTTTCGGTTGTTTTCTCTGTTTCTGCCTTCTCAGAAGCATATACAACTTCTGAGACAGGAGTCTGTTGAACTGGAGCATCAACAACATCTGGGGCAGGAGTTTGTTGAACTGGAATTTCAGGCTTTTGAGCATCGACAACATCAGGGACAGGGTTCTGTTCAACCAGAATTTCAGTTTTTTCAACCTGTAAAAGCGTGGTTTCAGATTCATATGTAGGTTTTATATTCTCTGGTGGATCTTCTTGTTTTGGTGGCTCCACTGCAGGGTTACCATCTCCTGTTTTGCCTTTCCCTTCCTCATTCTGCCAAAAACAAAAACAAAAGAACAAAGTTTAGTGAAAAAAAAAAAAGAACCAAGACTTGTCCCAATGATTATGAGAGAAAATGTCATCAACAATCTGATGTGAATTGTGATATATTAAATAATTGTAAATTCTTCAAGTACACAAATCAACAGTCAAAAAGGAAAATCTAAATCCAACATAAATCTCTTCTAAACTAGGTTAAAAAAATTTCATTCAACTTAATCTATAAAATTGTTATGTGTTCCTTAGCATGTGAAAAATACATGGTGACAATCACACGGTTTTTTAATAGTTTCTTAGCACGTGAAAAACACGTCATTTTTTTATTAAAACTAATAAAAAAGGGGGATAACTTCACTTTAGACCCTTGAATTACCACACGATTTAAGAAACTTCTTCCAAACTTCAAAACCTCTTAATTTGAACCTCTGAACTTTCAATTGCAATCAATTTGAACCTCTTGTCTGATTTTAAACGTTAAAAGTGAGACAATGACGTTTATACCACTAACCTTTTTATAAAATTTCAAATTTACCCTTAATTAAAAAAAATTTTTTTAAAAAAAAAATCAAGGATATTTTGGTCATTTTAGGGGTAAATTAGGGAAGTTAACGGCTAAATCTGACGGAGGGGTTTAAATTGACTGCAATTGAAAGTTTAAGGGTCCAAATTGAGAGATTTTGAAGTTTGGGAGGGCCTTCTCAAATCGTGTGGTAACTCAGGCGTCTAAAGTGAAGTTACCACTAAAAAGAATGTGCTTCTCACATGCTCAAGGGACACAAAATAGGTTTATATACTGATTTTGAAGAATTTCTTCCACTTTCGTCCATCTAAATCATATGGCCAGAAAAATAACTATGAATTGTCCCAAAGGGTATGAAAAAAGATGTCATCAACAATCTGATTTGATATTTTAGAATGAAAAATTCTTCAAGTGCATGAAGCAACAGAGGAAAAACCAGAAACTAAATCATATGGCCAATATATTCATACACTAATCTTTGGCTACTAATCCCATATTAAGCAACCAAAAATTTTAGCCATCAAAAAATCTAAGTTGTATTTCGACATATAACTTCACAAGTAGGTTTGGCAAGATTTTTTTAAAAAGAACTCCTTTCGCTTCTCAAACGCTAAAAGCTCTTCCGAAATGTTAGTTAAACAACAAACAGACTATTAATTTTTAATTTTTTTTTTCAATTTTATTAATTAACAAGCAATACTGACATATCAAAGTGATTTTACAATGCTGAGAGTGATAGGTGCACAAAGACAAAATTATATATATTTAAGAGCCTGAGGAAAGAAATTAAAAAGAGGAAAACAGAGGATGGAGATCTAAAGTTCAATGGTTGTGACCAACCATTTGACAAATATGATCAAGGAGGTCCCATTTTATCAAATCAATTGACTCTGGTATTTATGTGCTTACCAACCAGGCATGTCCTGTGTGTTATTTTTTGATCAACAGTCTTTTTCAACACACCCAAAGTCTAAGGTTTTGTTTGGAAAATGCTTTTAAAAATGTGAAATGTAAACATAATTTTGAGAATTTTGCAAGTATAAAGTGGTTGAAGTTGTTTATTAATGCTTTACTTTTCTCCTACGAAACAAAAAAAACTCTTCAAAAAAGCAATAAAAATAGCTGAGATTACGTCAGAAACTTCAAAAATACTCTTAGTACTTCAAAAGATATGTCATACAGAAAGTTGGTCTATCTGATAAAAAAATTAAAAAAATTAAAAAAAAGAAATTAAACTTCAAAAGTTTTTTTTTTTTTTTTTTTACTTTTTTCCACTAAAAATGGGTACAAAAACTCACTTTTGAAAAAAATAAAAAAAATTGCTTTAAAATCTCTATTTCCCAACACAATCTTAAACATGTTCTAGAGTTTTTTAACATTGCATACTGATGATTTGTTAAATATGCAAATTTACCACGAGCAATGATTTGGCAATCTAATTTATTACAAATACAAATGTACTACGAGCAACATTAAAAATCAAATTTTTATCTCACAATAATTTTGAAAATATCGACTACCCTAATGCAATGCACCCATCATCGACTATCCTAAGTGAAAATGGAACCACAAAGGGCAAAAGCCCTCCTGGGTGTCTTTGAGGGGGACATGAAGACACAGAAAAGGCGTTAAAAAGGCAAACATATCGCATGGTCTGCCTTTGATAGAGGATAATTAAGGATATGAACTGAGCACAAAAAACCAAAAGAGAATCCAAAGCAGCTGGCGGGCCCAGGGCCTCGACAGTACAACACGCTTGTTTGTCGTCAAATGGAAGATGCGATGCATTGAGGAAGATACCTTTTACCTATACCCATTCTCTCCACCGCAACTATACATATCACATCATGACAAACAATAACTAACCAACAATTTTTTCCCAACGACAATTGCGGATTAAGATGCACGGCAATTTCGACAGCTAATTATGATAAATATAAAAGAGACAGACATAATAGCTAGGTTTCATCTCGGACTGATCCAATGGTTGATTTGAAGAAAAAATGTAAAAAGATCATTTTTCTACTCAGATAAATATACAAGAGATAGAGACATAATAGCTAGGTTTCATCTCGGACTAATCCAATGGTTGATTTGAAGAAAAAAAAGGTAAAAACATCATTTTTCTACTTAGATAAGTATACAAGAGACGGAGACATAATAGCTAGGTTTCATCTCGGGACTGATCAAATGGTTGATTTGAAAAAAAATATATATATATATTGCAAAAAGATCATTTTTCTACTCAGATTGGTAGATCTTATGTTTATTCTATCGAATATTGCTAAGAATGATGTGACTTTTAAAATCACCATTAAATTATTGATTGATTACTATTGCATTTAAATTAAATAATAATTTTAAAAATCACTTCATTTTTTAAGAGCACAAGAGGAATTTTTAGAATTATTTATATTTTAGCAGTCTAAATTACTAATTGCTGTGAATCTCGATTCGAAGATGATCTCGACTATCCTCTACAATTTTGATATATATATTTATAGATAATTTTTAATTATCTTTAGATTAACTTATTAAAATTTTATTATATCAACACTGCTATATTCTAAAATTATGATAAAGTTAAGTTAGTAAACAATGACCTGGCAAAAATGATAAATATTGATATGAAAAAAAATTAGTAATTTAAATTAAAAATTTTGATAGAAAATTTATATGATAAAATATTATATAAATTATAAATATGAAGACCATGAATGAGTTAATAAATTTGATAAATACTTATATAATAAAATCATATCCATTTAATTTTCAAAAAAAATTGAGATTAATAATATATTACAAATTATATAAACATCTTAATCCAAAGAAATTAGCTACGATATATATAGCTGGAATGTTTCAAAAAAATCAATTAAACTTTTGTTTGGGATCACAGAAAAACATAGAGTTGCCCATCGAATTTTTCGATTTCCGGAAAACCCTTCAAAAATAAAAAAAAGCACGAGGAAAACAACTATTTTCATGTTCTTTCGTTTTCCGTCAGTTTCCTACTAACCAAACGGAACCAGAAAGATGAAATTCAATGAAACAATCGACCAGATAAAACTATGTAAACTACTAAACAACGATTTGAGTTTCTTAAAAGACAAAAGACCGACAGATTAGAGAAACATAAAGCAGACAGGATTGCAAATGATCAAACGCAAAAACCGGAACACTTCGATTCGCAGCTCTGTCGCCCATTTCAGGCCAAAAACAGATTAACAATTCAATCAAAATATTTATTAAAAAGTAAATACGTAATATAACAATTTTTTTTAAAAAAAGAAAAGAAATGTAATGATTACCTCCTTGAACAAGATGCTGAGGGAGCGGCGCTTACTGTCCTGGTCGTCAAGCTTGTCATCATCAACAATCTCCTTGACCTTATCACCCTCTTCAACCGCCTTGGCATCGATCTTCTCACCCTCGGTAACACCAACGACAACTACAACAGGCGGCTCGGGAGCCGCGGAGGGCTTGTCCTCCTTAGTCGGCTCGGGAGCCAGCGCATCCTTCAAGACCTTGGGCTTGGTCGCACACCCTCCCATCTCCTTCTAAAAAAGTTTTTTTCTTTCTTTTTTTTTCTCTCTCTAAAAAGAGCTTTTTGGAAAGCCAAGAGAGACCTCCTTTTATAGACACACAAATTCGGCGGTTGTCTTCCAGTCCCGACATTTCTTCTCCCGCGAACAAACATTACTAAAATAGTAAATATGTTTTCGTTTCATTTTTCTCATTTTTTTTCAAAAAAATAAAAATAAATAAAACCATAAAAGAGAAATCTGAGGGTCACCGCCAGCTGTGGATCTCACAGTCCTCATGGATAAGCATTTATCTTAATTTTTTTTTTTAGTTATTAGTAATTTGAATAATAATTAGGAAAAAAATAATTGTAAAATCAATCCATCTTATTTACTTGATTTGTAATACATATTAAGATGAACTTAGAAGTCTTTGAAATATGACAAAAAAAATTATTTTGTTCCTACAGCTAAATTACGTTAACTTACCGTGTGAGACTTACTTAAATAGAACATGAATTACAATTTTATTTAAATAGATTTTATTATATTAGTGAGTAAAATTTGACTATAGAAATTAAATTTTAAGTTTATTTTGATATTATATGCGGTTAATTGTAAATTAAGTAAACTACATAAATTAATACAGTATTTTTTCATAATATTGATTCAAATTACTAGTGATTCCGATAGGTAATTACAACTTGTGTGATTGTTAAAAAAATTTTATTGTTAAAAAAAATAAAAGGGTAAAGTCCACTTAATTTCTTCAAACTTTCGACTCAATAACAATCTATCCTCAAACTATCAATTGCAACAATTTATCCTCAAAATTATCAAAATAATGATAATGTACCCTTAATTTTAACAAAATGATGAAATTATCCTTATTAAAATAAAATCTAAAATACTAACATTTATTTATTTTTTTTCAAATTTTTAAAAGTATTTTTGTCTTATTAAAAATTTTATGGAGATAATTTCGTCATTTTACAAACATTGTAGAGTTTATTATTATATTTTTTATAATTTAAAAGATAAATTATTATAATTAATAGTTTGAAAAGTAAATTGTCATTAAACTGTAATTTTTAAGTAGATTTTACCCGAAAGAAAAAGAAAAGGAGAGAATTTGTGAAGTGAAAATAGGAAGGTGAGGAGAATGCGGAGAAAATGGACGGTTGGAGCGAGGGACATCGGTTGGGGTCGCGTGTGTGTTGACAGGTAGGCAATTGGAATTGGGGGCTGTGGGGGAAGATATGAGTTGGATGTGTTTGTGTAGGTGGGTCCCTGTCTACCAGGTTGGCCTAAGGAGACTTGGGGCCCGTTTTAATGAAGATGGGGGATTTTGAGGAAAGAAAAGAAATGTCGGGTGGTCCCATTGACCACTAATTAGAATTCTTATGAATGTGTTTCAAATTGTTTTTTAATGGATTTCTTTTGGTCATCTAGATCCATTTTATTAGCTAGAAACCATTTTAGTGAATTAGGATTGATGGGTCTAATATATTTAATTAATTTATTAAATTATAGTTTATTTATATAGTTTTATATTTATCTATCGATACATCTCGAACCCAACACATAACATTCAAGGCTAACTCTCAATGGAAAACTCAATTAATTAAGAACCACGCTTCATGAATCGGTGATCACTAGTACGAATCCACCTTTTCCCTTTTTTCCTTCTTGTACAGATATGTCAAAAAAGATATTTAAGTATAATAATTTTTTATACAACCTGCAAACCTGTCACAAAATTAAAGTACTAGAATTAAAGAGTCTGACATATTTAATTAAAATAGATCAAATTAATGTTAAATTATATAATTTTAATTTCATGTCTCGACATAATTTAAATTAAACAAACAAACACGAATTGTTGTCCTAAACCATGAATACAAAGGTCGCATTATTTCGTGCAAGAAAAAGAAATGAATTGCATTATTTTCACTAAAAACTAATTAATATTTATATTTTAGATAAACTATCAATAATGGTGTTAATAAATTTGGATGACTATTCAACTGATGGGTGATGAGCACTCTTGATTTTTTTTTTTTTTTCTTTTTTTTAATTATGATATTATTTATAGTCGAATGAGCAATAAGCTGGGCGATTGGGAATGACGACGGGGCAATTAAATAGTTGAAAGCCAGCTTATGACAAAAAAAAATTTAAGACTTGTCAAAAGAATGACTTGAGAATTGAGAACTTGAGGCCCAATCTTTTTCTCCGAATTAGTAACTCTTTTAGGTTCTAAAAATTAGAACAAACTTTATTATAATTGGGTTTTGCTTGCTTATCTCAAATTGACTGAAAAAATCATCACCCTCACGTATGGGTAGCAATTCATGTGTTCTGCGTCGGGTTTTGGTCATGTTGATGTAAGAGTATATAAGATTATATAGATGAATCATAATCTAACCTTTTTTATAACTCAAAAAAGACATGATAAAAATCAACTGTGGCTATTTTATATAAGTGTGACTATAGTGACATTTACTCACTGGGAGCCACATAGAAGAGACATAAACGGTGATAATCGCAGGTGCTCTCTCAAGTCCAATTAAGCCATAACTTAATTCAACCATATTAGGGCATCAATAAGAATTAAGGTGGTTTACACTAATTAGACATGAAGATTCCTATTGTGGGATTCGAACCCATGCTCTAGTTTTTACTTAATCACTTTAGAAATTTTATTAGGTCATTGAACCACAGATTAAGATCTCATATAATTTTCTTTAAATTTAAGATTCTTAAATTCATAAATTTCAACCGTTCATTTTATCTAAGCGTCTAAAATAAGCTTTGTTTCAGCATTTATTAAGGAAGCTACCCTCAAGGAATTTAATAAGCCATATTTCCTCATTAAATGCTGAAACATGGCTTATTTTAGGTACTTAGATGAGATGAACGACAAAGATTTATAAATTCGAGAATCTCAAATTTAAAGAAAATTTTAGGAGATCTTAACCTTGAACCACCACCTTACCCATTTAATTTAACCGGTCAAACCCCTCAATCTTAAACCGCTAATTATGCATTAAGTTCGAAATCAAAGATCGTGTTAAAAATTGTTAGATCCAAACTCCAACTCCCTCTAATTCTTTTCAGACCATCTAGATTGTTTGGATCTACAGTTGTCTACATTATCACCTTTATAATAATAAGAGAAAGTCATATCCTGTCGTTGTTATCATATTCCGCATCGTGACATTGTTAACATATATACTGCTTAACGAAATAGGAAAATCTTAGGAAAAGCCATAATCTGAGGGAGTTGTACCGTTTTTGGCCGGCGAAATATGCTTTAATGTATATATTTTATGTACCACTTTTTTTGCTTTGGGACACCAAAAGTTGTGGTGTCCTAATAATTACATCGCGTTGCCCATTACACAAAACTATCCATGCGTTTATGATTTCTTAATCCTTACTCTCCACTTGTATATCCATTCATGCTTCCACATTCTACAAACTTTTCCATTTCACTAATCATTATTTTATTTTATATTTGGAGATTTCTTTTTCAAAAGTATATGGCCAATCATTTTCAAACTTCAATTTTCGATATTTGGTCCTTCAAATTTTCATTTTTATTGTCATTCTTACACCCTTTAACTAGATTGTGATATTGAAATGGACACAAAGTTGCACATGTGATGCATACAAATCTTTAACTCAAAATACTAAAATTGCTCTTATGTAAAGGAGGCCAAGGACAATTTGAGTTTTTTAAGTAAAAAATTTTCTTGTGCGGATCATGTACTCAACTTTTTGTCTATTTTAATACTAAAATCTTAGAGCATCTCCAGCAATGATTTTCATTTTAACTATTCAAAATATAATTTTTTTTTTTATTTTAGTTACTAAGAGAAGTGTTAGAGAGCCAAACAAATGAACCCAGAAAAATTTTCAAACTAACGTGGCAAGGGTTTTTAAATTAAAAAAAAAATGCAATTCCCTCTCTCTTGTCTACTACGTCAGTTTAAAAAAAAATTCTGAATTCATTTGTTTGGTTCTTTAGCACTTCCCTTTTTTACTACACACTTCAACAAAACATCTATTTTAACTATCTTTTTTTTTTTTTTTTTTTTGACATTATCTATTTTAACTATCTACTATAATTAAATATTATTTTATTATTTTTTATCATTTCCTTATATAATAAAATATTACTTAAAAATTGTTATAGTAATATGAAAGTTTACTGTATCAATTATTGAGAAAAGTTATATTTTACAAAGACGGTTGAAGCAAGAAAATAAGGCATAATAGTTAAATTTAGCTAAAAAACTAATTTATAAAGACTGCTAGAAATGCTCTAACGAAGGGTATGGAACTGTTATTACCTACGCCCATTTCTCTTTGAATAAGTTTTATTTCTTCTTCTTTTTTTCTTTTTTTTTTCTTTTTTCTTTTTAGCATTGAAAAATAATAACAACGAGAGTGTTATGCTATTTTTCTATGGGACCTCCCCTATAGTATCGTCACCGCATTAGTGTTTAACCACCAAGTTCTAGATGAGTTGGTGTGGTTTCTCCATGCTTAGGACACCAAAATATCAAACCATTAATGAAGAAAGCCATAATAGAAAAGTGTTTTGGCTATGATTGTGAGGCCAAATTTTTACTAGAGGAGTATAGAAACACATAATGTGATAAATGGAATAATAATAATAATAACAAATAAAGGAAATATAATAAATATAGAGGTTAGGGTAGTTCGGCATAATAGTCTACATCCACACACTAAACCCTATAAGGCGACATATTTCCTTGATTTATGATTTGAGTACATATGTCTATTTATAGAGCTTTACATGTGATTTGAAATATTTCAAATACAAACATATTCCTTAAATCAGGCTTAACAAATATTATCTAAATCCTTTGATTTAGGGAATACAAAATCAACATTTAATCCAAAAGATTTATATCCTTAATATGCCTCGCAAGATGAACGGTCCGTTAGTGATCATTGATCTTGAACATATCGGGTGGTTGGAGTTGATGACACCTGATTTGAAATATCGGCTACTCTTGAACTTGAATGGCCTGGATTTGAGCATCCGCAACTTTTTGCCTAGCATCGGTTACCTTGAACGAAATTTTGACATATGCAACTTTTGGCTGGAATTTTGACACCGGCTACTTTTGGCTGGAATCTTGACATCGGCTATTGTGGCCGGAATGAGCCAACTATGGGCCTGAAATGGGCCACAAGGGCCAAAACATCTGCCTATTTGGGGCTTTTTTTTTTTTTTGTTTGCTAAACGAAACAAAGAATATGAGATGTCATTTTTTCTATTTTTTAGGCAAGCAATGGATCTCATAGATCATTTTCTTCTCTAATACATGTTAAAATCAGAGATAAAATGATTAGAGGAGAAAAATGAAGTAGAGAGAAAAAAAAAATTGCAATACAAGATCTAACCATTGGCGTTAGCCTGTTAGTGATACCATGTTAAACCACCAGTTATCTTAAAAACTTAAACTTTTAGGAAAACTAGTGATTTAACATGGTATCAGAGTCAAAGGTTATGAGATCGAACCTTGACTCCATCAATTCACCCTCCATTTAAGTTAAATATTTTACGTGTTGGGCCTCACCAATTAATTAAAATGGAGTTTGAGTCCACACGTGAGGGAGAGTGTTAAACTAATGATTAAGTGATTAAATTTACATCTTCCTATAAGTTTAAGCTTTTAGAATAACTGGTAGTTTAACAAGGAGATATCATAGGCCTCTGCCTGGCTCTCTATCTATCCAAAGGATGAAAAGGGAGATGCCTTTGATTTTTTCCATGTTGTCAAAGAGTTGAACAATGCTTTTTTCATATGGTCAAACAATTGAACAATGATAATAGACAGTGAGTACTTGATTGAATTGATAGAATTACATAGGAACAAGGATGTCTTAATTGCATACATAATTGTACTTCTACTAGACGCCTATTGTAATGATAAACGACTCATCTCATTGTGACCTTCTCTTGAATTCACAAAACTTATGTTGTTCCATTCCATCCCTGCAGGAGCAAAGAACCCATAATTGTATTGATTGTACAACCGGAGGCTCTAGAAAGTCGGAATAGGAGAGCACTCATCTTAGGGTGAGCTTACTACTTAAATGCTTTCAACAATTATCCACTCCACACTTGGCTACCTACCTTTTACCATGGGCATGATACTTAGTACACTATAGGTGCGTCCTTCTCGATCCTCTCATACTAAGGAAAGGTCATCTCAATGCTCTAAGCCCCGCACATGATATGAATTGAACTATCTCATGAATTCTAAACCCAGCTTACACATTGCTTGAATGAGTGAACAACTCAACCCTTATAACATATTATAACCCCAAATGGCAAAGAGACGACATTGAGGGGCCCACTCAAAGGACCTGCTTGGACCAGAGAGCTTACTCTGGCAGGGGGCCCTCTCACAACTATCATGTTATTACCCATGCCCCCTTCTTTTTGGATAAGGAATGACAAGGGATTTGAATTGATCAATTAATCATTTATGGTTGTATTCTGCTAATATATATATATTACTAACCATATATTATATACTAGTTATCTATATAGTTATATACTTAGTAACCTAAATAGATATATAATAGATGGGTACTAGTGATTATATAGTATATACTATATTACATCATAAGCATACACATTATGTACTTATACTATAGTCTATTGTCTATTTAAATACTAGTTGCTTAAATAGTTATATATGGTTACTTGTATTTATGCTTACATATTAACTATAGTTATATACTAGGGAAAAATATAAAAAAGCCCCCCAAATATAAAGCCTCACCATGTTCAAAAAGTACTAAAGTAGCCCATCAAACTACCAAAATATATCAAAAAGGCCACTTATTTTTTTTATATTCCTATAATACCCCTATTCTTATAACAAATAAAACAAAAAAATAATTGTAAAACAAAAAAACAAAAAAAATTTAAAAATACAAAAAAAGGGCGAATAAAAACAATTTTTTACGGAATTTGACTCTAGGGACTAAATTGTTTTTTTTTTTTGGAATATTTCAAGAATCTTTGATTTTACTTTCATACGGCATGAAGCAATTTGTCATTTAGTCCAACTATAGTGACTAATTATTTATTTATTCCAATTTTTTTTTTTTACAATTATTTTATTATTTTATTTGTTAAAATAATAGGGGTATTATAGGAATATATAAAAAAGTGGCATTTTTTTATACATTTTGGTAATTTGATGGGCTGCTTTAGTACCTTTTGAACATTATGGACTCTATCGCAAACGACTATTAGTTTAGTGGGCTTTTTTATATTTTTCCCTATATACTATTATGCATGTACTTAGGTGTAGCACCCCAGTCCCATATTGGGAAGATATGAGTAGTCCATATATAGTTAGTAGTTTATAAGAAGAGTCATGAGTGTTAAGTCTCACATTGCCTTGTTACTAGGTGAAACTAAGCTTTATAATGAATTCTAGAGAAGCTCCAAATTTTTTAGTTATTTTGGAGTGATAGCGTAGATGTAGCTAACGCTTTTTCCTAAGCCATTACATCAAGTAACTTTCATAAATATATACATATAGTATACCTATAACTATAAGTATTCTTAATACACTTATATATAATATATTTACTATGTAAATACACTATATATAAAAAGATACATTTATTTTTATATACAATTAACATTCTATATATTTAAAGATACGGAAGGTAAATGACACACATGTGATAGTTTTATAGAAGAAACTGTAATTTACTCTTTTTAAATTGGGGTTGCAGTTGAATATGGTGATATTTGATAGGTATAATGTAAATTATATGTTAGTTTATGGTGGTAAATTGTAATTATCCTATCATTTTTGAGTGTGTCCATCTATAACCATTTCTAGACCTCATCTATTATAGGAGTACTAAATAATTCTCTAATAGTAAATGATGCACTAAAATAGGTGATGTGCAATATGAAAAAACTACACTTAACCCCACTCTCCCCTAAAAGGAAAAAACTAAAACATGATTCGTAAAGGTGTTACCAAATTTTAAAATGTGGTACTTTACCCCTTGAAATTATCATTTTGTTGCAATTTAAACTCTTCTTTAATATCTGGTGTTAAAATGGACAGCATACATGACGTGCACGTGCTATTTTTGTTTTTACTTGAAATGTCCAAATTATCTCTACAAATTATATTACAAAATGCATTAAAAATAAAGAAAAATAAATAAATAAAGTGTAACACCCCCAAAATTGGCGTTGACCATTTGGTAGGGTTACTAGCGATTCATCCAATTGAGTTAACTAGTAACTAACTAAAGGGATCGCCCATCTAGCATGCTCAGAGTAAATGTAACGGAAGATGAAAATGACAAATCTGAGATATCTAATAATCATAAAGTATGCATGTAATTACATCGATCATAGGCTTGGAGCTATTAATTGATATAGTTATTCTAATTAAACGTAGTGTATGCAAAACTGACTCTAGGTTCTTTCCTTTAAAAGTCTTTTCAACAGTTAACATAACAAGCCACAAATACTGCATAAATCTAAGACTTAGTCAGTAAATCTCATAGTTGAGTATAGAATGAGCTCTGGTTTATATGCAGTAATAGACATGTATTTGTTTTGGTAAGCAATTGAGGTGTTGCCTCTGTTATTACACCATAAAAATATAGTTTTGGTTTATGAGATACATATGCATAATTCCAACGACAACTGTTTACAAGTTTTAATACAAAAAACTAATGTTTTAATAGATTATAACTATCATGCATGGTCTACCCGAGATATTACCCATTCTCAGCAGGGTTGGCGCTGTCTTAAGAGATTTGTAATACAATATTGGTGCTCTAGCTATTGTATGCTACTGTCCATAACACTAGCAGTTTATCCGAGTCCGACCTCGGGTGGCCCATGGTACTAATGATGTACCTCCTGTAGTGACCCGTCAATCAAACATGGATGCACCGGTCACGAAACACTTATTGAATCCAAAACCCGTATAACACGCGCACACACACACATTTGACCATAGAATAAAGTATATATAGTAAGCTCATGACCATTATACCGCACGTACCGGTATACCATATCATACGATGCATCTTATTAATAAGTTATTAAGGCATTTATCAAGTTACATGAAAAAATAATTATGCTCATAACATACGTGTGCTCAATCAGCTAACATAAAACTCGCTCGATTCCTAAGACATTTTGAACCCCTGCTATAACGAAATATAGTTTATCGTTATGCTCAGTACTAGGGAGCCTATTTTAAAGACATAATGCCCTATCGAGTAGCAAACTAACTTAAGGTCACAAAAACCCTAATTTCACACATTCTGGACACTATTCAAATGTTCTAACTTATGGCTAAACCTTTGGGCTCAAGGGCAACCGTTCAGTCATAATGCAAAGAATGTTCGGTTAGATGCCAAAATGCATGCAAAGCCCCTATCTTCAAATCATCATGTAACAAATCTCATATTAGGTTCTTAATGGGTGCATGTAACATAACAAACCATAACAACATGCAAACCTAAGCAAACATGAGATGTTTTTAAAATGCTTGAAAACAATTTTCTCTTTTTAAAGAGAATGATAACACAAACTCATCATGGTATCTTAAGACTTCGTAAAGAGCACGGACATTACAAGAATAACATGAAAATCAAGTGAGTTTAGAAGAGTTTACCTTGAAGATGGTAAACCACTCCAAAACCTCCTCATTCTTTCTCTAAAATATCTTCTCACTTTAGAATTAGGGTATCTAGTGAAGGGGTGGAGTTTGGGGTAAGAAGGAGATGGTATTTATAGAGGGAGCGGCATGCTTTGGTTTGAAAATGTGGATAATATGTTAAAATTGCTTTTCAGACTGTCACCGAATGTTAGGTACTATGTGCGAACATTCGGTGTACTGTTACATAGTAGTTCTAGGGTTACAGGCTAATGGTTCGGCCAATGTCCAATGGTTTACAATTTGGTCAACTAACATTCGGTGTGGTCCTTGGTCGAACGTTCGCACTAAGGGTTGGGCTCGAACATTCGGTGGTTCCTCAACGAACGTTTGGTCAAAAGCTGAAATTGGGCTTTTATGCTATTTTCCGAATATAATGTCTCCACAAAGAGTATCACTTTTATGGTTATAATTAAAACTCTTTAAAATTAATGGGGCATTATTGACTTAAAACAAGCAGGTATTTTAATAAATTCTTTTTTTAGGGTTTTGATATTTTGGGGCATCACATAATTAAAGATAGTTGAAGGGGGGGGGGGTGTTGAACCATCCCCAAAGACCATGGGGATGCTTTAGCCACCCCTTTACCGACTTTAGTGTGGGTTGGCCACCCCTTACCAATTTAGAGGTAGCCGAACAACCACTATAGCTTTTGTGAGAGGTGGTTTGGCCAACCCCCTACCTCTTCAGCTTTCTTTTCATTATTATTATTTTTTTCTTATTTTTAAATAATATTTTTATAAATTTTTAAGGATAATTTGAACTATTATTTTGTAATTTCTCATGTGCACTTCGCATCTAATATTGTCCATAAATTTTAACATCATAAGTTAACAAATGGTGCAACTTGCAACAAAGTGATAATTTAAGGAGGCCAAGTGTCATCTTTTTAAAGTTTGGTGACATATTTGCAAATCATGTGTAAATTAGGAGGGATTTAGTGTAATTTTCCTTGTATATTATTAATCACAAAGGAAGATTCAAATAAAGCAATAATAAAGGATCCTTTAGCAAAATCATATATTCATGCACATCATGATGTAGGTATCACTTTATTCATCTTGTTTGTAGACACCATTGGACCAAATTAATTATTATATTGGTAAATAAAATTTGCCTTCACATATAATGCATGTAACATCATGTGATCAATATTTTAGGAAGTAAAAGTTACTTTTCTACTCCAAATTGTTTTTTTTTTTTTTTTTTAAAGAATGATAGATAATTATTAATACACAAATTATCTTACGTTCTTAACAAAATCCTCTTTAAAAATGTGCAATGGAACTAAAATAAAACTTTGACCTACATCTTATTATCTTTATCAAATGTTAACTATCCTTTTAACAAGCATAAAGAGCATGTCAAAGTCTCTTCCATCTCCTCTAAAATTATCTGAAAAAAAATAATAATTTTTTTTTTTTTAAAAAAAAACACTTAAGAAAATTTACATTATAAGGAAAGTGAAAATTAGATTAGAACAAATTCAATTAATAGCTAAAATGTTGTGCATGGTCTCAAGAATTTTCAATAAAATAAAAAATCTCAAAATCAAATGATGAATGACTTCACAAAGTCCAACAAGAAACATACTCAAACTCTCATATCACTCTCATACTCAATCAGACGCAAGCAATCTTTGGCATCTCGATAGCTGAATCGTTCCCTCATCCACCACACAAAATTAACTACCCTCTTCCCTACATTTTTTTTTTTTTTTGCTTTCCATTTACTTATTGCTCATATATTTTTCTCATTTTAATAACTTAACCAAAAAAAAAAAACTTTTTATTCCATAGGCAATTTGTATTATTCATTCGTTCATGTTTGGACTTAAACCAAGTCCATTTATGAACATGCAATAAAACCTCCGCTAGGTTTGGGGTTTAGGGATTTGGTATGTTTTAACAAGGCTTTGTTAGCAAAGCAATGTTGGAGGCTAATCAATTCTCCGGACAGTCTAACAGCCCGAATTATGAAGGCGAAGTATTACCCTCACATGGTCATTAATAGAAGCAAATCTTGTTGCAAAACCCTCTTTTGCTTGGAGAAGCATCTATGGAGCTCGTGATCTCATTGAGGAAGGTGTAGCATGTTGAATTGGGAATGGGGAATGTGTTCGAATATGGGGGGATAGGTGGATTCCAAAGCCATCCACTTTTACTGCCCATTCCGCCCCACCAATCCTTGAACCCACTGCAAAAGTTAAGGGGCTTATAAATGGAAATATTGGTTGGTGGGATCAAAGGCTGTTAACGTCAATCTTCTCCAAGGAAGAGGTGGAAGCAATAAATACTATACCTATCAGTAACACAAACCAGCCTGATTTGCAGGTTTGGAAGGGCACTGGTACAGGATGTTTCACAGTTAAGAGCGCCTATCACTTGGCAAAGGAAATAGAAAGCCGACAACAACTGGAAGGTTCAGCCCATATGGGTAATAGTGATAAATGGAAAATTCTGTGGGCACTACCTATACAAAATACAATGTGTGTGGTATGGAAGTGTAGTGCTGGTCTCTTTCATTTGCTTGGCACGTAAAATCTGGTTCCGGCGAAACTTGGTGACACATGGAGGAGCTTTCAGCCATCCAAACTGCCTTGTATAGGAGATGCAAAAATCTGTGGAAGAATATAGGCTAGCACACATGAATGTACCCTCAATATCCAGTGTTTCTTCACTAGCACCAGAAGCGACATGAAAGGCACCCCCTGATGGTTGGTGCAAAGTAAATTGGGATGCAAGTTTTGCTAAACTTTGGGTAGAATGGGCTGGGCATTATAGTGCGAGATAACAGGGGCAATGTGCTGGCAGCTAGAAGCTTAACATGTAGGGGGATGGTGGAGCCGATAGTGGGGGAAACAATGGCCTCCTATTATGCTGCACTATTATGTAAGGAACTAGCTTTGACATATGTAGTCTTAGAGGGGCATGTTAAGCAGGTGGTATACGCAATAGTATCAAAGGGGAATAGCTGGAGTCGTTTTGGCCATTTGGTGGAAGACACACAAACTATTCTACATGCTTTTACAGAATGGAAGTGCGTTCATGTCAACCGTAATGCAAATGTCGTCGCTCATAAGTTGGCAAAAATGGCTACTCATGACATCATATATAGAACTTGGACTCTAAGTATTTCAAATTGTATACGTGATGTTATTCTGATGGAGTAATTAGCTCTATCAAGTGATTGATTCTTATAAAAGATATCATTTTTTTCTCAAAAAGTAAAAAATAAAAAAAATAAAAAATAAAAACCTCCACCCAAAGGTCCAAATTATGGGTGGCAATTAGTCTCCTGTTGTACTGAAATAATAGTATGTCAATCCTAATATGATCGCCTTCAACCTCAATTTGTAATTTTATATTGGGTTCACAGGTCATGTAAAATATTGTTAATTTTAATTGTCGCATGTTAAGTTCGAATCATGTTGATGTACAAGTATAAAATTATATAGACAATTTAGCCTGACCCATTTAATTAAACAAGTTAAATCCGTTAATCATAATTTTGTAATTTTGTGTTAAATTCATGTCAGATTTACGAATCGCACAAAAAATTGTTAGCCCGAACTACAAAACCAACTTGTTTTCTTCCAAGGACCCAAATCCAAAAATTAGTCCAAAATGGAAAGTTAACAAACACAGGCACAGGCCGATGAGCTAGATGGATATACGGAGCCCAAGTACACAGTCCCGGCCTACTCCGAATCATTTACAGAGCCCGAAAAAGAATAGGGGGAAGCACAGATAGCAGGGAGAAGCCTTCCTTCCTCCTTGCCTGAGATAGCTCAAGGGCCATCAAGGCACCAAAACGTTCTCGTGAAAATAGCAAATATTTCTTTTGCGTGAGAAGCAGCGCTTCCTTCTCCGTGACAATAGGCTAATAATCTTTTGCACCAAAGAGTGACTGATAACTAGAATCCACTAGTGGGTTTTTTTCTTCTCCTCTCATTTTTGATCAATATGCAATTTCAAATACCCAGATGGCGAAACCTGGCGGTGATAAAAAATTCATTGATTTCATCTACAACAACAGCAACCCATTTTGCTTCCTTTCATTCTACCCCTACTTCATGTCAGAAGTGGACGAACAAGTGGAAGTCTGTGAGTTTATTATCTCTCTATTTTATTATTATTATTATTATTTTATTATTTTTTAAATTCCTTTTCAAGAAGCATTTTTTTCTTCTTCTGTGTAATGGTGTTTGGGGTATTGCCCATTTGGTGAAAGTTTGTATTTTTGTGTGGATATGAATTTGTTCTACTTATTTCGTGATGTATTTGCAGGCAAACAATTGTTCTTTGCATTTGAATCATTTACATAGAAAGTTGTGTCATTGCCATTGTAATATTGAAAAAGAGATTTTATTTCAGAATAAGAGGAGGTTAGATGATGTACTCTCTTAAGTTCTTAAAATGCTAAGGTGGGGCTTGTTTTAAATTCCATAAATCACTCTGCGGTCATCTTGTGATGTTCAAATTTTGTGATTTCGACTTTAATTGTTGGTCAATTGGGTATTTGTTTTTCGATGAATGAATCAATTTGAAAGAAAAATTGGTCAATTGGTTAGTTTAGTGGTACTTTACTTATCAAGTTGGTTTATGTCAGAAGTTGTTCAAATAAACCTTCATTTGGATGGTTCGTTATCATTTTTGACATACTTCCTACATAGATAAGACTATATAGGTCATTTAGAGTATGGGTGACAATTAGTGTTTGCGTGCTGGGTTAGGATCGTGTTGAGGCATGTGGTTATTTGTAGATGGATTATTCTGTACTTTTGATGGTTTTGGAAAATCCTTCTAAAGTGCCAGTATCTTAACCCATCCAATTATAATTGTGTTATTTGAGCATATGATATCATATTCATCCGTCACCCCAAAATCAGTCCCATTCAATTAGATACCAATTGCTAAAGTCTAGAATCTAGATGCCTACCCATGTACTTTAATGTTAGATTAGAAGTTGTCCTCAATTATGTTTCCATTATAAAGCCATATGTAGACATTAATATTAGGCTTGCCTTATGTCTAACTACTACTGAAATTAAGGGTTTTTTTTTTTTTTAAGCTTCATTATTTGGTTTCTTTGTTCGTCGCATTTTGACCCTAATTTAGTAGAATGATTTCATGATTGGCTTAGGTGTTAGACATGGATTTACTTTTGACTTTCCTTAGCTATTCATCACAGATCTAGTATGAAAAGTATAAAGCAAATAAGATTGGGCATCATCTCATATAGTTCCTACGTTGTCAGATTTTCATCCATTTGCTGTTCACGAGCATATAGGCTTTTCCAAGCAGGATAATTTGGTGTTCAAATAAATCATCTGCATTGCCTTTTTGGTTAATGTAATTGACTCCTAAGATTTTCATGGTAGATTATCTTATAAACTGAGGTTGGTTCCTTTTCATTTTAGCCTCAACTTTGTGCAGCTCCTTTGGTTATTGTTATGTGTATATTGGGCTTTCTGCCATGCTCGAGTGAGCCTTGGTTTGATCTCCTTCTTATGGTGAAGGGTTTTTGTCTCTTCTTTGTACTCAGCTTTGTGTGGTTTTGTTTCAGATTGTTCCATATTTATTTATTTATTTATTTTTCTAGCTCAAGATTAGAACATAATTTTTTTTTGCTTATAATTTAGTGTCTTTCTCTGCTATCCATAATCCATATCTTGTGCATCTTTTTATGTAACACAAAGGCTTATGTGTCTGTGTGTGGACATGCTACCCGGGTATGTGTTGAACCTGCTTAGCTTTCTCTGATGCAAAATTACTTTTCATCATCTGGGTTCTAATTTTTTGTTTGGATAGTGGAAAGCTCAAAGAAATAAAAGATAAGTGTACAAATTTTTAAATAAAATCCTCATTTCTTAAGCAACTTAGCAATTTCCATCTCTTTTCTCTTTGCTCTCTCCAAGATCCAAAAGGAGTCTAAAAGAGTTGTGCATAGTGTAGTGGACACCGGTTAATATGTTTAGTTACTTAAGCTGGGGAGCATCATAGAGATAATTAGGTATATTTTAGAAGGGGACACTCGATTGTAAATCTAATGGTTTCCCCTCTGTTTGAAGCTATGTTAAACCTATAAGAAAGGAGCTGGATCATCTTTATATGATATTCTGTTTAAATACATTTTTTTTCTGCTCAACAATTCTTTATTATGTATGTTTGCATGTTTGCACTCTATGATTAGCTACTTTTAATTGAGTGATGGTGAACACACACACGTGCATAGAAACACGGCATTATACATAGACACATATACTTACATATCTTAGCTAGTACGTACTTTTGGGAAAATATCAAAACCATATCCTTTGCTTTCGCTCATTATAAAAAAGCTCACTAAGTTTTCAATTTTATTGAATAGATCTCTCTAGATGAAGGATTTATCAAATAGATCCGTACATAATTTTTTTTAACAGTAATTATGAAATACCAATTATACCCCAAAAGAAAAAATTACAAAAAAAAAAAAAAAAAACAGTTTAAAAGAAACAAAATAATCTCTCCATGGCCATCCACGGCCATGGGGAGGAGGTCTCCATTCACCTCCATACCTTCAAGGCCATGGAGGTCCAACCTCTGGACTACCACACCTGTTCCATGGTTGTGGAGGTCATCCATGGACCTCCGTCATGAGTCCATAGAGATCCATGCCTCCATGGTCCATGCATGGAGGCCCAACCTCCATGCTTTGGAGGTTCACAGCCATGAACACCTCCATGGCCATGGAGGCCACCTTCATGCGAATGGCTGTGGAGGGATTTTTTTGGCAATTTTTTTCTTTACGGGCATAATTGGTATTTTACAAGTATTCTGTGAGAAAAATTGACAGAATATGATTGGACTGATCTATTTAATAAATTCTTCATTTGTAGGGATTTATTTGATAAAACTGATAACTTAAGGAGTTTTTTGATGCTAAGTGAAAGCAAGGATATGAATTTGATAGTTTTCCATGATTTTATTTAGTATTAACATCTTTAAAGAAGTTTGACAGTCTAAATACTTTTGCAGGATATAAAAGGAGGTCAGGAACCAACTAAGGTACGTGAGTCAGTACTTACTGTTAGTATTCTTATGGAATATTAAGTTTAATTTTACATGCTAAAGAATTAAAGGTACAACAGCTGAAGTTGGCATTGCAGAATAGCTATTTATTTATAGATATACAGGTCTCAATCACGTAGCAGTGTATGAGTTCTGTTTACCTGTAAAAAAAATAATAAGAGTAATCACTCAAGTGTGCCAAATAAATATCAATGCAACTTATTGTTAGTTCAGAGTTATTGTATGTATTGTTTAGATCATCTTTATCCTTATGATGTAGGACAAACTGATTGGAGACCTAATCTAATTTAGGACTGCAGCACAGGGATGTTTGCCTGTGCTTAATTTAGATAATGCTTCAGGAATGAGTCTTTAAAGTTCCAACAGATGGGATAAGCAAGTAGAGCTTTTGCTTCAGACCAGGCTAGGAAAGATTGAATTCTGAAGGGTTTTAAGGAGCTGGAAATAGGAAGGAATTGTTTGTAGGATTTAGTAAGGGATTGAGGTTTATGATGGTAAAAAGGTAGGTAAAAGTTTGAGGAATTTAGGATTTCTAATATACTAAGGAAAGAGGTTGGTTTGAGACAAAACAAGGACAAAAACTCAAGCTTTGAGTTGCTGTTCTGGGCTGTTATCAGTAACCTGAGAAGCTGTTTGTGTGCTAATTAACAAAAGAATGGTTTAGGGTTTTATTGTTTTTTACTTATCAAAAAAAAAGGGTTTTATTGTTTTGGACCTTGGAAAAATAATTAATGCAAAACTGGGTCTGGAATTCGATCAATTATTGATTGAAATTAAAAAGACATAGGAAGAGAAGAAAATATTGTATAACCTCACACCTGGAGATCTTAAGTGCCACAGAAAATATTGTCTAGCCTCACACCTAGAGATCTTAAGTGCCACTGTTAGGGTTTCCTTGGCACCACATAAACCTCATAAAAAGTTCATGCCTAAACCCTAACCCATAAATACATACAAGGGTTTTGATTAAGAGTACTTTGTCTAACCTACCTACATATTATTTGTCATTGTTCCCTATTCCTTTGGGTGTGGCAAACAGGATAGAGAAACTTCAAAGATATTTCTTATGGGGTGGTCTCAATGAGGAGTTTAAGTTCCATTTAGTTAAGTGGTCACAACTTTGCTCTCCTATGCAATTTGTTGGATTGGAAATTCGGAATTTAAGTAAATTTAATCAAGCATTGTTGGGTGAATGGTTATGGTGATTTGCTACGGAAAGGGAAGCATTTTGTCGTGTGGTTGTAGAAGCAAAATATGGTTGTATGAACGGAGGTTGGTGTACAAAGGAAGTTGAGGAGCCTTTTGGTGTTGGAGTGTGGAAACCTATTAGGAGGGGGTGGAGAGTTTTCTCGAGATCTCTTAGTTTTGAAGTAGGCAATGGTTCTCATATTAGATTCTGGCATGATATTTGGTTTGGAGATCAGTCTTTGAAGGAAGCCTTCCCGGAATTATTTCCTATTGCAAGACGTAAGGAGGCGTGGGTTATGGATAATATGCAGGTTTCTAATGGCGTTATTCAATGGAATGTACCTTTTTTACAAGCTGCCTAGGATTGGGAGGTAGAGGTGGTGATGGCTTTTTTGGGATGTTGTATGCTCTCAGACGGCAGCCAGGGGGGAGGATTTTATTCGGTGGACTCCTTCAAAGCAAAAGAAGTTTGAGGTGCTGTCATTTTTTCGTGTGCTTTCTACTTCGGGGGCGGCTACATCGAGGGTTTCTTCCTTCCCTTGGAGGAGTATCTGAAAAGTTAAAGTACCACTGAGAGTGAGCTTCTTTGTGTGGACGGCAACTCTCTGTAAGATTTTGGCTTTGGATATCTACGTAAGAGAAGAATAATAGTGGTGGATTGGTGTTGCATGTTTAAGTAGAGCGGCAAATCTGTAGATCATCTCCTTCTTCATTGCGAAGTGGCACGAGACTTATGGAGTGCGATCTTTACTCATTTTGACGTCACATGGGTTATGCCTGGAAGGGTGTTAGATTTGTTAGCTTGTTGGTGAGGTCAAGGAGGTAATTGTTCAGTTATGGATGTGTGGAGAATAGCCCTGCTGTGCTTAATGTGGACCATATGGAGATAGAAGAGAGTGGAATGCAAGATGTTTTGAAGATCATGAAAAGTAGCAAGACGAGCTCAAAAGCATTTTTGTCAAGTCCCTCTTCAATTGGGCGGGGGCTTTTAATATTTCCCAGTTCTCTACTTTGTCTCAATTTGTGAAATTTTGTTCTTCTTTTCACCTTTAGTGGGGCCTTTCTTTGTATACATCATTAATGTTAGGGTTGCACCCCTCTGCGCCTTTCAATGAAATGAATTATTTATTAAAAAAAAAAAACATTCGCATGTACGTATGCAACTAATGTTTAACTCTTATAGAACTTGGAGTAAATGAGATTTGACTACTATGCCCAAAATAAATAACTATTAGGTCCTCAAATAGAACCTAATAACATAATCAACCCATTATAAAGTTCATGGACCAAAGTGAATGCCATATCTAGAAATTTGGAAATTGTAGAAATACCCTGACTTTTAAAATTAAAATAACAGAGAATAAAACTAAACTAGCTTCTCACTGTTTGCATCAGCTTATGACATTAGTGATCAAGTTTATGCTCCAATTCAACTTAGGACGAAATAATTCTTCATCAATTTTTGGTGGTTTATGGAAAATCCCAGTGGTCCTTAAAATCTTACATTTAAAAGTAAAGAAACAGGCTTTGTTAGTTGACATAATAGCTTTCTTTTCCATGGGGAATAACCGGTGCTGCATAGATGCTCGAGACCTTCATGACTAGAGTAGGCATGAAATTCTAATTTATATAAATTAAGTACTGCTGAAATGCTAATTTGTTAATTGAATATGTCGGACATGAACAAGTATATATTACTCAATTTTTAAGTCAACATCAGTTGGCAGTGTTACTTTCCCATACTTATAGACAACAAACAATAATTTTCTCCTTTGATTTCTTCCAATGTCATATTCCAACAGCAAAAAGATTTTATTTCTTTCTTTCCCCAGGTAATTCTCCCTTGCCTTCCTTCCCCCTTCTTCAAACATGGTCTCTTTCTGCTTTCTAAGCTGCATTGTTTGTGGTAGGGACACTATGCCCCTGTCACTTCAGTATTCCTTACCAATCATTGAATCCGCCTGAGTTTATATATATATTTTTTGATAACATAGGAGAACTTTACTCAGATTAATTGCACGTCGCAAACGCATACTGTACAATAGTCCTCACCGTTAATCAAACTCCTACAGGTAACTGACTCCACCCGCCAGAACCAAATCCGCCTGAGTATATTAATTGATTGGAAATAATTTATATAACTTTTATTTGTTACAGTGACATCTCTATGGGTTTTCAACTCAGCTAAATTTGTATTAGCTATAATTTACTAGGGGATGAAGTATAATCTGAAGTTGTATTTTGAAAGCTTGTCCAATGGGCAAAGAGAAAACATATGTTGATAACTATAGACAGTGCAGTATAAAGTTCCTTATTTCTTTATTTTTTGGACTTAGTGGGGAGCTCTTGATAAATCAAGGAGTTTCTATTGGTTTTAGAAACTCTTTTCTACCCAATTAAGATTCTGTTGTTATGTGAGTCTCTGGTTTTGTGCTAATTCTACCAGTCTGATGGGTGATGAATTCCTATTTATAGAAATGCATTAAGATTTGCTGAGTTTTGCAACAAATAGGTGCTATTCATATCACTTCAGAAATATTTGGTTTCATGCATATATATACATTGATTTTCAAAGAAGATTCCATCCTTAAAATTGAGTCTGAAGTCTTCCATGAGCTAAAAAGGTCTTGCATTTCGCCAGGTGTGATGGGGATGTGTGCACAAAAGTGAAGGGTTTCATGGAGGATTTCATTTCTTCATATGCAGACTTGCATGCTTGTGGTTCTTGAGAGTTTTGCTAAAGCTTTTGCGCTGCTCTAGTTTGCCATATGACAGAAGTATTCAATATAGCTACATATCTTGGCAATTAAATATAATGACTCATGTTAGGCGATTTCCACTTACTTTCTTACAACTGTTTGAAGTACACAGCAAAAAAGAAGAGAGAAAAAAAAAAAAAAAAAGAAGGAATTATTGAAGTTAAAAAGTACTTCTCATGCGAACAATCACATAATTGAAGTTTAGCCTTTGTTTCTTTGTCACTGGCTTCCCTTCATTTTTTTGCAATCCCTCTCACACTTCAAATATTCAATTCAGAATTACATCAGATATGCAACACGTCAAAAGCGTGCTGATGCAAAGAGAGCTCTAAAAGACCTCCTGTTCAAAAGTGGGTCCTCAAAAGTTCAGGTACACTTTTCTAGAACCCTTTTTTTTGTTGAAGATCTACCTGTTCTTTATTTAGAATTCTTGATTATGATGGCATACGCTTCTGTTTGCAATTTTTCCTAGAATGAAGAGAGGATGATGAGAGTTGAAATGGGAAACTGCTCTCATGCAAAGCAGGAGGGTCATTCATATAGCTCTGGTAAGAAAGGTGGATCAAAGTTTTCTGCCCATCATGCTGACAAAATTCACCACAAGAAAATAAGACGTGAGATTTTCCCCACTTCACATTTAATTAGCTTTTTTTCTTTCTTAATCTATATACAATGTATTTTTATTAAAGTGCATGTTCTTGAGTTCTTTATTCTAATTACCTTGTAGTATTTTAGGTTTCTTTATCTGCATCCCAGCCTATGTGGTGGAACTAACCAGTTCAATGGTTAGATTTAGGGCCAAAGTGACAAAATAATCCTCATATATATTTTTGAAATGTCAAGTAATAGAAATCACCATTATGCATGCATGGCATGTGAAGTTGGATGAGATTGTGACCGAGTTTGAAAAGCTTATACTTCATAATCAGTACAAATATGGTGTGGTTATTGCAAACAATTAAAGTGATCACCAAAGTAGTGGGAAATGTATAGGAAGTCATTTCTTGAACTGAAATACTCTTAATGAAAAATATATATCATCTAAAATGTAAAAGGGGATGGGCCAGGCCATTTCAGCCCAAACAAATGATGGACCCAGGTAAGCCCATTCGGTAACAACCCATTAACAGATATCGTAAATTCTACTTTCGTAGAATTTTACCCAGGAGACAGTTACAATGGCGCCCAAAGCCCGCGGGTCGATTGGAACATCCGGCGACTGAGGAGCGGGGGAGAATAGCCGGAGTAGGGCGCCGGAGATGAAAGAAGTGTACCTGCCACAGAACATGACGACAAGAGGATCGGGAACTTGAGGAGATCCAACGGTGGAAGTCTAATGGCAGTAGAGGCGGTGACAGGAGGAGTGGAGGCTGTGTGTTCACCTGGGCAGGCCGGAACCGATGCGGATAGGGCCGAAAAGGGTGTAACAGAACCCATTGGTGCCGTATAGGATATGGGTCAGCCTCTGGGTCAGGAGAGGCAGGCATTCTCCCACACACAACTCGTCAGGGACACACGTTGGACTGCTAGAGATACCGATAAGGGCAGTGGAACACCAGCGATGGCCACAGAACATGCCGCCAAGAGCATTGGCCACACGAGGAGACACAAAGGTGGAATTCTAATGGCAGTAGAGGTGGTGACAGGAGGAGTGGAGGATGCGTGTTCATCTGGGCAGGCCGGAATTGAGGCAGAGATGGCAGAAAAGGATGTAACAGAACCCATTGGCGCCGTAGAAGGGACGGGTCAGCCTTTGGGTCAGGAAACGCCGACACTCTTACCACCCAGAACTTGCCGGAGACACACATGTGATTACTAGAGAAACCAATAAGGGCAGGGGAACACTGGCAATGGTGGAGATGATCAGCAGTGATGTAGTATGCTCAGAAATCGCTGGAGAGGAGGTTCTGACTGATAAGAAATCAACGGAGCTAGTTGAAAATGGGAAATATATAGAACCGGGAGAGGATAAGGAGGAAGAGGAGAGTATGGGAAATGGAGATGGGGAATATACAATAATAGATGAGTTTGGGGGGACAGAGATGCTGGATATTCAACCGCTGGCCATTATGGGGCAAATGGAGGAGCTCAATCACTGTCTCTAGATTGGGTGCTAGAGATGGTATTAGAATGTTGTCATGCTTTGGGTCTAACTTGTGATGGGCATGAGGAGGATTTGCTGGCTCTGTTTACTGCCATTGAGGCCAGTAAATCTAACAAGGGAGTGGGTCACGGTAAACAGGCGATTGACAAATCGGGGAATCGAGGAAATCGCGAATTAAAGCCGTTGGAATGCATGGTGAATTATGATGTGAAGGGATCATCTAAATTGACAGGAAAGGGGAGGGCTGGTAAATATTTTTTATGAAGCCAAAAATAATTTCGTGGAATGTGAGGTATGAATGAGCTTGAGAAAAGGATAAAGATTAGGAGGAGGTTACGAGAGTGGAAGGCTAATATTGTGTGTTTGCAGGAAACAAAAATGGAGGTCATTAATAGGGAGGTGGTTTGGAGTGTGTGGGGGTGTAATTATGTTTATTGACTGTATTTGGGATCAACAGGTGCATCCAGGGGTATTTTATTAATGTGGTATAGACGAGTGGTGGAGAAGATTGAGGAATGTGTAGCGAGATTTGTGGTAGCCTGTGTCTTCAGAAGTGTTACAGAAAATTTTGAATGGGCTTTTGCTGGTGTTTATGGGCCAAATGCTGATGACGTTAGAAGTAATTTATGGGATGAATTGCGTGGATTAATGAATCTGTGGGAAATGCCTTGGTGTATGGGAGGGGATTTTAATGTAGTCTGAAATCCAGGAGAACGATTACGTGCATCCAGACACACGCAAGCAATGACCCATTTTTTTGACTTATTTTTGAACAGGGACTGATCGATCTTCCAATGGTAGGAGGGAGGATCACATGGTCTAATCGTCGTGCGGGATCTAGATTTGATATATTCTTGACATCCACAGCATGGGAGGAATATTTTCCAGATGTATGTCAGAAAAGGCTTCATTGGGTACTATCGGACCATTTTCCGGTGATATTGGAGTGTGGAGTAGGAAGAAGGGGTCGAATATCTTTAAGGTTTGAGAATATGTGGTTACAAGCGGAGGATTTTGTGGAGCAGGTAAAGAGGTGGTGGGATTCTTATTGCTTTGAAGGTAATTTGAGTTATGTGTTGGCTCAAAAGTTGAAAGCACTGAAAGGTGATCTCAAAATAAGAAGTGCTAGGGAGTCAAACAAATGAACTCAGAAAAATTTTCAAACTAATGTGACAAGGGTTTTTAAATTAAAAAAAATGCAATTCCTTCTCCATTATTTGCCACTCACGGTCTGCCACGTCAGTTTGAAAATTTTTCTGAATTCATTTGTTTGGCTCCCTAGCACTCCCCTCTCAAAATATGGAATGTGGAGGTTTTTGGAGACTTAAGGAAAAGGAAAAAGGAGATGGAAGAGGGATTGAGTGAGCTGGATCACATTGAAGAAATTAGAGCTTTAATGGAGGAGGAGATGATTAAGCGACAAGAGTGTTCTCACAACCTAGAGAAGATCCTATACCAAGAGGAAGTGAGTTGGAGGCAGAAATCTAGGGCATTGTGGTTGAAAGAAGGAGATCGAAATACGAAGTTCTTCCATAGATTGGTCAATTCACAGAGGCGAAACCACACAGTTGCTACTATGATGGTGGATGGGAGCAGGACAGATGATCCAGCAGTTATACAAGACCATATTGTGAACTTTAATAAAACATTGTATTCTGAACAGTATCAAGGGAGACCAACCAGGCTGTTAGCTCCTTTGTTGGACAACCAGGCTTTTAGCTCCATTGATGAAGAGGAGAGACTTTGGATGAAGCGAGAATTTGAGGAAGATGAATTATGGGAGGTGGTGAAGAAGTTGAAGAGCGACAAAGCACCCGTCCCTGATGGATTTACTATGGCTTTCTTTTAGAAATGTTGGGGGGTGGTAAAGGAGGACCTTATGGCGGTTTTCAAGGGATTTCATGAGTGGAAGATTTGAGAAGAGTATTGACGCTACATTTGTTGCGCTTATCCCCAATAAAGCTGGAGCGGTGGAGATTAATGATTTTCGCCCTGTTAGTCTTGTAAGTGGAGTGTATAAAATAATTTCGAAGGTACTGGTAAGTCGGTTGAACCCAGTATCGGGGAATCTTGTGTCACATACATAAAATGCATTTATTCTAGGAAGGCAAATGAATGTGTGGATAGTCGGATTCAATCTGGGGAACCAAGTCTCATATGCAAGCTGGATTTAGAGAAGGCTTATGATCACGTCAACCGGGACTTTCTACTATATATGTTAGAGAGGTGTGGTTTTGGGGAAAGATGGCGTGGTTGGGTTCATCATTGTGTCTCTACGGTACGTTTCTCTGTCCTCATTAATGGGACGCCTGCAGGCTTTTTCAGTAGCTCTCGAGGAGTGAGACAAGGGGACTCTTTGTCTCCTCTATTATTTGTGTTGGTGATGGAGGCGTTTAGCAGGATGATAAATGCAACGGTGGAGAGAGATCTTATGTCTGGATTTTCGGTGGGTTCGCGACATTCAAAGGTAATGGTAGTATCACACTTGTTATTCGCAGATGACACACTTATCTTCTGCGAACTAAAGGTGGAACAACTTCGTAATTTGAGATGTTTGCTGCTGTGTTTTGAAGTGATTTCAGGCTTGAAAATAAATTTGTCAAAGTTTGATATTGTCCCTGTAGGTGAGGTGGGAGATATGGAAGGTCTGTCAAGAATACTTGGGTGTGGAGTGGGTTCGATGCCATTTATGTACTTGGGCTTACCATTGGGTGCTCATTATAAGGATCCATCTATATGGAATACTGTCATTGAGAAGATGGAGGTTAAATTGGCAGGGTGGAAGCAGATGTATTTATCCAAGGGTAGTAGGCTAACGATGATTAAAGCACTCTTTCTAATCTACACACATATTATTTATCTTTGTTCCAGATTCCAGTGGGACTGGCGAAGCGTATAGAACAAAATTCAAAGAGATTTCTTGTGGGGAGGTGTCGGTGATGAATTCAAGTTTCATTTGGTAAATTGGTCCCAGGTAAAGCTGATGGAGGTGGGGGGGATTAGGGGTAAGGAATTTGATTCAGTTCAATCGAGCTTTGTTAGGCAAATGGTTGTAGAGGTTTGACATTGATGGAGATGCTTGGTGGAGGAATTTGGTGGCAGTTAAATATGATATGAGGAGGGGTGGTTGGTGTTCCAAGGAAGTAGGGGGATCCTATGGGGTGGGAGTGTGGAAATGTATTCGGAGGGGGTGGGATAATTTTAACTAGCATGTGTGATTTGAGGTAGGAGATGATTCTAGAGTGTTGTTTTGGCATGATGTTTAGTGTGGGGAGTTACCATTGAAGATTCTTTTTCCAGCCTTGTTCTCTATTTCATGCGCAAAGGAGGCATGGGTGGGGGAGAATATGGATATGGCACATGGTGTTATTCATTGAAATGTTACGTTTTCTCGACCTGTTCATGACTGGGAAATGGAAGTGGTTTCACAATTTTTCGAGTTACTGTATTTCCAACAGATTAGGCAGGGTAGTGTGGATAAAATTTGTTGGATCCCCTTGAAGAGGAAGAATTTTGAAGTGAAGTCCTATTATCAGGTAATGGTTAATCCGGCACCAATTATTTGTCCTTGGAAGAGTATTTGGAAGAGTAAAGCTCCTCCGAGAGTGGTTTTTTTTGTGTGGACGGCGGTGTTGGGGAAAATATTAACATTGGATAATTTACGTAAGAAGAACATTATAGTGACGGAGTGGTGTTGTATGTATAACACAATGGAGAATCAATTGATCACTTATTCTTGCATTGTGAGGTTGCTATTGAGGTATGGAGCATGGTCCTTTAGTTGTTTGGTGTTACGTGGGTGATGCCGGATAGGATGAAGGACTATTTGGGAAGTTGGAGGGGACAAAGGGGTAACCGTACAGTTTTGCAAATTTGGAGAATGGTTCCTTTGTGTGTTATGTGGTGTCTATAAAGAGAAATGAATGCACGGAGCTTTGAGGACCGTGAACTTGGACTCATTGAATTGAAGAAAATGGTACTCCAAACACTTTACTCGTGGAGAGTAATGTGGTATTCGTCGCAAGTGTTAACACTTGCTGAATTTTTAGATTTATGTGCTTTATTCTTAGCTTAAAAGCTTTTGTATACTTGGGCCCTATTGTATACTTCTTATGTACTTGGGTTGCGCCCCTTTGCGCTTATTTATGAACTGACATTACCTATCCAAAAAAGAAAAAAGAATTTAAAAGCTCAGGCTGCTTAATCGACACAAACAGTTATGATTCTTTACCTTTATGTTGTCCTGTCACTAATGCTTCCCCTTATATAACATTTTTAGGTAAGTTGAGAAAAAAGAGTATTTCTGAGGACTTCGATGATGATCCGGAGCCAATCTTTAAGGCAACATTTGGGAACAAATGGTATACATGGACTTTTAAGTCATGGCAGGAATCTTCTTTCCAGAATTCAACATCTGGATTTGAGTGGAGAGAGCGTTCAAGCTGGAAAAACAGTAGAGCTAAAAGATGGGAAACTCAGAGTGAAGCTGAGTCTGATGAAGATTCATGTGCTGTAGGATCACGCTCTGATAGAACTATACTTGGTCTGCCTCCAACAGGCCCTTTGAAGATAGAAGATGTTAAAAATGCGTAAGTCTCTAGACTCTAGTTCTTTTATGCTCTTTTTAGCATGAACTTGACAATGAAACAACGTTGAGTGACAGAAACTTATATATAAATTTCATGGTATATTAATGTACATAGATAAATCTTCTAGTTTCTCTACCGTTACATCATTTTTTGGCGCTGTTCTCCTTGCAGTTTCCGCTTATCAGCTTTAAAATGGCATCCTGACAAACATCAAGGCCCTTCACAGGTAAGTGTTTAGGTTTCTGGTCTCTGCTTAATCTTCTACTTAAACTTCTTGCATGTCTACTGCTAAAAGATTATGTGTTCAGCTGAAGTGGGTTAGTTATATATTCTTATGCACATTCCTTCTTCGATCCTCTTGGCATGTATTGCCCCATAAGCAGGATTTGAACCCATATACAGTTCTGATTATCTGCTGAGATATCGAGGAATATCTAGAAAGGCATTAAGGGATCGATTTGATTCCATTTTGAAAATATAAACTAGTCTCCAAAATACGCCTAGAGGGGGATGAGTAGGTGTTTAACAAAAATAATGCGGAATTAAAAATAAGAAGCATGCAACAATCAATCACCAAAATATGTAAAGCAGTAAATTACAGAAACACAAATATTTTGGTAATGAAAAGGAAACCTTTTAGAAATTTTTCTAAAAGTAAAACCTCTCCAGGGCAGCAAAACCCAGTAAATCACTAAAAGAAAATCCAGATTACACAATGACATTTACAATCCTTTGCAACTCCAAGGCTCTATAAAATCAATAAGCTTCCCGCTTGTCTTCCTAGCTCGACAACCTTCTTGAAGTGATTCTCCTTTACCAGATCCTCCAATATACTTCTTATTGTTGATGAACAAATTGATTTTTCAAATACCGCAACACTTTAAGAGAACATGGCTTTGAAGCTTTGAATACTGATAATCCTCTTTTAGCACAATATAGAATTTTACCTCTCAGTTGCTTGAAAAAATTGTGCTCTATAGTCTTATATATAGGCACTGAGAAATAGGTTTCCTTGTTGAAGTAGAAAACCTTATTATGGAAAATCCGTAGTAACATTCGGACGGCAGACGGCCTCGTTCGAACAGAACTAGGATTTTATAGAAATCAAAGCTGAAGTTGGTAAGCCCTAATGCGGTAACGGACAGCTTCCGTTCAGACGGACTTGATACCCGTTCGGACGTGGCTAGGTTAAACTTCTATTGATACCACTCATCCGAACCCTCAACGAATGGCCTTGCGAATGGAGCTCTCTGGATTCACTAGGGGCAACTACTGTTCGAACGGCCCAGCGAACGAACGCCCATTGAATGAAGCTCTCGGGTTTTACTATGGAACACATCACGTTCGGACGCCAGCGAACGCTCTTGCAAACAAAACTTCAAACGAGAAAAGAATACACTTTTGGACACCGAATTAACTAACCTAAAACCTAACACATCTCTATTTTCTGTACCAACACATTCTACCTATACCACTGTATCTTTGCTTAGTAAAATCTCTTGGTGGCTCGGCAAACACTTGAGATCAAACTTCACCAAGGAATTGGGGGTTGCCAAGGATTGGAGTGGCCTAAGGCCTAACTAGGGCTGTAAATGAACCGAGTTGTTCATGAATAGCTCAAGCTCAACTCGTATAAGCTTTTACTCAAGCTCAGTTTATTTAATAAACGAGTCAAGCTCGAACAGTAATTATAACTCAAAGATTAAACGAGCTAAGCTCAAATGAACTCTGCTCAGCTCAGTTTAAGCTCGTGAGCAATGCTTGTATAAACTCGACTTGGCTTGTTAAGATATACATGTGTGTGTGTACACACACATTATATATATATATATATATATGTTGGTGTATACAATAACATACTACTAACATATACATATACATATATACAATTAAAATGTGCTAGTGTATGTAATGGGTGTAATATATGTATATGTTAGTATATACACACTAGCACTTTTTAGTATAGAATTAATATTAACGCATGGAGGTGCTAACTCGCATAATAATGAGGGAAGAAAATAAGGGTTCTATTCATGGAGTCAAAATTAGCAGAAATGCTTGCCCGATTTCTTATTTGCTTTTTCAAATAATCTAACTATCTTTAGCAGGGAAAATAAATTTGAGGCTGGTAGCTCACACTCAAAACTCCTCTAACTTGAGTCCTAGTCGTGCTGCGGTCTGTTTCTCAGCTTCACTTGCTCGATTTACACTTCTGATTGGTTCTATCCATCCCTAACCTTAATGAACCAAGTATGACGCGGTCAATTAGTAAAGCGGTTCGAGTTCTCAGTCAATTCTCATTGCCTGGTAAAAAAATTGAAATCTAACTCAAGCTCGAGCTTTGCTTGTTTAATTAAATGAGCTGAGCTTGAGTTGATGATGAACTTGGTTGATTTTTATCGAGCAAAGTTTGAATATGTTCCAAACGCTCGATTCGAGCTCAGCCATGCTCGAGCCTATGTATATGTTTTTCAAGCTGAGTTCGGAAAGCCAATACTTGGCTTGACTCGACTTGATTATAGCCCTAGGCCTAACCTTATATTATGCGAGTACTGCGGTAAGTAGGGTTGCAAAAAATTTTGAGCTTTTCATAAACAATTTGAACTCAACTCATATAAACTCAACTTGATTTCAATTTATTTGTTAAATAAACTGAACTTGAACGTAAATTTAGTATTAAATGAGCTCATTTACACTATTTTTCATCCTTCTGACCTCAGAAAGACCCAAGCCATCAGGTTTTTTTTTTTCTATAAAAAAGCTATCCAGCCAAGCCTAGATGATTGCCCCGATGCAGTAGATAAGTGAATTGGAGCTGATCACATGGCCAACCTGATTTATAGGAAGATAGGATTTTTGTAAAAAAAATGCTACAAATTCCTTCATTACTCACAAGATTAAGCCCGAAGATACTGCTCACTTTGTTCCAATCAAAAGATGCCAAGTCGCTGTAAATAAACAAGTGATCAAGTCTTCGCTTGTGGTCTATTACAACAGTTACATTTGCTAGCAAGTATATATATATATATATATATATATAGTTGTAAAATCTAGTGGCCCTCCAAGTTGTAGTGTTCAACCAAAGTACTATGTTCCCTGTCTATATCCTCTCTCTCTCTCTCTCTCTCTCTCTCTCTCTCTCTCTCAGTATAGGTGAGTTAAACGTGAAAAATCATTGAAGGAGGTGAAAAAATTGTCGTGAGAAGATAGGCTACTGCACAAGAAATACAAGGTTAGGGAAGGAGGCCACCATTGACATCCCAAGGACCCCCCCTGGCCTAAGTGATTTTACTTGTTTTTTTAATGCCTTTTATGCATTTGTTTGTGGTTTTTGTTTTGAAGTCTTAGAAGAAATCAATGTATATTGCAGGTAATGGCCGAAGAGAAATTCAAAGTGTGTGCTAATGCATACAGGTCGCTGTCTAGTGCTCTCTCCCCAGCTTAACTAGTCAGTTTTTGGTTCAAATGCCTTAAGACGCTCCGTTTCATAACAGGTTAGCTTTACCTTTGGAGCAGCAATTGTATAATTTATATTTATATTAAGTTATATGCCTTTTCATAATAAGTAATGTCCAAGCTCCATTTCTTATAATTATTGACTGCTGACTCTATCCTAGATGTTATAATTATTAAACACTACTTAT
>NC_081551.1:7935762-7936137 GCF_901000735.1 Corylus avellana | reverse complement strand
GAGGGTAGCTTAGTCACCCCTTATGAGTTTCAGTAGTAACCAAGTCATTCGAAACAAACGCTTAGAGGTGAATTGGCCACCTCAAAACTCATATATGGTGATTGAGCTACTCCCTGCTGTTTAGATTTTTTATGTCACCCATAAGAGTTTTGGGAGTAGCTGATCCGAACCTTGAAGGCTGGTTTGGCTACTACTATCAATATAAAAATAAAAATAAAAAATAAAAATTGTTATTTTATTAAAAATATTTTTGTGATTAGAGGAGACATTAACAATTTTTGGCTTACTTTGAGTTTTTCAAACGGACCAATTACCTCTTTTTCATCCCCTCATATATATATATATATATATATATATATATATATATTCCTTTCT
>NC_081551.1:7905996-7935662 GCF_901000735.1 Corylus avellana | reverse complement strand
GGGATTAGGGGTAAGGAATTTGATTCAGTTCAATCGAGCTTTGTTAGGCAAATGGTTGTAGAGGTTTGACATTGATGGAGATGCTTGGTGGAGGAATTTGGTGGCAGTTAAATATGATATGAGGAGGGGTGGTTGGTGTTCCAAGGAAGTAGGGGGATCCTATGGGGTGGGAGTGTGGAAATGTATTCGGAGGGGGTGGGATAATTTTAACTAGCATGTGTGATTTGAGGTAGGAGATGATTCTAGAGTGTTGTTTTGGCATGATGTTTAGTGTGGGGAGTTACCATTGAAGATTCTTTTTCCAGCCTTGTTCTCTATTTCATGCGCAAAGGAGGCATGGGTGGGGGAGAATATGGATATGGCACATGGTGTTATTCATTGAAATGTTACGTTTTCTCGACCTGTTCATGACTGGGAAATGGAAGTGGTTTCACAATTTTTCGAGTTACTGTATTTCCAACAGATTAGGCAGGGTAGTGTGGATAAAATTTGTTGGATCCCCTTGAAGAGGAAGAATTTTGAAGTGAAGTCCTATTATCAGGTAATGGTTAATCCGGCACCAATTATTTGTCCTTGGAAGAGTATTTGGAAGAGTAAAGCTCCTCCGAGAGTGGTTTTTTTTGTGTGGACGGCGGTGTTGGGGAAAATATTAACATTGGATAATTTACGTAAGAAGAACATTATAGTGACGGAGTGGTGTTGTATGTATAACACAATGGAGAATCAATTGATCACTTATTCTTGCATTGTGAGGTTGCTATTGAGGTATGGAGCATGGTCCTTTAGTTGTTTGGTGTTACATGGGTGATGCCGGATAGGATGAAGGACTATTTGGGAAGTTGGAGGGGACAAAGGGGTAACCGTACAGTTTTGCAAATTTGGAGAATGGTTCCTTTGTGTGTTATGTGGTGTCTATGAAGAGAAATGAATGCACGGAGCTTTGAGGACCGTGAACTTGGACTCATTGAATTGAAGAAAATGGTACTCCAAACACTTTACTCGTGGAGAGTAATGTGGTATTCGTCGCAAGTGTTAACACTTGCTGAATTTTTAGATTTATGTGCTTTATTCTTAGCTTAAAAGCTTTTGTATACTTGGGCCCTATTGTATACTTCTTATGTACTTGGGTTGCGCCCCTTTGCGCTTATTTATGAACTGACATTACCTATCCAAAAAAGAAAAAAGAATTTAAAAGCTCAGGCTGCTTAATCGACACAAACAGTTATGATTCTTTACCTTTATGTTGTCCTGTCACTAATGCTTCCCCTTATATAACATTTTTAGGTAAGTTGAGAAAAAAGAGTATTTCTGAGGACTTCGATGATGATCCGGAGCCAATCTTTAAGGCAACATTTGGGAACAAATGGTATACATGGACTTTTAAGTCATGGCAGGAATCTTCTTTCCAGAATTCAACATCTGGATTTGAGTGGAGAGAGCGTTCAAGCTGGAAAAACAGTAGAGCTAAAAGATGGGAAACTCAGAGTGAAGCTGAGTCTGATGAAGATTCATGTGCTGTAGGATCACGCTCTGATAGAACTATACTTGGTCTGCCTCCAACAGGCCCTTTGAAGATAGAAGATGTTAAAAATGCGTAAGTCTCTAGACTCTAGTTCTTTTATGCTCTTTTTAGCATGAACTTGACAATGAAACAACGTTGAGTGACAGAAACTTATATATAAATTTCATGGTATATTAATGTACATAGATAAATCTTCTAGTTTCTCTACCGTTACATCATTTTTTGGCGCTGTTCTCCTTGCAGTTTCCGCTTATCAGCTTTAAAATGGCATCCTGACAAACATCAAGGCCCTTCACAGGTAAGTGTTTAGGTTTCTGGTCTCTGCTTAATCTTCTACTTAAACTTCTTGCATGTCTACTGCTAAAAGATTATGTGTTCAGCTGAAGTGGGTTAGTTATATATTCTTATGCACATTCCTTCTTCGATCCTCTTGGCATGTATTGCCCCATAAGCAGGATTTGAACCCATATACAGTTCTGATTATCTGCTGAGATATCGAGGAATATCTAGAAAGGCATTAAGGGATCGATTTGATTCCATTTTGAAAATATAAACTAGTCTCCAAAATACGCCTAGAGGGGGATGAGTAGGTGTTTAACAAAAATAATGCGGAATTAAAAATAAGAAGCATGCAACAATCAATCACCAAAATATGTAAAGCAGTAAATTACAGAAACACAAATATTTTGGTAATGAAAAGGAAACCTTTTAGAAATTTTTCTAAAAGTAAAACCTCTCCAGGGCAGCAAAACCCAGTAAATCACTAAAAGAAAATCCAGATTACACAATGACATTTACAATCCTTTGCAACTCCAAGGCTCTATAAAATCAATAAGCTTCCCGCTTGTCTTCCTAGCTCGACAACCTTCTTGAAGTGATTCTCCTTTACCAGATCCTCCAATATACTTCTTATTGTTGATGAACAAATTGATTTTTCAAATACCGCAACACTTTAAGAGAACATGGCTTTGAAGCTTTGAATACTGATAATCCTCTTTTAGCACAATATAGAATTTTACCTCTCAGTTGCTTGAAAAAATTGTGCTCTATAGTCTTATATATAGGCACTGAGAAATAGGTTTCCTTGTTGAAGTAGAAAACCTTATTATGGAAAATCCGTAGTAACATTCGGACGGCAGACGGCCTCGTTCGAACAGAACTAGGATTTTATAGAAATCAAAGCTGAAGTTGGTAAGCCCTAATGCGGTAACGGACAGCTTCCGTTCAGACGGACTTGATACCCGTTCGGACGTGGCTAGGTTAAACTTCTATTGATACCACTCATCCGAACCCTCAACGAATGGCCTTGCGAATGGAGCTCTCTGGATTCACTAGGGGCAACTACTGTTCGAACGGCCCAGCGAACGAACGCCCATTGAATGAAGCTCTCGGGTTTTACTATGGAACACATCACGTTCGGACGCCAGCGAACGCTCTTGCAAACAAAACTTCAAACGAGAAAAGAATACACTTTTGGACACCGAATTAACTAACCTAAAACCTAACACATCTCTATTTTCTGTACCAACACATTCTACCTATACCACTGTATCTTTGCTTAGTAAAATCTCTTGGTGGCTCGGCAAACACTTGAGATCAAACTTCACCAAGGAATTGGGGGTTGCCAAGGATTGGAGTGGCCTAAGGCCTAACTAGGGCTGTAAATGAACCGAGTTGTTCATGAATAGCTCAAGCTCAACTCGTATAAGCTTTTACTCAAGCTCAGTTTATTTAATAAACGAGTCAAGCTCGAACAGTAATTATAACTCAAAGATTAAACGAGCTAAGCTCAAATGAACTCTGCTCAGCTCAGTTTAAGCTCGTGAGCAATGCTTGTATAAACTCGACTTGGCTTGTTAAGATATACATGTGTGTGTGTACACACACATTATATATATATATATATATATGTTGGTGTATACAATAACATACTACTAACATATACATATACATATATACAATTAAAATGTGCTAGTGTATGTAATGGGTGTAATATATGTATATGTTAGTATATACACACTAGCACTTTTTAGTATAGAATTAATATTAACGCATGGAGGTGCTAACTCGCATAATAATGAGGGAAGAAAATAAGGGTTCTATTCATGGAGTCAAAATTAGCAGAAATGCTTGCCCGATTTCTTATTTGCTTTTTCAAATAATCTAACTATCTTTAGCAGGGAAAATAAATTTGAGGCTGGTAGCTCACACTCAAAACTCCTCTAACTTGAGTCCTAGTCGTGCTGCGGTCTGTTTCTCAGCTTCACTTGCTCGATTTACACTTCTGATTGGTTCTATCCATCCCTAACCTTAATGAACTAAGTATGAAGCGGTCAATTAGTAAAGCGGTTTGAGTTCTCAGTCAATTCTCATTGCCTGGTAAAAAAATTGAAATCTAACTCAAGCTCGAGCTTTGCTTGTTTAATTAAATGAGCTGAGCTTGAGTTGATGATGAACTTGGTTGATTTTTGTCGAGCAAAGTTTGAATATGTTCCAAACGCTCGATTCGAGCTCAGCCATGCTCGAGCCTATGTATATGTTTTTCAAGCTGAGTTCGGAAAGCCAATACTTGGCTTGACTCGACTTGATTATAGCCCTAGGCCTAACCTTATATTATGCGAGTACTGCGGTAAGTAGGGTTGCAAAAAATTTTGAGCTTTTCATAAACAATTTGAACTCAACTCATATAAACTCAACTTGATTTCAATTTATTTGTTAAATAAACTGAACTTGAACGTAAATTTAGTATTAAATGAGCTCATTTACACTATTTTTCATCCTTCTGACCTCAGAAAGACCCAAGCCATCCGGTTTTTTTTTTTCTATAAAAAAGCTATCCAGCCAAGCCTAAATGATTGCCCCGATGCAGTAGATAAGTGAATTGGAGCTGATCACATGGCCAACCTGATTTATAGGAAGATAGGATTTTTGTAAAAAAAATGCTACAAATTCCTTCATTACTCACAAGATTAAGCCCGAAGATACTGCTCACTTTGTTCCAATCAAAAGATGCCAAGTCGCTGTAAATAAACAAGTGATCAAGTCTTCGCTTGTGGTCTATTACAACAGTTACATTTGCTAGCAAGTATATATATATATATATATATATATAGTTGTAAAATCTAGTGGCCCTCCAAGTTGTAGTGTTCAACCAAAGTACTATGTTCCCTGTCTATATCCTCTCTCTCTCTCTCTCTCTCTCTCTCTCTCTCACAGTATAGGTGAGTTAAACGTGAAAAATCATTGAAGGAGGTGAAAAAATTGTCGTGAGAAGATAGGCTACTGCACAAGAAATACAAGGTTAGGGAAGGAGGCCACCATTGACATCCCAAGGACCCCCCCTGGCCTAAGTGATTTTACTTGTTTTTTTAATGCCTTTTATGCATTTGTTTGTGGTTTTTGTTTTGAAGTCTTAGAAGAAATCAATGTATATTGCAGGTAATGGCCGAAGAGAAATTCAAAGTGTGTGCTAATGCATACAGGTCGCTGTCTAGTGCTCTCTCCCCAGCTTAACTAGTCAGTTTTTGGTTCAAATGCCTTAAGACGCTCCGTTTCATAACAGGTTAGCTTTACCTTTGGAGCAGCAATTGTATAATTTATATTTATATTAAGTTATATGCCTTTTCATAATAAGTAATGTCCAAGCTCCATTTCTTATAATTATTGACTGCTGACTCTATCCTAGATGTTATAATTATTAAACACTACTTATATGAGGAGGAAGAAAAAAGAAAAAAAAGAAAAAAAACAAAGCAATTATCTTGAAACCATTTTTCTTCTCGATAATGAGCTCTCAGTTCAACCATTTTGAGGTAGGGTTGGCAATTTGTAACACAGCTTGCAAGCTCAATACAAAATTAGTAAGTTAAAATTTAAAGGTCTGACCCGTTTAATTAAATTGGTTGAGTTAGGATTGACCTATACAGTTTTATACTCATGCTTCAACACGACACGCCTTGAACGTAACATGAGATATTAGGACTAGCAATTTTTAGCGCGACCAGAGAACTTAACATGGACTCAAGACGAAATTAGTGTGTCAGAGTTAAGAGGTTTTACTCATTTAATTAAATGGATATAGTTAAAGTTGACATATAATTTTATACACATCTCTATACGATCTAAATCTAATATGCGAACACGAATTGATACCTCTATTGTGAGCGTGAGATTTGTAAGTGGATATAGATGCATTTTATATCAATTTGCAATCTTATTTACATTAACAATTTTGAAAGTCGGCTTTCCATATTGTGAAAAGAATAAGTTCAGCCATGAGCCAATGGTTGAATACACCAAAATTGGTTTTGACTAAAAGAACTCAGAAAACATGCTTGACAGTTGGATAAACCAGGTTTCAGGCCAAAAAGACTAGCCAAATGGCCTTTGCTGCCAAAAAGACTAGATAGCCCTGCAGTGGTCCCACAGACTTGGAGCCACATGGGTCTAATAGTCCTTCATTTGTCCCCATGCATATCAGGCGACCAGATGTGGGCATTATGAGCTTGCATCGGCTGCAAGGTCACCTCGTGTGATTGATGGCAACACGTAGCCGCCACGCTAGTTCTAGCGGTGGCCACTAGTGCAACGATCCTGCAAATCTAATTGGCCACTTCAAACTACTACAATTCAATTGGCCGAGGGTAGCTTAGTCACCCCTTATGAGTTTCAGTAGTAACCAAGTCATTCGAAACAAACGCTTAGAGGTGAATTGGCCACTTCAAAACTCATATATGGTGATCGAGCTACTCCCCACTGTTTAGATTTTTTACGTCACCCATAAGAGTTTTGGGAGTAGCTGATCCGAACCTTGAAGGCTGGTTTGGCTACTATCAATATAAAAAAAAAAAAAAAAAAAAATTGTTATTTTATTAAAAATATTTTTGTGATTAGTGGAGACATTAACAATTTTTGGCTTAATTTGAGTTTTTCAAACGGACCAATTACCTCTTTTTCATCCCCTCATATATATATATATATTCCGTTTGCCAACTATATATGATCACCAATTTCTGTGAAGAAATGTGTAAATAATACGAAAATTGCAAGGTTAAAAAAGAGAGTTTAACTTCAATTAAGAAAAAGACCCGGTGTAAACCAGGTCCTTATCCCCATTAAGTAATAGCCCACCACATAAGGATGGAACAACAAATTTGGAAAACACATGATCACACATATTAATCAAATTTGAAACCCATTGGCCATCTAGCTTGGATGGGCTAATCTAGTGTTTTTGGGTTTATTTTATTTTGTATTTGAAGTTGACGTGTCTAAATTTGAATGATGTGTCTAAATTTTATTCGATAGTATGGGCTATCTAAAAAAGAACCAAAGTTGAAAAATCACTTGCTTGTTTAGAACCAAGACAATGAGAGAGAGAAATGCTAAGGAACTAAACAAATAAACTTAGAAAAAATTATAAACTAACGTGACAAGGATTTTTAAACTAAAAAAATATAATTTTCTCTCAAAAAAATATAATTTTCTCTCAATCGCTTGTCGAGTGCACGTCAGGCATAATTTTTTTTTTTTTTTTTTTTGAAATTAAAATAATAAAATAATAATAAAAAAAAGTTATGCTCGGCGTGCATCAGCCGTGATGCATGCCGGGTATTCAGTATATCACTGCCCATCGCTTGCCACTCACACATCAGTTTGAAAATCTTTTTGCATTCATTTATTTGACTTTCAAGTATTATATGAAAGAAAGAGAGAGGGAGAGAGCCGGAAAAGAGGGAGGATGAAGAATTGAAGATTCCTCTGTCTAGGTCTTAAATAGCAGGCTATATCGGTCTCCACCTCAACGTCCCTCACATCCCAACATAAAAGAGAAGATAATAAATAATTTTTTTTAAAAAAAAAAAAAAAAAATACGGCTGAATTCAAATTATAAAATTAAAAAATTAAAAAAAAAATTAAAGAATAGTATAATAATATATCTTAAGACAATAAAAAGGAATCCATCCATTTGGGGATTCCAACACTCCAACATGATAACATCATCATTCATCCATCCATATTCCGTACTCAAAGTGGGCAGAGCACAGTGCTCTCTCCTGTTCTCAACGTTTACCTCTCCAGGGCCAACCTTTATTACTTTCAAATTTCAAATTTAAACAACGTAATTAAAATAATACAAATCAATTTTAACCTTCTCCAACGATTAGTTTTTACTTTTTACTTTTTACTGTCTCATACTTGTCTCTTTGTCTTCGTGCAACACAGAAAGAGTAATGCGTAATTATTCAAATTTGGCACATAAAGATTGCTTTTAAGTTAAACAAAAATCACGCTTCCTTAATTACTACGGTGCCTCCTTCTACCATCATTTTATTAGGCCGGAATTCTATATATTATCATTTTATCTAATATGAAATAAATCTTTTAGTGAAAAAAAAAAAAAACAAAAAAAATTATTTTCATGCACGTACCTCTTATTATGAGAGATTATGCCATATAAGAGCATTTTCAGTAGACTCTCCATAAGAGAGTCTCCTATCTGTAGGAAATATGTCTAAAAAATCGCAATTAATGTCCCACAACAAACTCTCTAAATGAGCTTCAACCATAAGAATCTCTACAGTAAAACTCAAAATATAAAATTTCACTATTGCAATCCTTATAATTATTAAAATAAAATAAAAAAATGTTTCTCTCTCTTCTCTACTCTCTTCTCTCATATATATATATATATATATATATATATATATTTTAATGATTTAAGGGAAACTATTGAAGTGTATTTTAATATAGGAAAGTAAAAAATAGTTTTGATCTTTAAATGAAATGATTCATTTAAATGATGAAGAAGTTGCGGGTAATGTTCTGTAATTTTTATTTTTATTTTTATTTTTTAATCAATTAAAAAATGGGAAAGAACTGAGAATAAAAAATTAAAAAAGACAGAAAAGTAAATACCATTTCTCATAACAACAAGTTTGAATATGCTACCAAAAACAGAAAAGATTATAGACTAAGCTTCAAGTAACCTTCTCCTTTCAATTCATACAGTCAATTTGAGAGAGAGATTTAACAAAATAAAATCCAAGTTAAAATTAAAATTAAAATTGAACCCAATCAAGGATATTTCCTAATACATAAAACCCAGAATTAGTAAAACCCAAAACCCATATGCTAAGACACAAATAAAAAAAAAAAAAAAAAAACAGAGCTAAAAGCAGAGGAGGACAACAGAGGAAGAGACCATAAAGGAATAGATCGAGATCAAGAAGGCAAAATGCAAAGCCCAGTTCCGCTTAAACTTACCAAAGTAACTCTCGGGAGGCTCCTGGTAATGAATCTCAAAATCATCGTCACCAACAACCCCATCGAACTGTTCGCCGGCGCCGGCGCTGGTTCTCATCTTCATCTCCCTGAGCTTTTCGGTGGCGAGCCCAAGAGTGAGCTTGTGGCAGCGCCGCTGGTACTTGAACCCGTTGATGCAGCGGAGGGTCTGGGCCACGGAGACGTAGAAGGTGAGGTGAGAGAGGGAGAGGAGGATGATGGGGATCCAGCAATGGCGGCACTGGAGGCGGGAGGACTGGGCCTGGGAAAGGAAGATGAGGCCCAGGAAGATGAAGAAGAGCTGGAAGAGCTTGTGGAGCTCCTTCTTTTGGAGGTCTATGGAGCGCTTCTTCTCCAGGGTCTTCTCGAAGTGGAGCTGGATTATGGTGTTCAGCGCCTGCAAGGCTGTCTCTTTTGGGATTGCTTGGTGGTGTTGCCGTTGCTGGTATGGTTCGTAGTCTGCCATTGATGTGAGACAGAGAGAGAGAGAGAGAGAGAGAGAGAGAGAGAGTTTTGTGAGAGAGAGAGAGAACTGACAAGGGAGTTGGGCACGAATCTTGGTGTGTTTCTTGGTTTTAGAACAAGTGAAAGAAATGATGGCGGAAAGCCAGAAATGCTAAGTAGTCAAAATTATTATTCAATATTATTATTTTTTTTTTATTTCATTTAATAATAATTTTTAAAGGTAACTTCACTTTACAGTTTTAAATTATCACATGATTTGACCTTTCCCCAAAATTTGAAACCTCTAAATTTAGACACTTAAACTTTTAATTACAATCAATTTATCATTTTCCATCAATTTTTGCCATTAAAACTCCTAAAAAGACAAAATTACCCTTCAATTTTCTTTTTATTAAAAGAAAATTTGAAAAAAAATTGGAAAAAATTTTTTGAAAAAAAAGGGTCACCTTAAGATTTTTTTTATAATATATTTTTTTTAATTTTTAATTTGAAATTAAGGGTAAATTTGAAATTTTATATAAAAGTCAAGGGTATAAATGTCATTGTCATTTTTAACGTTTAAAATTTAACAGAAGTGTTCAAATTGACTACAATTGAAAGTTCAGGTGTCCAATTTGATATGTTTCAGAGTTCGAGAGTATGTCAAATCGCGTGGTAGTTGAGGAGTCTAAAGTGAAGTTACCCCAAATTTTTACTACTACATCAAAGAGTATGAAGATAGTGGGTATCACACATAACAAAAAAAGTAATGCTACACGTCACACTCATTTTATCATACCACGTGCTAAATGAAGGTAGACAGTTTCGTTTTTTTTTTTTTTTTTTCTTTTTTTAAGAATACAACTAGAAACCATATTTTTATCTCACAATTATCTAACAATATTAATATGATAATCCTAAGCAATTCTTCTTAGATTAGTGTTTGTAAAAAAGAAAAAAAAATCAATCAAGAGGTTTTTTTTTTAAAAAAAAAAGTGAATCCATATCAGTCTCATTCATAAAAATCATCATGAGTATAAAGCTCTTACAAGCAACCATAGCCAAAGCTACGAGGTTACAAACGTCACAGATGACATATTACATTCCAAACCCAAACCCAATCCACTAACCCATGATTAATCTACATATTAAAAAACATATTTGTGCCAAACAGACTCAAACTAATGTATAGGTAGTGCTTATTCCTCAGAACTCAGGGTAAACAAACCCTCAACCGAAAGCCAGGGTAACGTTCATATCCACAACCCAAAGGTCTGGACCATAGCAAATAACCCAGAGGGCATCACGCATGCAGATGGAGAGGGGAAAGAGCCTTATGGCAAGCAAAAAAAGGAAATAAAAGCGTACAAGGAAATAAAGGGACTAAAACAAAAATACAAATAGAATAAAAAAAATCGGACAAACAACAAATGGAAACCAACAAAGTAGGGAAAAAACCGGAGGCTCACACTAAGCGAGAAACGGTAGCCAGAAGGAAGCAGATCGCTTGCTAGCTGGAAACCAACGCGGAAGGTGGCGTTGGAGCTCATCACAGGGGGACACGAGGAAAGACCTAAAAGCGAACGGTGGGTGGCAGAGCGGGCGCAGAGGAGATCGGCATCGCACACAAAACAAACTGAAGGGGAGTTTGAGTGAATCCCCTAAGAGCACCCACAAAGTGTGACAAACAGGCAAGGCAACAAAAACAACACACCAAAATACACGGCAAAAGATAGACATAAAGGAAAGGAAATAAAACAATCAGAAACGAAATAAAAAAATAAAATAAATAAAAAACAACCAAAGAGAACTGAAATCAAACCACATCAGAACCGAAATCAAACCACATCCGGAGAGACGGATCCAATGCAAAAGGAGTGATGGGCACTGGTGTATTTGGGTAGCAAGGTGGTGGAGCACGCGTTGAGGTGGACCAGGCGACAGGCGGTCGATCGGGCAGGACACGAATCGGAGCCAAACCCGACCCAGCAACAAGCGCAACGGATGGAGAAGGGCAAAAGATTGGCCTCCAAAAAACCCTAAAATCAAGAGGTTGTTAGGACTACTACATCAACATTATGAGATAGTTGTAGAATAAAAATATGGTTTCAAAATTAATGGTAACATAGAATTCCATGTCCCGCGAACCTTAAAGTGGATTTATGAAATTCATAAAATGTATAGTTAAAATTAGTTTAAGATTAATTAGAATTTGTAAAGTTTGGTTAAACTATGCTTAAATTATACTTTGTTACCTTAAACTATATGACAGAGCAAAACGATACTAACCCTTCAAAATTGGCATCAAAGGTGTGGAGTTACTACTAGTTCCGTTTATTTCGATGTAAAATAGTTTCCGTCAAAAAATATTTTCAAAGAAGTTATTTTTTCTGAAAATGTTTTTTGCCGAAAAATTTTTACGGCGTTTACCGCGCGCACGTAAAATCAAATTATATATATATATATATATATATATATATATATTCATTAAATCATATTAAACTCAAAATTACAAAAATGTCCTGACCAACTCTTAGAGGTGTCCGAACCGAGTCTCGCAACGACCCTACTGCCACTCAATTGCAACCCGCCCGATCCCTGCCTAGACCTTATTAGGACCCTGTCGGGATCAGCCCGAGACCCTGGCACGACCCACCCAAGACCTGATAGGGACATTGATGTGGTCTTTTTATATCCAAAAATATCAATAATAAAATACAACTCGCAATAGTACAAATCCCAGTAGGATAGAGCTATATTGAAGGTGTCGAACCTCAAGGACTGTGTGGGTGTTGTTATCAAGCTTTTCAATATCAAATATAACTTAATTTAAAAAAATGATTGAATTGTTTTGTTTTTATAAAAGTAAATGCATAAAAATAAAGATAAAAAGTATGAGAGATAGACTAAGGAGTTGATTTCACCACTAACTGCATAACAATGGTCAATCATAAATTAATAAGGAAAATTTATAATATGCATGATATAGGGCTTGTCTCACTCGAGTAATCAATAAAATATCATCATTAAGGAATAAGTATAATCCATCTTCGGTTGGCACGGACCGTCCACCTAACCACTAAGATGCGGTACGATCCGTCTTCCTTAGGTATGGATTATTTAATTCCTTAAGCTACATATAATCAAGGAAATAGTATAACCCATCTTCGGTTGGCACAAATTGTACCTAAATTATACTAAATTAGGATGTAGTACAATCCGTCTTCCCTAGGCATTGCCTATCTAACCCTCTTGATCATAAGTCAGTTAAAATCGTTTTATAACAATCATTCACATCATCATAAAAAATATGAAGGATTAAGTTCCATCAATACAAAAGACTTTCTAAGACAAGAGAAAAATTTCATAATGAGTGAATATAAACATTAAAAGCAATTCTCATAGTTATACAACTATCATGTATATAGAAAAACCCAAATTAAAATACAATTAAATCATTGTTACTTGGAAAGGGCTACATCAACGCCCTATTATAGAATTAGTTGCGCATCCTAGTGCTGGGATGGCCTTCTGCCATGTTTCTCTTCTTTTCAACTCTCCAAGCCTTTAAGAAGATAATTTCTATTTAAAACTAATCACACCTTCTCTTGAAGCTTAGGGGTCTATTTATAGGGAGCAAACAAGTCCTAGAAGCATTAGGAAACCTAGAAAATCCATAGGTCAGTCTCCCAGTTGGAAGAGGAGACTGAAAATCTTCTTCGAGATGGATTTGGGCTCTTTCTGCATGCTGGAAGCCTGAGTGCGCGTGATCCCACTTATGGTGCGCTCAATCCCACATGTGGTGTGCTCAAGTGCACCTACGGACGTGGCTGTTTTGCTCTCTTATCTTTCGAGGCGATTTTGGCATAGCAAACATCCAAATTTAAAAATTTGTTTTCACAATTATTTGTAGCATTTGGAGTTAGCTTTCCACTGCCATTGGTTTCACCTCAATCCGATACTCAAGCAGAACGTTATGGTCAAAATACTGAGACGGGTGCTAGGCCTTCTCAAAGTGTGTTTTAAGCCCAAAATCAATGGTTTTTCTTGTATTCTCCCTAAGAACCTGAAAACACTAAAACAACACAAAATTAAACAAATAACAATGCTAAGGAATTAACATATGCGAGTTAATGGGCTTGAATGTGCAATATTCGACGCTTATAAAACATTTTCGTAATTTAGTGTTTAATATGATTTTGTGTACACACCAAATACTGAAAAATGCTTCTAGGAAAATGTTTTCTGCTGAAAATATTTTCAAGCAGAACTCGCTTGATTTTCCGTACATGGCAAATACCAAAAAATGTTTTCTAAGATACCATTTTCAAGGAAAATGTTTTCCGTCGAATATATTTTCCAACGAGCCCTGGGCGGGTCCTCGGCGACTCCCAATCAAGTCCCGGCGGGGTCCCAGGCAGGTCCCAATCAAGTCTCGGGCAGGTCCCAACGGGGTCCCGGGCAAGTCCCGGGTGACTCCTGATTAAGTCACGGGCAGGTCCTAGCGGGGTCTCGGTCAAGTCTTGGGCGAGTCCCGGTGGGGTTTCGAGCAAGTCCTGGGCGGGTCCCAGTCAAGTCCCAGGCAGGTCTCGGTGGGGTCTCGAGGGGGTACTGGTCAAGTCCCGGGCAGTTCCCACGTGGGTCCTAAGCAGGTCTCGGTGGGGTACTGGGCGGGTCCCGACGCGGTCTAGGTCAAGTCCCAGGCCGGTCCTGGGCAGGTTCGGTCGGGTCCCTGGTAGGTTCTGGCGGAGTCCCGAGCGGGTCCTAAGCGAGTCCCAGTCAAGTCCCGGGCAGGTCCTGGGCAAGTCCCAGGGAGGTCCTGGGCGGGTCTTAGCAAGGTCCGTCGATTTAAGAATGAGATGCTCAAAATCGGAAAATGATTTACAGTTTTGAAAACCATAAACTATTTTCTAAAAATGAAAGAAGAATTTTCGGTCAAAAGGAAAATACTTTTCGTTGACCACTACACCGTAAATTGTGAAAACCATTTTACGTCGAAGTAAACGGAGATCAAAGGATTCTAGTTATAATGCGAAGGGAAATCATTTTCCCTTCACTTTCGTTCAAACAAAATAGAAGCCTTTCCCCATCACCTTGTGAGAGAGAGAGAGAGAGAGAGCTTGGGCTTGAAGAGGAGAAGCTTGAGAGGAAACAAAACTCTAAGGATAAGTTCCTCTAAGTTCCGTTTGATGTGTAAAAATTTGTGTTATTTTGTGTTAGGTTAATGATGGAAGTTTGAGTGTTTTAATGATTTATTGATATTATGGAGATATGATTGTGGTTGATGTTGTTATAGGTGTTGGTTCATTGGATTTGTTTGGCGAAGAAAGGTTTGGTGTTTTAAGGACATTGTTGTGAAGTTTGATGGAGACGTTGCATGAGAGTTTGTAGAGTACATAGTGGTTTTTTTTTTTTGGTAATGATATTGTGATTGTGTGTCTAGGGTTTTGATATTGTTGTAAACTTGTTATGATTGTTATTATTGAAGTTCTATGAAAAATGAGAGTTTTATATGAGTTGTAAGTGATGGTTGGGGATTTAGTTTGGTGTAGTAAGGTTTAAGGGAGGAGAAGTGATAAAGAAAGTCAGGGTTTAGTGTGTCATGCATGGAAAACGCAAGACAATATGTGTTTGATCAATTGAACCTAGAACATAATGGTTCAATCAATAGTTTGATCGATCGAACTAGTGAATGTGTTGAAGTGTCTCACACATGTGAGTAAAATGGTGCGTTCGGTTTCATTTGATTCAAAATGGGAGTTTGTTCAATTGAACAATAGACGGAGAGGTTCGACCATAGTTCAATTAATCGAACCTATCAAGGAAGGAAAAAGAGGGAAGTTTCTAGGAAGAATGAGGATTTTTGGGTTTGATAGTTTAATCTTACTAATGATGACATAATTTGCAGACGACGGATGAAATGTTACAGAACAATAGTAACGAATGATTAAGCTAATGAGGTAAGTAAACTCATTTCGTAATTTGGTAAAAGTTTATTGCATGAGATTGTGAACGAAAATATAAATTTCTTAAAAGCATAAAATGATATGATTTTCTTATATGTTGCAAGTCAAAGTATGATATGTTTTACCAATGAAAAGCTTATGAAAGAGGAAGTCTTAAACACATGTTAGTCTATTCTTACTTTAGAAGCTTCCAATTTTTTTAAAATTCTTAAAATTATTCTTGGGCCTTCTAAATTGGGGAATCACCAATTGACCCATCTGGACCTTCTCTTAACTAGTTGCAAATGTTTAAAACCCAAAAACACTTCATTTGGGGGCTTAAAGACACTTCACTAGATTGTGTCCAATTGGCTATAAATGCCTCTTGGGGTCCATAATCTAAACTCAATGAATCAAACATGTATTCTAAGATGTTTCAAGAACTTTCTGTAACTTAATTAAATTGGTAGGTATATGCAAGATTTTCTAGTTTGGGGGCTTAAAGACACTTCACTAGTTTGTGTCCAATTGGCTATAAATGCCTCTTGGGGTCCATAATCTAAACTCAATGAATCAAACATGTATTCTAAGATGTTTTTCATGAACTTTCTGTAACTTAATTAAATCGGTAGGTATATGCAAGATTTTCTTGAAAGTTCAATGCAATATGGACCTGATAATTACTTACCGTAATACCTCAATTATTTAATTAGGAATTTAGGGATAAGTGAGCCCTAGATGGGTTAATGGGTTTGTAACAATATTAGTTAGGAATCATTAGAGGTTGGAATCTTATCTAGCTGAACATTTAAAGTGGGATAGTCGAACATTTGAGTGTAACCTAAGTGATGAACATTCGAGGTTGAATGTCTGAATGTTCGACTTTAACCGTAAACCCAAACATTCGAATTGAATGCAAGGAACCTTCAATTAAAAGCTTAGGACCGTTAGGCCAACAATACATCGAACATTCGACGATACACCCGAACGTTCAACAGGTAGCAGTATTGTCTAAATCAACTTATTCTTATCCCTAGACGGTTGAGAACCTATAAATACCCCTCCCCTACGCCCATTCAGCCTATTTCCGCCCCTATTGTTCAGTTTATTCCTTGTGAGTGTGTAAGAGTGCTTTGGTGGAGAAAGAGTCCTCTTGTTGCCTTGTTCTTCTACGAAGATAATTTTTCTAGCCTAACTCGTTTCTTAAGTATCATTTTCTACATTGATGCGTTATATTGGCTTAGGACTCCGTAATCATTGTAATATCGTTTGAAAAAACTTTAGTTAATAGGTTTTTTTTTTTTTAAAAAAAAAAAAGTAGTTAATAGGTGTTGAGCTTCACTTTAACCTTCTTTCCAATCATTTATCCAATCTCCTAATTCATGGTGGAGGTGTCAAATATGACTACTATCTAATCTTCTATCTAGACCTCATCAAAAGATTAAACGAATCTCCATTATCTACAAGCTCAAGGAATTCAAAATCAACCATCCTTTGCTGAACAGTGCACCTAAAAAATGACTAACTTGCAGTTTTCAAATTATATAATATTATCAAACTTAAAAGGTGCATAACTCTTAATTGAAAATGGACCTGAGACAAAAGCAACAATAATCTAAATCATCTGATATTGCCAAATATAACATTGTGTCCTCTCCCTTACCTTGCATTCATGTCCACAAGAGATTTAGAGATACATTACAAATAACATATAAACCACACTAGGAAAAGGATGAAGCACCCAAAAGTAAATTTTACAGATAGAAGTACTGAGTTGACAACCTAAATTAGCCAAAATTGTTTGGTTGGCCATCCAGAACTTCTCAATCCACGCTTTTCTTCTTTTTCTTCTCTTTCTTCTTGCTTGGTGCTTCCGGTTCTTCTTCTACTTCGGTATGCTTTCTCTTCTTCTTCTTTTCACCAGCGTTGACATTCTCATCCCCATTATGTGCCCCGGCATCCTCAGCTGAATGTTTCTTCTTTTTCTTCTTTTCTTTTGTCACCACCTCTTCACCTTCTTGTTCCACATGGTTATTTCCATTGGTTGGCGTAGCTGTGTCCCCCTCATCAGCTTTCTTCTTCTTCTTCTCTTTCTTCTCCTTTTTCTTCTTATCTTTCTTATCTTCACCAGTAGCAGGAGCCTGCTCTTCTGCTTCCTCAGTCTCAGACAGTTTTGCTTTCCTTTTCTTTGGGACTGTTTCCTCCTCATTGCCAGCAGTAGTATTTGCCGTTTTCCCAAGAACAGAATCCGCTGAAGGATTATATGTCTACATAAAATTGGCAGCCAATGAGCACCTGAAAACAAGGGGCAAAACTATGTAACATATACAAAAACAGATTTCAAACCTTGGCAGCAGTTATCAATCCACCAGTTCCCTTCTTTCGATCCTTATCATAGACTTCTATCTTAGGTTTGCCTTTGGCTGACCCAGCGGATCGACCCAATTCTCTACCTTCAAGATTCCTTAACCGTGCTTCAAGCTGTCAAAAATGGTGTAACGTAAGAGAATGCTTTCAATAAAAGATCAGGCAAGTACAAGACAAATTTGTGCATAGTACCTTGGCACGATTCTCCAAACCCATAGAGTTATCTTGACCATCTCCAAGGGCATCATATCTAATTGCCAATACAGATTTTGCAGCAAGCGATCGGGAAATTTTTCCCTTAAGCTTTGGTGGTGCCTGACCAATCAACGATGCATGGTAGATAAGCCCATATTTGGGAGTAGCATGCTTAGTTTTCAGGGCCCTGAAGAGAGCCTTTTCAGCGCCAAGAATCTGAACTGTGCTACCAGGCTGCTTTGCAAGATTCAACAAGCTACCCCCATGGGCTATGAGGCGAGCACCAACAAGCTCTCCAACAAGTGCAGTCAAATTTGGTGCAATGGTGTTCATCCTGTTTTTTAAATAATCATAGAGTTGAGCTCTGTACTCGGAAAGAGAGAGAACCTGGTCACAGAGCTCTCTGATATTAGCTAAATCAAGATCGCTAACTTCCGTTCCCATTGATATCATAGCTGCTTCCTTCAACTCTGCCTCTACTTCTTCTGGCAATATCTGTAATATTTTAAGCAATCAAAATAACAGAAACTTTTGTGACTTATCATCTTCATTTTTTTAAAATCAGATAAAAATATATTATCATTATGGTCCAATATCAATGTTTTTCCTAGCAAGGTATGTTCATTTAAGCATGTTCATATTATGGTAGCATGGAATTGGCACTAGTCAATATCCATATAGGTTTCAGACAAGAACTAAGAATAAAAATAACATTAAAATATCAGAAAAAATATTAGTAATAACAACAATAGCATCATGTGAATGGGGTGGGGACTGGGATTTCAGATTTCTAGAAGGTTAATGGTACAGAAAGGGAAAAAAAAAACTATAGGGAACCATCTTAAATACTAAAAATAGTAAATGAGTAATTCTACCTCGGAAAAATCAAGCTTAGCAGCATTAACACGGTCACCCATGAGCTTCACTGTCCTCGCATAAAGAATGTTGTCCTGGACAATCTTAGTGAGCTCTGGAAAATGCCAACCATACCATTCTCTCACCCTCATTGCATATGTATTCAACTCTTTGTCAAGATCATCAAGCAAACCAATGGCTTGAATGATCATCGTATCCACCTAGAAAAAAGAAATATTCATATATCAGACTTAAAGGAACAGCATTCTTGCAAAATTTCATTAATTGCTTCATCAAGATAATACCAATTCTAACCAGCCACAACAGAAAGTCCAAAAATTTCTCTTTGTAGTATAGCTCATAAGAGCTTGTACAAACTGGAATTGAACTGATAATTATCATATATTCATTAAGCTAATAGCCCATTTTCACAAGGATTAACAGCTCTTCTAGTGAAAGTAAATCTACTAGAGCAACAGGTCCACAAACTATCATACAGGTTTCCAGCACTTAATGGCCAACAGGCACTGTCATATTCTTTCTGCGGATGATTTTTCTAGAATTATAATCATAAATGGGTAGTTAAAGTCACGAATAAACTTTGCATCTAAAGCTAATATCATGATACACTTCACATTGGTGGGTGTTACATCCACAACATTTGTCCCAAAAACTAACAGATGTACTCAGCAGTAACAACAATCATAGGAAGCAATCTTAATTATCATCTCCAGGTGCCACTCATTAGAAATAAAACGAGACACACCTTGTCAGCACTGAACTTCAGTTTGTATCTAGATAAGCTATGAGACAAACCCAAGCTCATTGGTGCCAAGTCTTGAACGCCAAGGCCAGATATGAGCTCAGTCATCTGATTTCTGATTCCTCTCATCAACTCCATCACAGCTTGGTTGTGGACACATTCTATTTTCTGCAAGAAAATAACCGCTACCTCACTTAAAACTAAAAACAATACTAACATCAGGTTTTCATTGGAAAGTTCCCACATACCAGTTTGTCCTTAATGATGTTCCCAAGCTTTGAATCAGCTACAGCTAATGTTTCCCCATCACAATGGGCACGCAAGAACTTGCGCAGTCCCTTGCTGGGCTTGCTATCAATCAACAAAGTTGTTGCTTCCAAAGCTTCAGACGTATTCTCAAACTTAGAAAATGCTTTCAGCTTCACCACCTAATGTTTGATAACAATACCAAATTATATTCACAGGCAAGAATATACATGTCTAAAACACAAATTGATAATGGGTATAATTTTTGAGTGCCAGAAGCAGTATTTGAAGGAAGTATGTTAAAGAGAGTTTTCTTCTAACCAAGTTATGCTTCTTGTTTAGGAGAGAACAAAAGATAAGACACAGGGAGATTAGTACCTGTCTAGCTGACTCTGGACTGGAAAACTCTTTCCATAAGTCCTGCAACACAAATCATATAAATCAGCACAAAAGAAAAAAGTAGAGAACTTTGCCCAAAGCGAATACTTTTTTCTTGAGCGAAACTTTTCATTATTCGAAAAGTAAACATAAATCTTAAATCTCGAAATTCCATCTCGGACAATATATTCCTTCAGTTTTCCAGCAACCAAGCAGAGTGTAGATAAGTACCTCAACTTTATTGAGCCTCCCTTCATCAAAAACCTTGAAGAGGGCGAACCCCGCCGGCGTTTCGAACAACAGAATCATTTTTCAACTTTCTGAAGAAAAAAAAAAAAAAAACCAATACGCAAAAATCACATCCTAATTCACCCCAAAAAACCCAACACACACAAATCATATATAAATAGATACAGCAATTTATATACAAAAGCAAAAAGATCACATTTTTAGGGTTTTGATTACAGTAATAAGCACAACCCATTACAGCAGTGATCACAGCAAGCAAAACTCATTCACAATGAAACTTGAGCTTCCACAAAATTTTGCGGAAAAAAAAAAAAAAAAATCACACAAAGAAACCAATACATACACACACACATACACGAAAAAATATATAAAAGAGAAAGAGAGAGTCTAGGGTTTAGTTGAGAGGAAGAAGCCCCATTTGCTTACCACTTCCTCTGCTGCCTTTGTGAGAGAGCGAGAGCGAGAGAGAGAGAGCGAGGAGGAAGAAGCAGAAGAAGAAGAAGAAGAAGAAGGGTCTAGCCTAGGGTTTAAGGTAAGCTTATGTTAATATAGTGCTGCAAAACCGGGCCGGGTTGGAGTCCAGCCCAAGGTCCGGAATTATAAAACCTAATCCAGTCCAGCCTCAGCCCAACATTTTTTTTTTAATCATCAAAGAAAAACCTTGGGAAGAAAGCGTGCACTAGTGTGCCTACACAGAGTTCAAAGACGCGCCGCGTCTGAGTGTTTAGGGAAAAACGTTAGGGTTTTTGGGTCTTAGATTATCTCCAACAATAACTAATGAAAAAGTGTAAATTTTTAATTTAACAGGCTCTCTGTTTTTATTTTTTATTTTTTATTTTTTCAAATGGAGAGAATGAGAAACATGAGAGAAAAAAAATAATTAAAAAGTCTTAAAAGGTGTCAGTTTTTTATTTTGAAACATCTATCGAAAGAATAAAGTAGCTTTTTCTTTTATATATATATATATATATATATATATATATCACAGGCGTGGATAAATATATGGAGTAATGTTGTAATGCTATGAAATTGGGGACGTGTCGTGGTAAATTAACCATAGTTATTGTATAATTAAAAGAAATTGAAATCGTGTGTGTTAATGGCTAGGGTTTCATTTCACTTTCATTTCGTTTTCCTCCAAATTGTATCTGTTTTTAATAACATATGAGATGCACATAATTTTTTAATAAAATATATTTCAACTTGTCCCTATTCTTAAAGAAATATATGTTTTTCACATGCTCAAAAGTTCCAACCTAATTTAAAAGAAAACTTTATCAACTCAACTTTAGCCTCCGCCCACCACCGAGCGCTACTGCAACCAAACACCACCCACCAGCAACTGTACACTTCCGTTTGATCAGCAGGCAGAGTGAACCATACACTAACTCCCATAAGCATTGTGCGATGTCGAGCCCACAAACACCGTACACCACTGGGGAACCACCCCACACCCATTGTCGACAAACCACCGTCATCCAAAAAGCTCCCATTCTTGAACCAATTAGGCTTCCATTCTTGATGCTTGTGGGTACCTTAGGTTTTTGGGTATTTTGGGTTTTGGTTTCAATATTTGTCATTTCTTTCATGTTTGAATTTACTACAACCTGCAAGTCCAAGGGCTCCGACCTCAGGGAACAAAAGACATAAAAAAAAGGTTGTTATACATATATAATAAAATATTTTGAGGAATGGGGAGAAAAATGAAGCACCGCTTTTTGTCTACTCGTATCAATTATTTTTGTATAATTCGACAAGTGTTTATACGTTTGTGTCATGCTTTCTCAATCGTACACATATGCATGGTCCATAGTCTTTGTCATATTTTACTCTATCAATTTTCTCAACATTTGGGATTTACATGTAATACATTGTTAAAAACAATAAGTCATTTGATGCTTCCACATTACATATAATTTAAATATTTCTCCAAATAGAAAGAAACCATGAGCATAAATGAAGTTTCAAACACTAGACCATTGGACTTCTCTTCTCTAACATGGTAGGCATAGTGTTGGAAATTAGACTTTTAATGGAAATAATTTTAAAATACTTTGGGTTGGTATTCATCATAAGATATCTTTCGAATTAAACTAAAGGAAAAAATACATTTTACCTCCATGAACTATCCACCCATTTGCACTTTAACCTCCAATATTTAAAAAGTGACATTTAATCCCCTCTAAACTTTTAAATTGTTGCAATTCAACCATTTTGACTTTTTTTTTTTTTTTTTTTCAAAATGCATCCATCCCAAGTTAAAAAATTAAAAATTAAAAATTAAAATTAATGGGTGTCCAGTTTGGGGTGGCCGAAGCCACCCCTAGGCCCAACTGGGGTGGCTAGCCACCCCTTAATTTTTAATTTTTTAAAAAAATTTTAATTTTTTTAAAAAACTTGGGAGAGGGGCATTTTGGGAAAAAAAAGTTGGAAATGGTCAAATTGTAATAATTTAGAAGTTTGGGAGGGGTCAAGTATCACTTTTTAAACATTGGAGGTTAAAGTGCAAATAAGTGGATAGTTCAGGAGAGGAAAATGTATTTTCCCCTAAACTAAACAATGAGTGGAAAATGACTTCTAATTTTTCTGTTTAGTTCCCTCCTTTCCTCTCTCTGATCCGTTTGATTCTCAAGGTGCCTTCTAAGATCTGTGTAAGAGACCCAATTGCTAATATTGAAATGAAACTTCTTTTAGCATAATATTGATTCTGTGTTCATTTGTTGAGATTTCACTAGAGGATTGGGTTGTCTGATGTGATATCTTGCATTAAACCGAGGTGGTCATTTGTATTGTTGAAGCAATGTATGCATCTTAATTAGTTTATTTTTTGGAATTTTATGAATGGATTTTTACCAAGTGATGCTGATGAAACAACTGAAGTAATTCTTTTCATTAAGTTACTGGCTTTGGTGCTGGTGGCCACAAGTATTTTCCCTAAAAGTGACCCTGGATGCCTTGTGTAAGTGCTGCCTTATATTATCACAACATATGGATGAGTTACCTTGTTAAAGTAAATGTTGGACATGTGCTAGTGAATGCATTTTCAAGTGTTACTTGGTTTTCATGAAATATACAGTTTGATTTATACTAGAAATTTGGGCTTGTGTTATATTATATATTACATTCTTAATCATGTGCCACTATTATGATATGAAAGGAAGTGTTTTCATATTCTCATTCCTTTCTCTGAAATAAGCTACCAACCTATTTGAATTGTCCCTCCTGCAAGCAAGTTTAGCGTATGTGTTTGTTGCTTTCAACTTGCACAAGTTTGGCATAAAGGCATTTCAGTGTATGGTACAATGTTCATATGTATTTTGTTAGGTTTTAAAAATTGGCCGTCAAAATTCATTGTAAGTATTCTCCCTATTCACATAGTGTTTTGAAGGTCTATGCTCTTTTTGGTGTGTTATGCAAGTTTTTGTTATCATAACATCATGACGAAGTGATGACAATTTTAGTCAAAAAGTTGTTGTGCTTCATTGTGAGTTTTCGTCGTAATAGTGTCTAGTTTCCATCATAATGAAAATGTATATCATGTCTTCAAACTTTCTACAAGGTTTCTTCATGATGATGCTAGGCAGCTTCCCATGACGAAAATGCTTTTATGAAGCTTTCAAATTTTTTGTAAGGTTTCATGATGACATCAACATCCCGTCCAGTGGCAGAGCCACGTTGGTCTTTGGGGGTGCCACAGATTTTTTTTTTATTTATTTATTATTTTTTACTACCCATGGCACCTCCAAATTTTTTATTTTTTTTTAAAAAAAAAAAATTGATAGCCCATAGCCTCTCCCTCTCTCTCTCTCTCTCTCTCTCTCTCACAGACGCTCCATCCTCCATAGCCTCCATCTCTCATTCTCTCCCTCTCTGAGCACTCTCCATAACCAACATTTGGTAACTTTAGTCGTTTTGGCTCTTTTGGGTCCGGCGGGGTTCATAGAAAATCGAAATCAAGGTGAGTCACAACCCTAATTTCGTAAACCCTAAAATTTTCTGCTACAGGACGAAAATCCTCTGTTTTTCCTTTGTTTACATTAATATTTCCTATTGATTTTCGTTAATAAATTTGTGGGTTTTGCATGTAGTTTGTGTATATTTCATTATATTTCCTCTTTATGCTAAAAAGTTTCAAAATGTTTATAGTTCCTGTTTTGCAGCGTATTCACTTCAATTGAGAAGTTGTGCTGAAATTAATTTGAAGACAGAGAAGAAGAAGGAAGAGTTTACACAGGTATGGATTTTTTATTTCTCTCGAGACTAGTTCAAGGTGAATTGGTATGATATTCCTCTTTAGATAATCGATTTGGTGATTTATAACAATTTTTGTGAGATAAAACAAATATGTAAGCATCGATGTAGTTGAAGCTATTGATTGAAGTGACTTTTTGATTTTAGATGGTGTTTGAATATATTTTCTTATACCAGTTATAATTTATTGAATTACTTTTGGTTTGGATCAATTATGGCAAAAATGGTTTCAAGAACATTAATTTGAATGATTGCTTATATCCGTATAACCTTTAATGTTTATTTTGTTGTGCTTACTGATCCGACATTACAAAATTTGTCTTTCATTGCAGAATTATGCCAAGGATTGACAAAGATAGAAAAATCAAAGGCATACTATCTTATTGATAGATTGATTCGTCTTGTTTTGATTCTTCTAATGTCTACAGTAACTACCGAACGAGCATTTTCAGCAATGAAAATTGTTAAGACACGACTTCGCAATAAAATGGAGCATGATTTTCTTGCAAGTAGTTTAGTTCTCTATATTGAAAGGAAAATTGCTAAGAGCTTTGATTTAAATTCAATACTGAATGATTTTGTTCTTCTAAGAGACCGTAAAGTGCAATTCTAGACACCTTTTTTTTTTTTGTATTTCTGTCTTTTTGATATAGTGCCGACATGTTACATTTCTAATATATCAATTTGAGCACATTTATGAACTTTTATAGATATCTTTTTTGTGATGCATATATAGTGTGAATTACTCAATTTTTATTTAAAATTATGTTTATCATATTTTTAGTTCAGCGACCCCTAAAATATGAATTGTCTGACTTCGCCATTGATCCCGTCATGACAAAATGCGTCTATAAAGCCTTCAACTTTTCTGTAAGATTTCATCATGATAACATTAGTATCCCATCATGAAAGAAAATTAATTCTTCAGCTCCTTGAACCTACTATGATCTTTCGTCATCATAATGTTGGTAAGACATCATGACGAAAATGCATGTATCTGACAAGTATCAGAATGTTAGTGATAGAACCTCAACATTTAATCATGTTGTCTCCGCAGCCATCATGATGAAATCTCAGATGTTAATTTCATCATCATCTCATCATGAAGAAATTTCGCGTATCTGTAAAGTTCTAAAGGATTCTTGCATACTGAGGGTTTAATATAAATAGAACTTTATGCTCATTTGGAGAGCTATGCAAATTGATTAAGTTTAACTTAGATTGAACTCTAGAGATGTTCTTGCCTTTTGTTCTTGCTTCATTGTAGTGTGCTTACTTCTTCGTTTACCAAGAAAGGATGTACTAAGCTGGAAGCATTCATTCTTTTGAAGTGTTAGTGTTGTGATCTAGTTTGTTTGCTTTGGTGTTTTCCAAGAGAGGGCGTGTTGTGCATTGAGTTATTCCCTCTCTTGAAATATTGTTGTTGTTCTAAGGACAACTTTTCTCTATCTTTATTTATCAAGAGTCTACTGAAAGTTCAGTGAAGAAAGGTGTTACGAGAAGATTGTTGAGCTTTGAGGCAAGTGGGTGGCTTGTTGTCATACAAAGTCTAGGGTTTACATTGGTAAGTTCATTGCGTCTATATTCTAGATCTTTTTCACTAGTGATTTCATAGGTTTGGCTACTCCAAAATAATTTTTTCCTTTGATTTGTTCAAATGGTTTTCCACTTCGTCAACAAAATCCTTGTATTGATTGTGATTGATTTTGTGATGATGTTATTTGTGGGGATAAATATTCTTTGGCCCCCTCACCTAACAATCATTTTTTATTTTGCCCTATAAACTGATAGTTATGAGAATTATGGCCCGTTTAGTTCACGGAATAGACCCCTGGAATGGAATAGTTATTCTTTTGTTTGGTAAGGGTCTATTCCTAAGAATAGTAATTCCTATGGGGATTATTAATCCCTTACACACAAGAATAACTATTCTTCTTCCTAAGGAAAATGACAAGGGTTTCCCAAAAAAAACTTTTTTTTTTCCCCAAAAAAAAAACAAAAAAACAAAACAAAAAAACAAAACAAAACAAAACAAAAACAAAAACAAAACAAAACAAAATATCATGTGGGTGGCCGACCACCATAATGGGTGACTAGCCACCCACAAAAGGCCATGGGGTGGCGCTGCCAACCCCAGAGGGCCTCACGGTGGACCGGAAAGTCCCTCCAAGGGTGGTGCGGCCACCTCGTGGCCTATTCACCCTGATTCACATCAGTAGTGGCCTCGGTCACCCCCAACAGCCTTTGGGGGTGGCCGCGACCACCCACGGAGGGCTCCGGGGGGTGGCTAGGCCACCCCCAATTCTTACCGAGGTGGCCACGTCACCCCCAAAGGGCCACAGCGAGGTCCTTTGGGGGTGGCTGCACCACCCCCAGTGCATGTTATGGGTGGTCGGCCACAACACGTTAACCAATATATATATTTAAATTTGAGTTTTGAAAAAATTAGAAATCAAGTAGGCTTTTTAGTAATTTTAGTTCAATTTCAATTATGAAATATGTGTGGTTACCAAACTAAAGAATTAGAATAATTATTTCATTCCAACCTCTTTTATTTTCAGTAATATCTATTCATTTTCTTAATGGAATACCCATTCCACAAAGTAAACGAGACTTTAGATACATATTAAACCAATTTTCTGTCATTATTCCAAAAATAATCCTATTTTCTTAAAAAAAAAAAATTAATTAATTAAAAAAAAAACTAAAATCAAAAATCAAAATTTTATGCAAATTATGTCCTATATTAACTGATCCTTACTCTATGTACTTTAGTATTTAATCAAAATTCTATCTCGACCTTATTCGCAATCTGCCCCAACTCTTCCTAAGAGAGCAGACATAATAATCTTCCCATCTTGCTCATCCATTGACATTTTTTCTTAGAGTAATGCTAGGTACTATCTTTTTATCCTCTTAAAATCCTCCTAAAGCTGATGTGGCTTTCAAAATCACTATTAGATCAAAATTCAAGTATGATTCATCTAACATTTAATGGTGATTTTAAAATACACATCAGCTTTTGGAGAATTTTAAGATGATAAAAAGATGGTACCTAACATTACTCTCTTCCTTGACTGAATCAAGACATAAATTCTCTAAGTGACTTTGTCCCACCTTGCTTAAGTGCGAAGAGATAGGCATGCGTGTGGTTTCCTCAACCTCAAATCAAGATAGCCTGCAAGAAAGATTAAAGGTAAGCTTAGAGACCTTGTCGGCAAGGAATACATCCGATACTTAATTCAATACAATTTTTAGTGAAAGAGAGAAAATGCTAAACAACAACCATTATCTAGCGTGAATGAATGTGTGTGAGTGTTCCCTTTTTCCCTTTTCTCTCTTTGAATAAAAGCAAAAAAAATAATAATAATAATAAATAATGTGTGAAGAGTGTACTTGAATTGGTTGGTTTCATTATATTTATATAGGGAAGGGAATAAATTCTATGTGGTCTGTGCATAAAACAGGGGTTTTGTGTAAACCATTCATTGATTGCCACATCAGCTAGAATACTATAAGAAAAAATAAACACTCACACCTGATTATATCAGGTTTAATTAATTTTTTTTTTCAAAAAAAAAAAAAAATTGAAGGTGGCAGAGGGAGGTGGGGCGGTTCGCCGCCACCTCCATTGGCCAGGGGTGGTGGCGAACAACCCTAGTGGTCTGGGGGTGGCCGCGAGCCACCCCCTGTGGCTTGGGGGGTGGTCGCACACCACCCATGGCCACCCATGCCGGCGGAGTGAGAGAGAGAGAGAGAGAGAGAGAGAGAGATCTTGTTGGGCGGTGGGCGGTGGTTTGATTCATTGGCGGCGGTTGGCGGTAGGCAAAGGCGGAAGGTGGCTAAATGGCTGTGTGGGGAATTAATCCTATATTTTGCAAACATGCTTTTTTTTTTTTTTTTTTTTTGCAATTTTCTGAAATAGATGATGTGTCAGATGCTAAGTGGTTTGCACAAAAGCCAACTTTTGTGCAACGACCACACAGCAACAGCTCTCATATAGGGAATCCCTTTCCTGCCCTTTCATGGTAATTTTTAACTATTGCATAACCCTACGTTGAGAATATCATGGAAGCAGGAATAGATGCAGCCTTTGGGGTGGGACCATTTGACTCATAAATTATCTACATGCAAACAGAAAATCAGCGAAGGAAACACTGCATGGGCCGAAGCTTAGGTCAATTTCTCATATGCATGAGCAATTATCCGAATTACAGGGGCTAGAAGATATGGGGAGTAGTGACAAAATATCTAAATTAAAACGTGATATTCAGGTTCAATTAGAGAAAGATGATTTATGGTGGCGTCAAAGGGCTAAAGTGGATTGGCTCAAGCAAGGGAATAGAAATACACACTATTTTCATGCTTGTGTTAATTCCAGGAGGAGGAAAAATAATATTGAAAGAATTAAGGATGAGAAAGGGAAGTGGTGGAACTCCACAGAAGACGTGGGGAAGGCTTTTATTGATTATTATACAAATCTGTTCTCAGCCGGCAGGGAAGGAGATTTGGGCCCATGCCTCTAGAATATAGAACCCCGTGTATACGAGAGAATGAACGTGGAGCTTATGGTAGAATTTATTATGGAGGAAATCAGTGCTGCATTAAATCAGATGGCGCCGCTTAAAGCCCCCAGACCAGATGGAATGAATGCATGTTTCTTTCAACAGAATTGGGAGATCTTGGGAGGGGAGGTATATAGAGGTATACTTGATATCCTTAATTCTGGATTTATGCCACATAATCTGAATTTGACGCACATTGCAATTATTCCAAAGACAAATAATCCGGAATGCGTGACTGAATTCCGGCCTATAAGTCTTTGCAATGTATTATACAAATTAGTCTCCAAGGTTTTAGCCAACAGGCTTAAAAAAGTACTCCCACATATTATTTCCTCGACTCAGACTGCCTTTATTCCAGGGAGATTGATTATGAATAATATCTTGGCAGGTTATGAAACCCTACATACTATGCATTCTAGAATGGCGGGGAAAAATAGTTTTATGGCGGTTAAGTCAGACATGAGCAAGGCTTATGATAGGGTGGAATGGAGGTTTTTGGAGGCGGTAATGAGGAAAATGGGTTTTGATGAGCGATGGATCTGTTTAGTAATGATGTGTGTCTCATCGGTCCAATATGCGATTTTGATCAATGGTGAACCATG
>NC_081551.1:7879041-7905896 GCF_901000735.1 Corylus avellana | reverse complement strand
CGACCATCCACAGTGGTGGCTAGGTGGCCCCTAGCCAGATCTGGGGGTGGTGCCTGGCCACCAATGCCGGCTGAGTGAGAGAGGGAGAGAGATCTTGTTGGGCGGTGGGCGGTGGTTTGATTCATCGGCGGCGGTTGGCGGTAGGCAAAGGCGGAAGGTGGCTAAATGGCTGTGTGGGGAATTAATCCTATATTTTGCAAACATGCATTTTTTTTTTTTTTTTTGCAATTTTCTGAAATAGATGATGTGTCAGATGCTGAGTGGTTTGCACAAAAACCAACTTTTGTGCAACGACCACACAGCAGCAGCTCTCATATAGGGAATCCCTTTCCTGCCCTTTCATGGTAATTTTTAACTATAGCATAACCCTACGTTGAGAATATCATGGAAGTAGGAACAGATGCAGCCTTTGGGGTGGGACCGTTTGACTCATAAATTATCTACATGCAAACAGAAAATGTGACGTCCCACATCGCCTGGGTATGGAGATGAGGATGTGCTTAAATGTATACTACACCCTTAATGACAACAACGCGTTCTCCTAGCCTAGTGGTAGCTAGGGAGGAACAAAGCCTTGAGGGATGCCAGGAGGTCGTGGGATCGACTCTTGGTAGGCGCCAAAGAGGACAATATTGTTGTGGGAAGGGCTCTACTACGCTACTGCTATGTATCTCTGATCCCAAACAACGCGTTTTAAAGCCGTGATGGTCATGATCCCATCAGAACTCCGCAGCTGCTGGAGTAGTACCAGGATGGATGACCTCCTACGAAGTTTGGTTTGGGGGAGCCAAAGCGGACAATATTGTGTGTCATTGGGGTGGGATGTTACAGAAAATCAGCGAAGGAAACACTGCATGGGCCGAAGCTTAGGTCAATTTCTCATATGCATGAGCAATTATCCGAATTATAGGGGCTGGAAGATATGGGGAGTAGCGACAAAATATCTAAATTAAAACGTGATATTTAGGTTCAATTAGAGAAAGATGATTTATGGTGGCGTCAAAGGGCTAAAGTGGATTGGCTCAAGCAAGGGAATAGAAATACACACTATTTTCATGCTTGTGTTAACTCTAGGAGGAGGAAAAATAATATTGAAAGAATTAAGGATGAGAAAGGGAAGTGGTGGAACTCCACAGAAGACGTGGGGAAGGCTTTTATTGATTATTATACAAATCTGTTCTCAGCCGGCAAGGAAGGAGATTTGGGCCCATGCCTCCAGAATATAGAACCCCGTGTACACGAGAGAATGAACGTGGAGCTTATGGTAGAATTTACTATGGAGGAAATCAGCGCTGCATTAAATCAAATGGCGCCGCTTAAAGCCCTCGGACCAGATGGAATGAATGCATGTTTCTTTCAACAGAATTGGGAGATCTTGGGAGGGGAGGTATATAGAGGTATACTTGATATCCTTAATTCTGGATTTATGCCACATAATCTGAATTTGACGCACATTGCAATTATTCCAAAGACAAATAATCTGGAATGCGTGACTGAATTCCGGCCTATAAGTTTTTGCAATGTATTATACAAATTAGTCTCCAAGGTTTTAGCCAACAGGCTTAAAAAAGTACTCCCACATATTATTTCCTCGACTCAGAGTGCCTTTATTCCAAAGAGATTGATTACGAATAATATCTTGGCGGGTTATGAAACCCTACATACTATGCATTCCAGAATGGCGGGGAAAAATAGTTTTATGGCGGTTAAGTAAAACATGAGCAAGGCTTATGATAGGGTGGAATGGAGGTTTTTGGAGGCGGTGATGAGGAAAATGGGTTTTGATGAGCGATGAATCCGTTTAGTAATGATGTGTGTCTCATCGGTCCAGTATGCGATTTTGATCAATGGTGAACCATGTGGGCATATAACTCCTACGAGGGGCATTAGGCAAGATGACCCAATTTCACCCTACCTTTTTCTGTTATGTGCTGAGGTCTTGAGCTCTATGGTGACCAATGCAAATGCGGGAGGGCTTTTATCCGTGGTGCCCACACCGAAGAAGGGCCTTAAGATTAGCCACCTCTTTTTTACAAATGACAATTTGCTCTTTTGTAGGTCTACTCTAGCCTAGTGGTGTAATTTGTCACATATCTTGCAAACTTATGAGGAGGTTTCAAGACAAAAAATGAATAATAATAAAACCTCGATATTTTTCAGCAATAATACTTCGATGGGAGATAAGGAAATTATTATGGAGTTTGCAAGCATTCCGGCTACATCTAGGCATGACAAATATCTGGGTTTACCAGCCTTGGTCGATCGCTCTAGAATGAAAGCTTTTAAGCATATAACGGAAAGGGTGCGGAAGCGGCTTCAAGACTGGAAATTGAGATTTCTTTCCCAAGCTGGAAAAGAAATTCTTTTGAAGGCGGTCATCCAAACTATTCCCTCTTTTTGTATGAGTGTCTTCCTCCTCCCAAAATCTTTGTGTGTAGAGATACATTCTCTTATGACTAGGTTTTGGTGGGGACATAAGGAGAATGATCGGAAAATCTCATGGATGAGTTGGAGCAAAATGGGGATCCCTAAGGCGTGTGGAGGTATGGATTTTCAAGATCTTGCTTGCTTTAACAAAGCCTGCTAGCTAAGCAAATTTGGAGGATGTGGACTATGCTGAATAGCCTAGTTGCCCGAATAATGAAGGCTCAATACCATCCGGATTGTTCGATCATTGAGGCATCTCTTTTGAAAAAACCCCCATTTGCTTGGAGGAGCATTCAAAGTTAATGCGCTCTAATTAGGGAGGGATTAGTCTGGAGGATTGGGAATGGAAAAACGGCCCGAATCTGGGAAGATAGATGGCTCCCCAACACATCCAACATATTGAGTTCAATCAATGTTGCTTGAGCCGACAGCCACAGTTAGTCACTTATTGGATGAAACTGGGCAATCTTGGAAGTATAATTTGCTGGACCAGCTGTTCTCGACAGAGGAGTGTGGCTTGATTAAATCCATTCCCATCAGCTCTTCAAACCAGGATGGTCGGCTAATCTAGAGGGGCACTAATAGGAGTATCTTTTCAGTTAAAAGTGCTTACCATATTCAGAAGGAATGGGAGTTGGCGCAAGAGGCAGAGTGCTCTTCTCAGCAGAAAAGCAACAGGGTATGGACAACTCTATGGAAACTACGGAGTCCTCAGGTGGCGAAGGTATATTTCTGGAGGGCCTGTCAAGATCTTCTACCTACATGAGATAAACTGTTTCGTCGAAAAGTGATTCCAGACCCGAGCTACCCCATTTGCGGAATTGAAGTGGAAACAATTGTCCACATCCTTTAGCACTGCCCTGCGGCACAAGATGTTTGGAGTGGAGGCTGCATTAAGTTTCAGAAAAGCTCCTACAGTGATCTAGACTTCTTACGGGTTGTAGAGAGGATGCTGGAGAAATGTGATGTGGAGGACTTTCAAAACTTTGTAGTTGTGACTAGAGGGATTTGGCTATGGAGGAATGAATTCCTGCATGAGGGTTCTTTCTCTCACCTAGCTTCCATTCTTAAGCAAGCAGGGACCGTTATTAAGGAGTTCAACCAGGTACAGCTGGGAATGTCTCGGGTTTGTACTCAGGAAGAACTTATTAATTCGGGGAAGTGGATTAATCCTCAACAAGGCTGGTACAAATTGAATTGGGATGCGGTGGTTGGGAAGCAAGTGGAGAGGATAGGACTGGGTGTGGTCATCCGGAATCATCAAGGCGAGCTCGTGGCAGCGAGGAGTCTCACGAGTGTGGGTCTACTCGAACCAGCAGCAGCTGAAGCTTTAGCAGCTACCATGGCCATTCAACTGGCACGTGAAATGGGTCTCTTGCAGATTAATGTGGAGGGGGATGCAAAGGTGATCATTGAGGCAGTGGTGTCTACGGCACCAGATTGGAGTCGAAGGGGCCATCTGATTGAAGATATACAGTCTGCCCTTCAGAACTACCCCCATTGGACAATGACCTATGTAAAAAGAGGTGCAAATCAGGCTGCTCACATGGTGGCAAGGTTGGCAACGACATAGGTCATGGACAGAACGTGGAATTGTGATTTTCTTGTATGTGTACGTGAGATTTGTGTTTTAGAGCAAGCAATCTGAACCTATGTTGAATATTTTCTTGAGAATGAAATAATATCAGATGTTTTCCAAATATATATATATATATCATGGCAATTGGGGTGATGTGGCAAGGCCATTATCCACTACACTCATTCCTCTTGCCTGTTGATTTGGCTTAAGCTTGAGATGGACTTCTTGTATTGAGGGCTTAGAGCCCATTGGGTGGATATTGTATATGGGCTCAATTGGGTGAATATTGGATACATTAAGTCTCTTTAAGAATTATATTTTCCAAACTAAGGGAATTAGCTTTTAAAATTGATAAATAATAATAATAATAATAAAAATAAAAAAATAAAAACAAACAAACAAAACAAAACAAAACAAAACAAAACACAAAATCAAAATTAGTGTTTTCTTCTAATTTTAATTAGTAACCTAATTTTCAATTTCCACAAGTAGATTCTTAGGTTTACCCCAATTTCAAATATATTCTCTCGTCAATATGCCGTCTAATTAATTGATGGCATACCACGTCAGACTCAAGGCCAGCTCAATGTATTTTGGGGCCTTAGTCAAAACTTTGAAATTGGGCCAAAAAGTTTTTTTTTTTTTTTTAATGTAAAATTTTTTTTTTTTAAGTAAAAAAATAATAATATTATATTTTTATTTAAAAATTATTCTTCTCACTTTTTGAGATGCAAAATTTCGGATTAAATTTTTATATTCAAGATTTTCTAACATCTTTTTTTTCAATTGATAAATAGCTAATCCATTTAATCTCTCTTGTGACATTGTTGATCTTAGGTAGGATTTTATCAATTTTAATTTTGAAAAACTTCTTTCTGCAGAAGCAACTGTAACAAGTATTGTCAATAAAATTCTATAAGCGATACATGCATTTGGAAAATAATCAAGTTTTTTTATATAATTTAATATGTCAATTAGAGCACTTTCTTCTATTTGTAAAATTTCTTTTAAAACTTTTAGTTATAAAAATAAATCTAAACCATTAAGGTCATGTTTTAGGAAACCTTCTAGATTAAGACATTTATTCTGCAAACCATCATCATCTAATTAAATAAAAAACCAAAAATATTTTCGTATATTTGAAATTGTTGAAACCTACTTTGAATTGAAGAAATAGCTTGATCTACTATATATAAGAAGTAATCAATTCTAAAAGTTTCTTTAGCAGATTGTGTTGTCTCGTCATTAGCATTCTCATTAAATTGTTTCTTTCTACGAATTACACGTTTTTCACGAAAAACATGTTCTATTTCCATTATGGTTGCAATCTCTTTAGATGAAATCATAGCTGATGCAAATACAGTTTCTCTATAAGTTTTAAAATAGGAAATAAGACCTTCTAATTGATCTATAGCAACATCAATATGCATGTCTTTCGATTGTAAATTTTTACTAACAGTATTAACAACAAATAAAATATCATACCAAATAATTATACTAAATAAGAATTTTAATCTCATAGGTTGCTAAACAATTAGCTTTACTTTTTGTTTTAGGATCTTCACTTGTTTTTGCTAATTGTAGCAGCCTTCCTTATTTGTGGAGTTTGAAATTTTATTGCTTTTATACTTTCAATCTGACTTTCCCAACGTGTTTGTGATAATGGCTTAAGAGTTAAACTTGGCACATTATCTAGTAATATTTTTCATCGTTTTGTAGATGATGAAAACAAAGTATATATACGTTGTACAATTCCAAAAAAAGATATAGCAATAGGACATGAATTAGCAATATCACATAGTACAAGATTAAGACTATGACAACCACAAGGTGTGTAAAATGCTTTAGGATTTATATCTAGTAGTCTTTTTTGCACCCCTCGTTCTTTTCCCTTCATATTAGATCCATTATCATAGCCTTGTCCTCGTATATCATTAATGTTAAGTTCAAGTTTTTTGATTAACCCAATCATTTCAATAAAAAGACTTTCTCCAGTAGTATCAATTACTGCTATAAATTCTACAAAATGTTCTTCTACTTTTATTGGATCTTCTGAAATATTAACACATCTTAGAATGACAGACATTTGTTCTGGATGACTTGCATCTGGGGTACAATCAAGTATAATTAAAAAATATTTTGCTTCTCTAACTTTTTCAATAATACTCCATTTTACTTCTGTTGCTAACAAATGTATCAATTCATTTTGTATATTATGTCCAAGATAATGATTATGAATTTCCCCATCTTTAATAAGACGAATATGCCCTTGCATTACTGTGTCAAATTTTGCAATCATTTCAATTAGACTTAAAATTTTTTCACTATTTTCTTGGTAAATCTTTTTAGTTTGTCCTTTAAATGCCAAATTATTCTTACCAAGATTTTTTAGTACAATAATAATTCTCAACAATACTATTTTCCAATGATCTTTCTCTTTGTTAATTTGTTCTTTGACATTTTTATCAATTGTTTTATTTTTTAACAATCTCATTTCTAAATCAATCCAGTCATTCATGTTAGTAATATGTTCATTGGTTGTTTCATGACTTTTTAGTTTAGCACTAAGATTTTTCCAGTCATTAATTCCTTTATTAGCTAGTTGCATTTTATTAGGTTTTGAATTAAATAACTTGCAACAAAAACAAAATACTCTATCTACATCTTTTGAATAGACTAGCTATTTTCTATTATGTTGCTCTCCATTTGATAATTTTCATATATAATATGTACTAGAAAAATGCCTAGAGTTCTCATCTTTAGGAAAATCTATAGTATTGTATATTATTGGACCATTTTCTACTAACAAATCTCTTAATTTTGCATCAATATTTTTCCATTGGCCTGTGTCATAAATATTTGTAATAATAGAGTTAGATACATCAATAATATTTTCATTATCTGCTAATTCTTTTTGATGAATTTCTTGTTCATTTATGAGTTTTTTACCTAAATTATCCTCAATATGTTGTTTATTGCTAATAACAAATTTATTTAGAGCTCCTCTTTGAGATTCAATCTATTTGTCTACTTTATTATTATTATTATTATTATTATTATTATTATTTTATTTTTAAGTTTTTCATATCCAGATACATATATTCTAGTAGACATGTTTAATTAAAAATACTAACAAATTAAACAAACACGATTTATCAAAAAAATAAAAAATAAATAAATCACAAAAATAGAACAATAAAACCTGATTTGGCAAAGGAATTATGAAGCAATTCTTGGAGACAGGACAAGAGAGGAAGAGAGGAAGAGAAAATTAGCACTTAGCAGATGAGATAAGTAGAGAAGAGAAACTCAGAAAAGGGCGAGCAAAGAGGAGAGGTAAAGGGGCAAATAGAGAGACTCTGGTATTTAAAATGCTCATGGTAGGCTGGCAACCAGCATTATACTCTATATTTTTGGATGTTGCCTTTCCCTAGATAATAAATAGAAAATAAATCAATAATATTTTATTTGTAATGATGAGAATTTCTCACCAAAAACAAAGAAATGCCAGAAAGAGCATGATGTAGGCGTATAGGCGTGTAAGGCTTTAGGCATGTAAGGCCTTTAAGGCTTTGTCACAATTTTTTTTTTTTTTTCTTGAATTATTTTTAGAATTTATAATGGGCTTATTAATTGAGGCCTTAAATTTTGATGAAATTTTTTTTCGGGCCCTATTAAAAAAAATTTGGGCCTTCAATTTTTTTTTTGTCCAAAATAATTTTTTTTTGGCTCTTTTTTTTTTTTTTTTGCCTTATTAAATTGGGGGTCCTAGGCAAGACCTAACTTGCCTAGGGCTTGAGCCGGCCCTCATACTACTAAGTTTATGACACGTGACTTACATTTGACACGTTATATATGCTAACTATACATTCTACATAACAAATTTACCTTAAACACAAATCTAACCTGCCTTGAAAAAAGAAAAATAGCAATGACTATAATAAGTGGAGGCCTCCCCATATAGAGGGGTAGTTGGCCACCCCTCTCACTAGGGATTGGCCACCCCTCGCCTCTGAGGGGCAACCCCTTGTCCTATGACGGGTGACTGGCCATCCCTATGCAAGTGGAGGCCATAATTGAACGAACATATTGTATGTTAACATTATACCTAAAATATTCATAGTAATAAGTAAAGTGTGTATTCATTTATGTATTTTATATTCCATTAAAACCCATTTCTTCATGAGTTGATCCTAATATAATGAGCATATATAAAGGTCAAACCATCCATGCGGTATATTTGAATAATAATAATAATAATAACTTCTATTTGCTTTTCTCTATATGAATTTTATATCCCAAGAGCTTCACATATGAACACCCAAGGCCCAGGGGCAGCAGAGCAAATTTAGGTTGGTGTTTGGTTCAAAACCACTGAGATATACCTAAAAAGAACTTCCCAAGTGACCTCATGTTAATCATCTGGATTATACTATAATATTGTTATTACCCTACAAGAAGAAAAAAATGCATAGAGGATATAATGTCAAAGCTATTGCTGCATTGTCCTTTTCTCAATCATTGCCATATTTGCACGCCCACGAGCGCTATAAGCACTTGTTTAACGGAAAGAGAATGCAGCTTTCACTGTTGCATCACTGCTGATGATAGTTTTTATTAATCCATACAACAAATACAACCAACCATTTCCAACTTCTGCACACATGGGAGTGGAAAAGCTGTATTAATTACACATGAGCCTCCTCATTTTATTCTCTCTCATTTTTTATCAACAAATGATGATGAACATATATTCTACATGAAGAACATGCCATTTCCCATATGATGCATTCATATTGTATCACAATGAATTTCTGAGCAACCACAATCCCACCCATACATCTGTGGGGGTACCCTCAGCAATGACAACTTTAAAGTAATGTTACTCTTCATACTAGATTTTCACAAAAGTTTCACACCGATTAATGTGTCATGTTTTACAAGGCTAATACTTAAATTTTTTTTAAGTGACTAACATAAAAAGTCATTTAAAACATGATACATCAACCAGTGTGAAAATCTAGCGTGAAGAATAGCATTAGTCCTAACCTTAGTCCACTTCTCAATAATCAGCAACACCCACTTCAGCTATCAGAAAAAGTTTCCCTCAGCAATAACTTTAGCCCACATTTGCCATTGAAGAAGGATCACTTGCTACAACCCGATAGGCATCGGCATCGGCATCTTCATCCTCCTTATCTCCTTGAATTTGATTAATATTCTGTGTCTCACCATCCTCCATTACCAATTCTGTGTTTTGTTGGTCTTCTTGTCCACTCATCATATGCATCAAAAGCTCCTCAGGCTTCAACTCATACCCAGGATTAACTGAATTTTCACCCTTCTTAGTCCTACCACTATATAAAGCATCAAGCTGGTGAAAATAAGGACACGTCTTTGAGTCCTCGGGCCTTTTTTTATTGCTCTCTTTCACCTTCTTGAAGTACTTGTTTATATTCTCCCACTTCTCTTTGCATTTCTTTGCACTCCGATCATAACCGAGCTTTTTCATTGCAACTGATATCACTTCCCATAGAGGTGATTTAGGACCATTTTCTTGATACTGAAAATCAAGTTTAGTCCTCAAGTCAATCAAAGCATCAACTTCATCTTTAGGCCATCGAGCCGAGCTCATCTGAATAGAATTTCCATAATTGTAATTTTCTTGATTCTCCAAATTATTCCCACCATTGTTATCTTCTTGCTTGTCCAAAACATCTCCACCATTCTGCTTGTCTTGCGTGCCCATAACATCTCCACCATTACCATTTTCTTGCCTGTCCACAACTTTCTCCATAGGCATTGCGAACATTAGTGCCTCCTCCGGCAATTGCATCGAGCTTGATTGCTCAGAAAACTTCTTCAAGAAGGCAAGCACTGCAGCATCCTTTGCCGCTGTAATCGATCTTTCTTGAGCCAAAAGTTCACGCTCTCTCTTAATCCTATCCAATTCTTGCATCTTCCACGCCTCTTCTCTCGCCATTCGATCTTGCTCACACTTCTCCAATGCCTCTATAAACTTCCTTTGCAAATTCTCTTGCTTCTCCATCACTTCCTTCATCAATCCCTCAAAATACTCCCCCAACTTCCTCTTCTTCCTTCCCATGCCTTCCAATTCTTTACTAGATGAGGACGTGGTCGGAGTAGAATTCTCCACAAAATTCCAATCTGGATTTCGAATGACAGAATGTGGGATTGCATTCTGAATAACATTCGTTGGCTCCATTCTCCTTCCCACCGCCGCTGTTTGCTGCAAAGAAGCCTCAACGTTCTCTGGGGTGTGGCTATCTAAAGCCTCCAATTGCTCAAAAAACCGATAAGTCTTCCCATTGGGTCGGCTCGACCGGACCTCTTTGGTCCTCCTATGGTACTTGTATATGTTCTCAAACTTCTCCTTGCATTTCTTGGCGCCTCGATTATATCCAAGCTCCCCTAATTTCCTGAACAACACAGTTCCAGAAACCCCATTGTTGTTGGACTTCAATTGTGGAAGATTTAGCAAAAACCACTTAATCATATCAAAAAGAATTGACTAAATATCACACAAGAAGCATTGCATAAACATGAGACAAGTTTCAAACTTTAAACCCACTGGAAATTATAAGTTACTGGGTCTTAATTCAGTGCAAATGGGATTCACAAACAGATAAAATAACACAATAAAAGTATTCAAATGTTTTGTCTGGGCAAGTAAAAACCAAATATACTAACGAATTAAGAACCACTGAACTTCTGCACTCAAATACTTGCTCAAAATAAGTGTTCAAAAATTTCCAGGGAAACAAACAGGAAACGAAAGAAATAGAATAATATTTCTCGAAAAAACACGAGCAAGTGAAGCTGAAACTTATTGACTGACCTGGAAACCTCTTCCCAGAGAGGAGCCTTGGTGCTGGACTCCTTGAAGGCATCGTCCATGTCAGACCTTATCTTGAGCAAAGCCAGAGTCTCTTGTCTCGGCCACCGGTTACCGGCCCAGTTCCGGTCACCCTCATCGCCTCCCACTCTCTCCTCCTCTCCAGACCCAACCGACACCGACCCACCACCCTCCTCGCTCTCCCGGTTTCCGGTGGCGGCGCCCCCGGAAAAGTTTTTCTTTTCTAGCGAAGCTGAGATTTCCAACATGGAATCGGTTTCCCGGAAAAGCTTTTCCGGTTTTTTTTTTTTTTTTTCTTTTGTTTTTTTACAGCCAAGAGAAGAAAAGGAAAAGGTGAAATTCTAGGGTTTTGGGGGGAGAGATGGGTAAGGGTAAATAAAATAAAAAAAGATGGGGGTTTGGTTGTGCTCTAGTGAGCGGGATCTAGGTAGGGTTACATACGTGGCGAGTTCCAATTGGTGTAGGTAGATTTTTTATTTGTTTGTTTTTTTTGACTTTTGGATTTGCGTTCCAATCAATCTTTGACTTGTGGTCAAGATAAGTGGCACTAAATATCTTAAAGAAGAGGGGAAGGGTAACATTGGAAAGAGGAAGCTTGGAATTTAGTCTTTGTATCGGCAGCTAAATTTGGTAACGAGGACGGTGGCCCCACGTAGCCCACTTTTGCCATTTGAGTGTTTCCCTTTTCACATTGGCTTTGGCATCACATGTGTGAAATTACTCATGTACCCTTAATATTCAAAAATCTAATTTTGTTTTTATTGTTTTTTTTAACTTATTAATCCCCTGGGATTGAAAAATCCAAACTCTACGACTGAAATACGAGTAAATGAACATTTTACAGATAAATATTTAATGTTTTCGAATTTATATTGTGGGGAGGTTTGTTTGTTTGTTTAGAAGAAATAGAAAATTATTTTTGCATCGGCTATTATTAAAAAAAATTATAGTATTATAGCAATTCTCATTAAATTTACAGGTAAAATTACACGACTTGATTTATTTTCCCCATAAATTGAGAGGATTATTCTCCTTTCATTTTCCATTTTCTTATTTTTGTAATAATTTTTTTTTGGCCCTAAGACAAATATTATTATTATCATTATTAGTTCAATCTCTTTGGCCTAGTAGATTACTTCCTATATCAAATGAGAAGAAATTAGAGAAGCTTGTTATGAACATCTTATTGAGGTCGCTCGAGGGGTTTTAAATAGTTTGAACAAATGAAAGATTGATCATGTCAAACTACACTTAAATGGTACAACCCACCATCTAGCAAAAGAAGCCTTATCTTTAAGCATGGAACATGGTCTTATCGAATCAAGGAAGTTTTTTATTGTATCTCTGATATCGTCTTTGTAAAGCATTGTATTTAGAACATATTTGTGATTATGTTCGAGAAATATAGCTTTTAAGTATAAGTATAAGTATAAGTATAAGTATAAAAAATAAAAAATAAAATAAAAAAAAAAAAACACTTTTTGACAAAAGCTTCACTTTTAAGCTTTTGCCAAAAGTGCGTTTTAACAATTTTTAAGTTTTTTTAACCCTTAAAAAGCTTTTTTACCACACGGGTAATTCTTTTTTTTTTTCAAACGGATTTTTTGAGTGTTAAGCGTATTTTTAGGTCCCTCAAATATACACCCAAACAAACCCTTAACTTGGTTTCCTAATAATATTCACCCGATTTCATTAATATCATAAATAAAAACTAAATATTTTCCTATCCAAATTTACTCGAAATATTGGTGAATCGAGGTGCAATGTATTTGTGCAAAGGGATGAGGATCCACTCCATGGCGGATAATGGATATGAAAAAAAGTAGAAAAAGAAAAACATAGAGATAAAAACGAAGCCGACACATAATCTATCACTACCAAGTGGCATCCGAAAGTTATACGAAAGCCATCAATATAATTGCTTTTCATATCATTATCGATGCTTCCAACACTTAATTATACACCCTCTTTTACTTTTAAAGCAAGAAAGAGATTAACATCATAGTAATTTTATCACAATTTTTGCACGTAATTGGAATTTGATGCAACCCTTTTCACATTACCATCAACCCAATCTTCTAAGCTATCCAATATAATCCCCATTTTTTCAACAAAAGTTGGATAAATATTGTGCTCTTAAAGCATTCCACGCCGATAAATAAGACCTATTGATTGCGACTATCTTTTTTATTACATGCCGTCCCATCTTCCCCCTTTGCTTCAAAATATCTTGATTATTTTGTTAAAAAAAAATTACCAGATTCGTTTAAGATTGCAATTTTAAAACACGCGATTTAAATACTTGATTTTTTAAGTATGCAATTTTCTTTTTTTTAAGAACGTGCTTCTCAAACGATACAATTTCTACGGTTAGGTTTAAAATTACATTTTGGTTTGCAAAATTGTAATACCAAATGCACTCTTAGTGGTGGGATTATTTAATATTATCATAATAATTCAATGATTATATAGTTTATGTTGGAGAAGGTGGCCGTGCTTGCAAGTGGTGCAACTTAATTTGTAGGCTTGTTTCAAAAGTGACGGCGTTGATGGTTCACTAATCATGGATATGGAGCCACCATTGGTGGTTAAATCACATGATGCAATCAAATTGTGAAAGATAATCACTATGAATTTTGGGGAATTTTTTGTTTTTTTTTTTAATGTCAATTTGTCAATTAAAATGATAGTTGCTTGTTATTGGATTAGCTTTTTTGGCTATGCTTCAAATAGATTACTTAATTATGATGATATTTAAACATATCTCCCTCTCTTTATTTTTTTGTTTTTACTATATCATTTTATCTATAATTAGTTGTCAAAACAAAGCTTACTCCACCAAAGTGAAGCTTTTAAAATTAAAAAAATACAAAAAACAAAAAAAAAGAAGAAGAAGAATTCAGGTTGTATGAGACATTATTACTTTCCAAATCAAGCATAAAAACCGTGGTTATATTACTTTCTAAAATGAGAAGAAATATTCATCAAGAAAGAGAGATAAGTAGGGGTAGTAATTGGTGTTTGTGTTTCGAGATAAAGTTATGTCAAAGCATAAATATAATATTATATATGTCAAGTTTAATTTTGATTCATTTAATTAAAGAGAGCTCTTACTATTAGGTCTTGGTGTAAACTATCCCTTTTACAGCATTCAATTACCATGTGACACATCATCAATTTAAGAAAAATGTAAAAAAATAAAAGTGAGAACAACCATATCAAATCGAAATGAAAATGAAAAAAAAAAAAAAAAAAAAAAAAAAACCTTGCCAGCAAGACCCAGGCCGTGGGTCACCCTTTTCGGCAACTTTGCTGCCAAACCCAACCTCAAAATCCGTTTTTTATACCTCAAAATTTGTTTCTAATGCTTCAAAACTCATTTCTAATGCCTCAAAACTTGTTTTTAGATTCAAAACTAAAACCTAGAATGAAAGGTTAACCCTTTAGGGATTCTATCACCTTAAAGGGATGTGTCGAAGAAGGCTACCGCCTGTTGTGATCCAGCCGTAGATGTGGTGGGAGAGAAAGAAAAGAAGAGGAAATAAAATTTTCAGTGAAGATGAAGTGATGAGCCAGAGAAAAAGAGAAAGTGGGAGAAAGAAAAAAATCCAATGTTTTTGTTCATATTCGATCATGTGTAACTAGCTGAAGTATATACCTTCTATTGGATGCTGAAAAAGCTCATTTTTGGAGATAGACCTGATAGAAGGTTTATCCTTAATTAAATGAATCAGACCCTTCAACCTTAACTCGTGTTAAGTTCGTGTCTAATTCGCGGGTTATATCAAAAATTTTCAGGTCGTGTCGATCCATAGATATAATACTATAGTCGGACTCATTCAATTAAACAAGTTAATCCCCTCAATCTTAACTCACTTATTTTATGTTAGGTTCGTATTAAATTCATAAATCGTGTAATAATTTGTCAATTCTAAAGATAAGGTAATTGTATTTTAAAAAAAATAAAAATAAAAAAACAATAAAAAATAGTGCAACTTAAAAAAAAAGAAGTCGGAGAGCACGAGTATTTGACAATTTTTCTTAACAGCTGTAAGAAAGTGACAGAAATCTTTGATATCTTAAAACAATCCTCATCAAATAATTTAACACTGCACAAACTCACGAGGAGATTTCAAAGAGTAAATTAATCAAGATTTTATGATTATGATAAGGATAAAGGTATGCTTAACAAACACGTAAACTCAAAGTTTACGTAATCTTATTCGCTAAATTAAAAGAAATTCCACATGGAGTTTACCCTTCTTTGTCCACCTTTAGAGTACCGTTCAAGTGAATTACCCATTACATTGTTGACTAGGACCATGATTTGATTTCAATTTATGGATCCACTAATCTAATTAATTAAACACTAGAAATTAAATAAATCAAATGGCACTTTTATTTTTACGACAAAAACTCTTCAAGACAAAGTCATTTCGTATACCTACCTCTAAAATACAAACTCTGGACCCGTGTAAGATGCCCCACGCTGATCGGATAAGGTTCGGCTTTATGGTGAGTTTGGCTCCAAAGAAATGCTTGCACTCAAAAATATTCGAATCTTAAACGTAATGGAATGCCACCAAGCTGTCCAAAGTCTTCACCACTTAAGCTGATTCCTTGAGGTTAAATCAAATGGGCATCTTTGAAAATTTCACCAGTCTTATGAATATTGTTTTATTAGAACAGCATGATGTACTTTCTTGACTACAATGAAGTCAATTATTTCAAACAAAAAAAAAAAAAATCATATATGTATCAGGAAAGAATAATTCTACCCTATTAGCAAAGTCTATAGCTTCAAATATGCAATTGAGGAAGATTTAACTGAGTCCTCTACAATATAATGAATATTCATAATTAAGTTTAGAGATTATTTTGATGGGATTTGGAATTTTATTGATATCCATGATATGAATAATGAAACTATTTATACTTGTTTGTCTGAGTTTGAAAAATCATGTGGTTGTTTAGATAAAATCCTCTTATTATTTCGTACATAGCATTGTTAATACAAAAAAAAAAAAAAAATCTCAATTTTACTATTCACGCGTCACCTTTCAATACATGAATAGTAACATTATTCAAACGTTGCATTTTCAAAGTGTGAATAATAATAATATTCAAACGTTACTATTTTATGAATAGTGACGTTTGAACAGTAACACGCCGCATTTTAGTGATGTTCCTAAATGTCAATAATTGGGCTTTTTTTTATTATTTTTTTAGTAGTGATATAGACTAAACCAATCTATGAATTACTGGCCATTAATATTTGGAACTGCCATGTTCGGCCTTGGGCAACGATTGTGAATTCTCTTGGGGCAATTATCAGATGACTTAATTTAGATTATTGTTCTTGTGGTGGGTTTGGGATTGTGATTTCATAGACAAAAAATGTAATTTTAAATTAAAACATAGATGCAAAATTGTGTCTTTCAGGGTAAACCCAATTATTACAAATGATATTAGAGTCATTGTCCAACCTGAGATGGGGGGAGCGTGCACAAGTCTATAAAGGTCGCTAGCGGACACTCACTAAGACGTCAAGAATGGGCTAATCCCATGAGGGTCGCTAGCGGGGACGCTGGGTCCTAAGAGGGGGTGACTGTGGCGTCCCACTCGCCTGATTATGGAGATGGAGATATACTTATATGTATACTAGTACCCTTTATGACAACAATACGTTTTAAAGCCGTGATGGTCATGATCCCATCAAAAGTTCGCAACTAATCGAGCATATGCGAGAGTAGTACCCGTATGAGTGACCTCCTTGAAAGTCTGATTCAAGGGAGCAAAAAACAAACAATATTATATGTCAATGGAATTGAGTGTTACAGTATAGACCTCACATAATAGAGTAGGGGTCCATTGATCATTTTATTTAGATAAATGTTACACGAACTCTCTCTATTATATTGTTAATTGCTTATTTCCTAATGTGACATTTGCCACAACAACTTTCTACTGCAACATCTTTTGATCTCATTTGCTTATTCTCTTTTTGGCACAATCATGTAAAGAATGTAAAGAATAAGCACTTACGAGTATAAAAAAGAAAATTTTTTGCAACATTTTTTCTTTTATTTATGTTCCACTCTAGTAGAAGTGGAATTGTTTTTGCTTGAAGGCCACGTAAGTGTGGATTTTGATGTAACCCTTGTAAATTAGAATATTGTGAATTTACCTATAGTCTCTCATCCTCAATTGAATCCACATGTGTTAATTACTGCTCATAAGAGCATTCTCAATGAGCTCTCTAAAATTTATTTTTAACTAAAATTTGTTTAAATTTTACAAAAAGCAAGTTTCATTAAGTTCTCTATTTCCCTCTCCATTTTAAGGCTTGTCAAATATATCCCCATATTTAGAAAACAAAATCATTTCTCTACTTTATTTTTTATGTTTTTATATTTCCATTCACACTTTCTCTCTCCCTCACATTTATGGGTTTGTAAGTTTGTGGAGTGATTTTGAGAAAAAAAAAAAAGAAAAAAAAGAATGAAGATAGAATTAATTTTTTTTAATTATTATTTTTTAATTAATTAATTATGTGGACACGTGTCAAACCGTGATTGGTGTTGACATGGTATTCTGTCAAATTTTAGACGAAATTTTTGACAAAGGGACCATCTCCGTTTTTAGGCAAACCAGATGGACTTCCTGTGATAAAAAGTAAATCCTAGGGATCAAAAAATAAAGAAGTTAAACCACATGGGTAAATAAGGTATTTAACCCTAAATTTTAACTAAAAAAATAAAGAGTTCATTGAGAATACTCTAAGGCCCCATTTGGTTTGCGGAATAGACCCTTGGATTGGACTAGCTAACATTAGGTATAACTAGTCATTTATTTGGTAACACTCTATTCTTAGGAATAGTCTATTCCCATGGAACTACTAATCTCATGCACACAAGGATAGCTAAGCCATTAAAAAATGAGTGGTTTAGCTAATCATTTACTGTGAGATTAAAATTATCGTATAAATTGCCACCCACCTTCTCACACCCACGACCTCTCTGCTCCACTCAAGGTATCTCTCTCCCCCTCTCTTCTCTGTTTCTTGGATATTTCGTCCTCTCTCTAATTCTTTATATTTCGTTCTCTCTTTCTTTCTTTATCTCACTGATTTTTGTTTTTGCCTCTCTATATTTCATTATCTATCTCTTTCTCTTTTTTCTTTAATTCTTCTAGTTCAGTTTTTCTGTAAGTGCAAACGGATTTTTTTTTTCTTTGTACCGTTTCTCAGTTTATTTTTTGTTGAATCTCTTTTTTTTTTTTTTTTTTTTTATTTCTTTTTTATTTCTTTGTACCGTTTCTGCATAGTTTATATGTACCAATATGTTTTTTTTGATTCTGATTCACTGTACCAATATGGGTCCGTCTATATGTTTTTTTTTTTTTTTTTCATGAATTTTGTCTGATTCACTGAATTATAAAACTAAAACGGATATTTTTTATTTTTTACAGTTAGATCTTACCGTTTCTGCATAGTCTATATATATATATATATATATATATATATATATATATAAAACTAAAACTGAATTATAATATATTTATTATGTTTCTTGGATTTATTTTATTCTCCGTCTATATGTTTGATTCTCTGTTTCTGCATAGTTTAAACTAAAACGGATTTTTTTTTTTTTTTCTCTGATTCACTGGTTCTCTTCAAAGTTAGGAGGGGAAGAAGAAGAAAAGAATTTTGATATGGAGCTTTGTGTGTGTTGGGAAGAATTTGAACGAACCAGATTAAACACCGACTTGACTATAAAGGCATCTGAGTGATTGGGCCCCATATAAGTTTATCTTCCTCCAAATCTTTAGGGAGACGAAGCTTGAGAATTTTTGTGGCACATTAGGGTTCAAACAAATGAAGAGCTTTTCCAGTAGTACATTGACAGGAGTGGCCAAGAATGAGGTCTGTCATTGTGCACTTAGGAGTTAGGAGGGGAAGAGAGAGACAGATTCACAGTGATTTTGAAGGAGGATTGTGGGAATTCAAGGAAAGTTTCAAATCTTAATATTAAGTCACAATTCATTTCAAAATAGGTGCAATTTCCAATGATGCTTCTGATTTTTAAAATCTCTTTATCTATGGATTTATTTTGAAAGGTTTCGACCAAATTCTGGTGGAGTCTCGAAGGTGTCTCGGTGGCTCGATCGGTTCCTAGTGGTGTTCCATCCAAGTCCTAGAGGTATCTTGATCGGGTCCTAACAGTGTCCTGAGTGGGTCCCAATGATGGCTTAGCTAGGTCTCGGCAGTGTCCTAGTGAAATCCGGGCGAGGTCCCGACTTGGCCTGTTAATTTGAGAATGAAAAGATCAAATTCGAAAAATAGTTTACGGTTTTCAAAAATGGAAACCATTTTACAGAAATTAAATAAGCTTTTTCTATTAAATCAAAATATTTTCGTTGTACCAAACACTAAAAATATGAAAATATTTTTCAAAAATCATTTTATGCCGAAACAAACGGAGCTTAAAAATAGCTAAATTAGCTTGAGAGTGTCTTTTCCAGCTCAATTTGGTGAGAATGGCCTTGGTTAGGTAGGTCCGCCATTCTTTTATTATTATTATTATTATATAACATTTGTGGGGTATAATAATAAAAGGTCCAAGCTCCCAAATATTATACAAACATAAGTTTCTATCTTAAAATGATTAGTTTATACCCCAAGAGGTAGCTCAATCGGCTAGGATCACACTTTATGAAGTGGAGGTCACTAGTTCGAATCCCCCTCCCCCCTCTTGTGTGGACATGTCAAAAAAAAATGATTAGTTTATATAAAAACTACAATAAATTATTGACGGTTAGGATTATAAGACCTCTCTAGATGCATTTAAATGGGACTAATATTGGATAATGATCCTTATTATGACATTCATAAAATTATCATACTAAGCTTAACTATGTATAAATTAGTAGGCATAAATTTTTTTTTGAAAAAAAAAAGAAAAAAAAATGGAGATAATTGGGGGTGGCTTTCGTTGGGGTGGTTCGGCCACTCCCAATGGCCAAACCCAAAAATTATATATTTTTATTTGGCCTTTGAGGGTGATCGAACCACATTCAAGAGCCATGAGGGTTGCTTCGACTACCCCCAACCGGCCTTTGGGGTTGGCTTCGTCAGCCCCCCATAGCTCAGCTAGGGTAGCCACCCATCCCTATAACAAAAATAGGGTGACTTTTTTATTATTTTATTTTATATTTTTTTAAATATAAATAATATTTTATTATTTTATTAATAGTGAGACATGTGGCTTATTGTAGACTTGGATAAAATCAAATGGCCAAACTTGCATAATTTTAGAAATCGGAACCGGATCCCTTATGCAAAGGTTGTGTTTCGCAATGGAATGGAAAAAGGGAGTGGAACGGTACTGTAGCAGATTTGATTGATATGAGAGAAAAAAGTAAAAATGTTTTGTATAAAAAAGTGAAAAAATTTATTTTTTAGTGATTTATTTTTTAAATAGTAATAAAAAGTGATTAATGTGATATAAAAAGTAAAAATCTTGAGATTAATTTTAAGAAAATTTTTTTGAGAATGAGGCTTGATCCGGTCCGGCCTCTTTACAAACACAGCCAAGAAGAGTGGGCCTTGAAGAATAGAAATTAGGACCCATTTTAACGTTGTGTTCCGTGAAGAAGTCATTTTCTACGGAGAAAACGGAGCTTTAAGATTCGTAGACTATAATATCGAGAATATTTTCATATTAGCATTTATTACTTTACTATTTAATTTAATAATAATTGTTGAGATTCAAAGAAATCTGATCAATAAAATACTCTAAAATCCCTAAATATTCTAGAAAATTCTAATCCGATTAAACTATTATGCTCTGTAATAATAAACCTACACACAAAAAAATCCGTAAAAAAAAAAAGAAAAATTTATGCTAATTAATTTTTCATTTGTTTCCACGTAAAATGATTTCTAAAAAATATTTTTCGTATTTTTCGGCATTTGATACGACAAAGAATAAAGGAATGCTAGGCTTATAAATAAATTTTATAAAAAAACTTTTACAACATGATATGGTACAACCGTACAATATGATTGAAAATGAGATAAATTCAACTTTTAAGAAACTCAATCATATTATGCCACATTATGTTGTAAATGTTTTTTTGTAAAATTTATTTGTAGGCCTAACATTTTTCTTTTTGAAAACCATAAACTATTTTCAGAATTTGAACATCTCATTTTCAAATTGATAGACCCAGTTGAGACGTCGTTGGGACCTCGTCCAGGACTTGCATAGGACCTGATCGAGACCCGCACAGGACCTGTCGGGACCTGACTCAAAATCGATTGAGAACCGCTTGGGACTTGCTTAGGACTTGACCGAGAACCCGCTAGGACTTGATTGAGACCTACCCAGAACCTTGCGTGACCCAATAGGGAACTGATCGGGACCCACCTAGGACTTGCCCAGGACTCGACCGGGACCTGCCTAAGACTTGCCTGTGACCTTACTCGGGACCAGACTGAGACCCCGTCTAGGACTTGCTCGAGACTCGCCTGAAATTCGCCCAGGACTTGCTCGGGACCCGCCTGGGACCCCGCTTGGACCCGACTGGGAACTTACTAGGACCCGGTTAGGACACTACCAGGACTCGGTTAGAACTCCACTTGGACCCGGTTGAGACTCGTGGGACTCGTTGGGACTTGGTCGAGACATTTTCGTAATTAAAAATCTAATATGATTGAATGAAAAAAAAAAAAAAATGAAACAATATATATAATTTTGTAATTTTTCATACGGAAAACATTTTACGTCGAAACAAATGGAGCCTAAGTGGAGAATGATTTTGAGTGTGTTTGACATTGTGATTTCATAGACAAAAAATGTAATTTTAAAAATCAAATCACATAAAATTAATTGTTTGGGATTGCATTCTTAAAAAAAAAAAAAGCGATTTTTTTATGTTTTGAAATGGGGAATGCTAGGTGCTCTCATGATGTTCTCTCATCCTATGTGAAATTTTTAGAAAGGAAAATGTTAAGTGTTTTTCTAGTGTTCTCCTGGTGTCCTTCCAATTGTGATGTGGTTTTTAAAATCACCAATAGATTAAAAGTCAATAATGATAATCTCAAATTCAATGATAATTTTAAAAGCCACATCACAGTGGGAGGACATCAGAAGAACACTAGAAGAACACCTAGCATTTTCCTTTTAGAAAATAATATCCACCTAGGACCATGAGAATACTAGGAGAACATAGGAGAGCATCTAGCATTTCCTTTTTCAAATCGCAAATAAAATGTGTTTTTTTTGAAGGAAAACGCTAGGTGTTCTTCTAGTGTTCTTTCAACTGTGATGTGACTTTTAAAATTACCAATAGATTAAAAGTCAGTAATGATAATCTCAAATTCAACGATAATTTTAAAAGCCACATCACAGTTAGGAGGACATCAAGAGAACAGTAGAAGAACACCTAGTATTTTCCACATAATTTTAAAGGTTACATTGTGATTTTAAAGGCCAAAATTGTAATTTTGCCAAACACTTAATTACATTTTTAAAAATTATATTTTCAAAACACAAATTTTAAATTTACTATTTTAAATCGTATTTTGTTTTGTTTTTTTTTTTTTTTAAAAAAAAAAAATTGCAAACAGAAACAAAAATCAGAAAGGTAAAGAATCGAATCCTCAATTTGGTACACATGAAATAATAATTATTAAAAAAAAAAAAAAAAAAAAAGATTCTCGAGTCATTGCGTAATTGCCAACAGAGTTGAGCATCTCAGATCTCATAAGCCAGAACAACAGAGAACAAAGAGAGAGAGGGTGGAGATGGGGGTCACAAAGGAACAAGTAGAGTCCTCGTTGAAGGCAAAGATGAATCCTTCGCACCTTGTAAGCTCTACCTTAGTTCTATTTACCGGTTTATCTGCCTACTTTTCTTGCCCTTTTGCTTCATATTATTATTATTTTTTTTATTATTTGCTTTAGTTTGAGGGATTTGAATATAGTTTCAGTTCAATTGGCAATATTCAGCCACTGGGTCGAGTTCAGTTTTTTGAATGGTTTTACTATCTGTACCAGTATTGGATGATTTGTGGAAATTCCCATCTCTTTGTTATTTGCACCTAGTTTCGTCAGCTGGGGTTTTACCCCAACATAGATGTAGAGAGGATTGATCAATCAAACACAACCTTAGAGAAAGCATTACCCAAACTGGTTGTTCAGCTAAGGTTGATTCCTTCCACTAGATTTGGCACTACATAACTTGTCATCTATGGCATCTATTGGCTTTTATATAATTCAGTTAAAATTGTCCTAATGACTTGCATATAAGCGAATTTGATGTCATAAAATGCTTTGATAGTGTCAACTAAGATGCAATATGGTTTAAATTAGGTTGGGGGATCCACTGTTTACAATCTTTGGAGATTTCAGAATGATGTAAAATTTGGTAGTAGGTTGTATTCTGAAGAAAAACTTTTACAAAAAATATGTTGGGAGGTGAGGACTCGTATAGTCGTATTGTGGGAAAGGGGAGTTTAAAGGAAGTGCTGAGAATGTGGCCCTGTGTAATAATTGGGGCATTTCTGTCAAAGTTCTGGTTTAGCTATCTGGTGATGCTACTGGATAATTTTGGGTTTGCTGAGCTGTTCTGTAGGTTGGCTGGATTTGGATGGTCTGCTTTGGGGTTCTCGTTTTGTGCTGTGTTTCTGCCGTGCTGGTTTTGAGATTTAGGAATGAAGGTCTGCTTGTTTTGTAGCAGGTTGCTGGAGAAATATAGTATTCTTTTGTGTTTGTTGTAAAAAAATTTCATTCGTCCAAAACAAAAAAGGTTTAAATTACACCATTATTTTTGTTATTGTTATTTTGGTTTTCAAGAATAAGCTGTAAATTAAGAAAGCATAACAATTGTTTTGAGGGAGCCGTTTGTCATGTGTCGCAGATGGGATAGACGGTACATAGGCTAATAACAAATTGCAACCCCTGAGTTGGAGTGACAAAATTTGATTGCCTGGATAGCAGTTGCATTAGTGTGTATTGTCTGTGGAATTAATCCCCTTACACAAGCCATAATGTCAAAAGCATCTGCTATTGCTTGAAAGAGAGGTGACATCTAAGGAGGTTGAGTGTTGTTATTAGCATCAGAATCTATGATCCTTGCCCATGATATAAAGGTGTAGGGAGATCTTTCAAATTAAGGTTGCTAGGCTGTATCAATTCAAGCCATGTCATTGAGCTTTTACATCAAGCACTGTTACTCCTGCTTCTAGGTTTAGACATGGTTGGTCCATGTACTCCATCATGGCCTACGCTTCTTGTGGGATACAGTGGCTTCTATGCTCTCAGAGGTGTTGCAGTGTGACCATTTGTGCCCCATGCTTGGTGTCATGTAGTTCTCCCTGGTGATGCCATTTGCCCAAGGGGTGAGTGACACCATCTGTTCATAAGTTGGAATGAGGTTGTCCTATGACCCATGTCTGAGTTTATTTGTAGGCGAGAGGGAGAAATTCAGGGACTTGGTATGAAGTGATAAGGTCTCATTTTACGTTTTAGTAACTTCAAAAAGCAGAAGTGATTTAGGTGGTCTACAATCTTGGAGGCTTAACTATGCAAGTCTAAAGAGAAGTTTGAGAACTAGTGAAAAATCCATACTCTAATAAAATATTGGGTTCATGATAATTTGATTTGGGTTGGTACTTTTAGTAGGCAAGAGACACTTTAAGGAGCAGTCTTTCATATATTTCTACATGTTCTACAAAGATTTGAGTGGTATTATTGGAGTGAGTAATTGACATATATTTTTGGGAAGACATTTCTAGCATAAAATAATCACTTTACATATTTGCCCTACCCTCTGTGAAATTATGAAGTAGCTGGGAAGAAAGATGGTCTGTTGAGAGAGTTGATCATAAGAAATTAATGTCTAAAAAGTAACCCCAAGGGGTTGGCCTAGTGGTTGAGGCTTGTGGTCTTAGGGAGTATCACCCCATAGATCCCAAGTTCGAAACTTGCTAGGTGCAAACTCTCCTTTGGGGCCACACCCCTTGGTGTAAAAAACCAGTGATTTACCTTGATCCGTGTAGGAAAACTTTCGAGGATGCGATGCACGGGTCCGAGGTTTACTCTGCAAGTGGGTCTGAAGGGCTCTGCCTTGTCAAGGTTCCCTGTCATAAAAAAAGAAAAAAAGAAAAAGAAATTAATGTCTAGATGATTTCAACATCCCACTTTAAGTTTCTAGATAGGAGATTGGCCCACTAGCATCCCACTTTAAGTTTCTAGATGATTTCAATGATTTCAACAATTTTTAAATGGAGTCTCAAACTTAAATTTCTCTCTATTGGTCTGTATGTAAATCAGCTCAGCCTTTAATTTTGTGCTGGCTCTTGGATTCTTTTCCTTGTTATCAGCTTAACTTAGTCCCTTCACGCTGGAAGCAATCATTATAATCGGTTAGGCTACATTTTGATGCCCAACTAGATATCGTTTGCAATGTTCTTGGAGACTTGATTTTAACTAGAGGGGGAAAAACAGTAGAAACAAAGAGAGGGTGTGTGCCTAATTCAAACCTGTTAGAAGAGTTATTAGGGTTTGTGAGTCATTAGGGTTTTGAGGTATTTTGGTCATTGTAATATTTTTCAAACCTTATATAATAAGATGTGTGGTAGGCTACGTAACAACAAGGAAAGAGTAACGTGCCTCCTCCTTTTGTGTCTAAACTGTTATTACAAACTATAACAAGACCATTAAAACATATAGAAGTCATTAATTTTTTTCTTTTCATGTGCAATTTCTTTTCTATAATTATTCTAATAAAGACTACGCAAATAGAGATCCATTTGCATTTTTCATATTTCTTTTTTTAATTAGATTTCCTTTCATATTCCATGTAATTACTTATGAATATGGAACTCTTTCTTTGTAAATTTATTCTTCTATTTTCTTGTTTCAGGAAGTAATTGATACATCTGGAGGGTAAGTTCTTTCTTGCAAGCCAATGTACTTCGAATTCAGAAAGCTTCTCTTCCTTGTTTTATGTTTTGTTCTGCAATCTCTTTTTACTCTAATGGAATCACCCAACTTTCAGGTGCGGCGCAAGCTTTGCCATTGAAGTTGTATCAGAACAATTTGAAGGGAAGAGGTTGCTGGAGAGGCATCGGCTGGTGAATGCTGCTCTGGAAGAGGAAATGAAAGAAATTCATGCTCTATCAATAAAGAAAGCTTTGACCCCAGAGCAGTGGAAACAGCAGCAAGAGCCTGAAAAATCTAATCCCACTTCTTAAAACGTGGTTTTAAAATAGTTTGAGACATTTACAAAGTGTGTTTCTGTTGCTGAGAAAGATGGAACTACTTGGGAAGATTTCTTAAGCTTGTTGATACTTTGGTTCAAGTATATTTGCTAAAACTGTAGTATCATTCTACCTAGTTTCTGTATATTTGATGCTCATGTCATACAACATGATTTTCATGGTATGCACTATGGACACCTTTCTCGAAAGAGTATGCAAAGATAGGATCAACATCTTCTAGAATTTTTATGGTATTTTATGGATCAAGATTTCCTAAAATTCACAAGTTATTCTGACGTATAAATTTCCTTAATTCTGAACCATGATTTCAAATTCAATGGTTGCGATTTTGTCATATCAGTATTTATTATTTTCAAAAAGAAATAAATATATATACTAAGGTGATAAATGCTGAGTTGTTAAAATGGTAAATTACTGATACAATAAAATCTCAACAATTTAATTTCAAAACAACAGTTGGAATTTGAGAAATCTATTTAATAAAATACCTTAAGAATTCTAGTTGATCTCGATTTTGCAAAATTAAAACACTTCAACATTTTTAAGGATAATCCCGCTAATTGCGGTTGGAAGAACATAAAAAGGAAAAAGAATTGAGAAATGTTTGTTTGAAAAAGAATTGAGAAATGTTTGTTTTACATCTTATATAAACTTATAAAAAGGAAAAAGAAGTGAGAAATGTTT
>NC_081551.1:7877108-7878941 GCF_901000735.1 Corylus avellana | reverse complement strand
CTTGGTGTCATGTAGTTCTCCCTGGTGATGCCATTTGCCCAAGGGGTGAGTGACACCATCTGTTCATAAGTTGGAATGAGGTTGTCCTATGACCCATGTCTGAGTTTATTTGTAGGCGAGAGGGAGAAATTCAGGGACTTGGTATGAAGCAATAAGGTCTCATTTTACGTTTTAGTAACTTCAAAAAGCAGAAGTGATTTAGGTGGTCTACAATCTTGGAGGCTTAACTATGCAAGTCTTAAGAGAAGTTTGAGAACTAGTGAAAAATCCATACTCTAATAAAATATTGGGTTCTTGATAATTTGATTTGGGTTGGTACTTTTAGTAGGCAAGAGACATTTTAAGGAGCAGTCTTTCGTATATTTCTACATGTTCTACAAAGATTTGAGTTGTATTATTGGAGTGAGTAATTGACATATATTTTTGGGAAGACATTTCTTGCATAAAATAATCACTTTACATATTTGCCCTACCCTCTGTGAAATTATGAAGTAACTGGGAAGAAAGATGGTCTGTTGCGAGAGTTGATCATAAGAAATTAATGTCTAAAAAGTAACCCCAAGGGGTTGGTCTAGTGGTTGAGGCTTGTGGTCTTAGGGAGTATCACTCCATAGATCTCAAGTTCGAGTCTTACTAGGTGCAAACTCTCCCTTGGGGCCATACCCCTTGGTGTAAAAAGCCAGTTATCCTGATCCGTGTAGGAAAACTTTTGAGGGTGCGATGCACGGGTCCGAGGTTTACTCTACAGGTGGGTCTGAAGGGCTCTGCCTTGTCAAGGTTCCCTATGATCAAAAAAAAAAAAAAAAAAAAAAAAAAGGAAAAAAGAAAAGAAAAAGAAAGAAATTAATGTCTAATATATAGGTAAACAAGGCCAAATAAGTCATTTCTGGATAGGAGATTGGCCCACTAGCATCCCACTTTAAGTTTCTAGATGATTTCAACAATTTTTAAATGGAGTCTCAAACTTAAATTTCTCTCTATTGGTCTGTATGTAAATCAGCTCAGCCTTTAATTTTGTGCTGGCTCTTGGATTCTTTTCCTTGTTATCAGCTTAACTTAGTCCCTTCACGCTGGAAGCAATCATTATAATCGGTTAGGCTGCATTTCAATGCCCAACTAGATATCGTTTGCAATGTTCTTGGAGACTTGATTTTAACTAGAGGGGGAAAAACAGTAGAAACAAAGAGAGGGTGTGTGCCCAATTCAAACCTGTTAGAAGAGTTATTAGGTTTTGTGAGTCATTAGGGTTTTGAGGTATTTTGGTCATTGTAATATTTCTCTAACCTTATATAATAAGATGTGTGGTAGGCTACGTAACAATAAGGAAAGAGTGACGTGCCTCCTCCTTTTGTGTCTAAACCGTTCATGCAAACTATAACAAGACCATTAAAACATATAGAAGTCATTTATTTTTTTCTTTTCATGTGCAATTTCTTTTCTATAATTATTCTAATAAAGACTACGCAAATAGATATCCATTTGCATTTTTCATATCTCTTTTTTTAATTAGATTTCCTTTCATATTCCGTGTAATTACTTATGAATATGGAACTCTTTCTTTGTAAATTTATTCTTCTATTTTCTTGTTTCAGGAAGTAATTGATACATCTGGAGGGTAAGTTCTTTCTTGCAAGCCAATGTACTTCGAATACAGAAAGCTTCTCTTCCTTGTTTTATGTTTTGTTCTGCAATCTCTTTTTACTCTAATGGAGTCACCGAACTTTCAGGTGTGGCGCAAGCTTTGCCATTGAAATTGTATCAGAACAATTTGAAGGGAAGAGGTTGCTGGAGAGGCATCGGCTGGTGAATGCTGCTTTGGAAGAGGAAATGAAA
>NC_081551.1:7873206-7877008 GCF_901000735.1 Corylus avellana | reverse complement strand
TTACCCAAAAAAAAAAAAAAGGAAACTTTACTAAAGACCTCTGAACTTTCACCCGATATGATAAACCTCCCATAAACTTTAAAATCTCTCAATTTAGTCTCTTAAATTTTTAATTGCTCTCAATTTGGACCCCTCCGTCAGATTTTAAACATTATATGACATTTATACTCCTGACTTTTGTATAAAATTTTAACTTCCAAAATAGTTTTTTTATTTTTAAAAAACAAAAAATCAGGAATATTTTGATCCTTTTTTTTTGTATTTTTAACAGTTAAAATTGACGGAGGGGTCCAAATTGAGAGCAATTGAAAGTTTAGGGGACTAAATTGAGAGATTTTGAAGTTTAAGGGGGTATTTCAAAACGGGTGAAAATTCGAGGGTCTTGAGTGAAGTTTCTAAAAAAAAAAAAAAAAAATTGGAGGGGAATATGGATGTACCATCCTAGCATGCACCTCCTAATGGAGAAACTATAATCAGGCACGTGATTGGAGAGTGTAAATCTTTTTTATTTTTGTGATTGACATCGCTCTAATCATATGTTAACTCGTGTCAACAAAATTTAAAGAGTTACAAGTGTAACATTACTCTTTCTTATAAAAAAAAAAATGTTAAATTTACAATTTTTTTACGACTTGCTAACACATGTTTATTAAAAAAAAAATTGAAGTGACTGACATTACTACATATCAAATTATCAATAAGTTGTAAACAAATTGTAGGTAATGTTAAAAAAATCATCCCTGGAAGTTTATATAAGATGTAAAACAAACATTTCTCACTTCTTTTTCCTTTTTATAAGTTTATATAAGATGTAAAACAAACATTTCTCAATTCTTTTTCCTTTTTATATTCTTCCAACCGCAATTATTGGGATTTTCCTTAAAAATGTTGAAGCTGTTTTAATTTTGCAAAATCGAGATCAACTAGAATTCTTAAGGTATTTTATTAAATAGATTTCTCAAATTCCAACCATTGTTTTGAATTACCATTTTAACAACTCAGCATTTATCACCTTAGCACTTACCATATATATATATATATATATATATATATTTGAAAATAATAAATACTGATACGATAAAATCGCAACCATTGAATTTGAAATCATGGTTCAGAATTAAGAAAATTTATACGGCAGAATAATTTGGGAATTTTAGGAAATCTTGATCCATAAAATACCATAAAAATTCTAGAAGATGTTGATCCTAACTTTGCATACTCTTTCGACAACGGTGTCCATAGTCCATACCATGAAAATCATGCTGTATGACATGAGCATCAAATATACAGAAACTAGGTAGAATGATGCTACAGTTTTAGCGAATACTTGAACCAAAGCGCTTAAGAAATCTTCCCAAGTAGTTCCATCTTTCTCAGCAATAGAAACACACTTTGTAAATGTCTCAAACTATTTTAGAACCACGTTTTAAGAAGTGGGATTAGATTTTTCAGGCTCTTGCTGCTGTTTCCACTGCTCTGGGGTCAAAGCTTTCTTTATTGATAGAGCATGAATTTCTTTCATTTCCTCTTCCAAAGCAGCATTCACCAGCCGATGCCTCTCCAGCAACCTCTTCCCTTCAAATTGTTCTGATACAATTTCAATGGCAAAGCTTGCGCCACACCTGAAAGTTCGGTGACTCCATTAGAGTAAAAAGAGATTGCAGAACAAAACATAAAACAAGGAAGAGAAGCTTTCTGTATTCGAAGTACATTGGCTTGCAAGAAAGAACTTACCCTCCAGATGTATCAATTACTTCCTGAAACAAGAAAATAGAAGAATAAATTTACAAAGAAAGAGTTCCATATTCATAAGTAATTACATGGAATATGAAAGGAAATCTAATTAAAAAAAGAAATATGAAAAATGCAAATGGATCTCTATTTGCGTAGTCTTTATTAGAATAATTATAGAAAAGAAATTGCACATGAAAAGAAAAAAATTAATGACTTCTATATGTTTTAATGGTCTTGTTATAGTTTGTAATAACAGTTTAGACACAAAAGGAGGAGGCACGTTACTCTTTCCTTGTTGTTACGTAGCCTACCACACATCTTATTATATAAGGTTTGAAAAATATTACAATGACCAAAATACCTCAAAACCCTAATGACTCACAAACCCTAATAACTCTTCTAACAGGTTTGAATTAGGCACACACCCTCTCTTTGTTTCTACTGTTTTTCCCCCTCTAGTTAAAATCAAGTCTCCAAGAACATTGCAAACGATATCTAGTTGGGCATCAAAATGTAGCCTAACCGATTATAATGATTGCTTCCAGCGTGAAGGGACTAAGTTAAGCTGATAACAAGGAAAAGAATCCAAGAGCCAGCACAAAATTAAAGGCTGAGCTGATTTACATACAGACCAATAGAGAGAAATTTAAGTTTGAGACTCCATTTAAAAATTGTTGAAATCATTGAAATCATCTAGAAACTTAAAGTGGGATGCTAGTGGGCCAATCTCCTATCTAGAAACTTAAAGTGGGATGTTGAAATCATCTAGACATTAATTTCTTTTTCTTTTTTTCTTTTTTTATGACAGGGAACCTTGACAAGGCAGAGCCCTTCAGACCCACTTGCAGAGTAAACCTCGGACCCGTGCATCGCATCCTCGAAAGTTTTCCTACACGGATCAAGGTAAATCACTGGTTTTTTACACCAAGGGGTGTGGCCCCAAAGGAGAGTTTGCACCTAGCAAGTTTCGAACTTGGGATCTATGGGGTGATACTCCCTAAGACCACAAGCCTCAACCACTAGGCCAACCCCTTGGGGTTACTTTTTAGACATTAATTTCTTATGATCAACTCTCTCAACAGACCATCTTTCTTCCCAGCTACTTCATAATTTCACAGAGGGTAGGGCAAATATGTAAAGTGATTATTTTATGCTAGAAATGTCTTCCCAAAAATATATGTCAATTACTCACTCCAATAATACCACTCAAATCTTTGTAGAACATGTAGAAATATATGAAAGACTGCTCCTTAAAGTGTCTCTTGCCTACTAAAAGTACCAACCCAAATCAAATTATCATGAACCCAATATTTTATTAGAGTATGGATTTTTCACTAGTTCTCAAACTTCTCTTTAGACTTGCATAGTTAAGCCTCCAAGATTGTAGACCACCTAAATCACTTCTGCTTTTTGAAGTTACTAAAACGTAAAATGAGACCTTATCACTTCATACCAAGTCCCTGAATTTCTCCCTCTCGCCTACAAATAAACTCAGACATGGGTCATAGGACAACCTCATTCCAACTTATGAACAGATGGTGTCACTCACCCCTTGGGCAAATGGCATCACCAGGGAGAACTACATGACACCAAGCATGGGGCACAAATGGTCACACTGCAACACCTCTGAGAGCATAGAAGCCACTGTATCCCACAAGAAGCGTAGGCCATGATGGAGTACATGGACCAACCATGTCTAAACCTAGAAGCAGGAGTAACAGTGCTTGATGTAAAAGCTCAATGACATGGCTTGAATTGATACAGCCTAGCAACCTTAATTTGAAAGATCTCCCTACACCTTTATATCATGGGCAAGGATCATAGATTCTGATGCTAATAACAACACTCAACCTCCTTAGATGTCACCTCTCTTTCAAGCAATAGCAGATGCTTTTGACATTATGGCTTGTGTAAGGGGATTAATTCCACAGACAATACACACTAATGCAACTGCTATCCAGGCAATCAAATTTTGTCACTCCAACTCAGGGGTTGCAATTTGTTATTAGCCTATGTACCGTCTATCCCATCTGCGACACATGACAAACGGCTCCCTCAAAACAATTGT
>NC_081551.1:7862888-7873106 GCF_901000735.1 Corylus avellana | reverse complement strand
TTTGATTGCCTGGATAGCAGTTGCATTAGTGTGTATTGTCTGTGGAATTAATCCCCTTACACAAGCCATAATGTCAAAAGCATCTGCTATTGCTTGAAAGAGAGGTGACATCTAAGGAGGTTGAGTGTTGTTATTAGCATCAGAATCTATGATCCTTGCCCATTATATAGAGGTGTAGGGAGGTCTTTCAAATTAAGGTTGCTAGGCTGCATCAATTCAAGCCATGTCATTGAGCTTTTACATCAAGCACTGTTACTCCTGCTTCTAGGTTTAGACATGGTTGGTCTATGTACTCCATCATGGCCTACGCTTCTTGTGGGATAGAGTGGCTTCTATGCTCTCAGAGGTGTTGCAGTGTGACCATTTGTGCCCCATGCTTGGTGTTTCCATGTAGTTCTCCCTGGTGATGCCATTTGCCCAAGGGGTGAGTGACACCATCTGTTCATAAGTTGGAATGAGGTTGTCCTATGACCCATGTCTGAGTTTATTTGTAGGCGAGAGGGAGAAATTCAGGGACTTGGTATGAAGTGATAAGGTCTCATTTTACGTTTTAGTAACTTCAAAAAGCAGAAGTGATTTAGGTGGTCTACAATCTTGGAGGCTTAACTATGCAAGTCTAAAGAGAAGTTTGAGAACTAGTGAAAAATCCATACTCTAATAAAATATTGGGTTCATGATAATTTGATTTGGGTTGGTACTTTTAGTAGGCAAGAGACACTTTAAGGAGCAGTCTTTCATATATTTCTACATGTTCTACAAAGATTTGAGTGGTATTATTGGAGTGAGTAATTGACATATATTTTTGGGAAGACATTTCTAGCATAAAATAATCACTTTACATATTTGCCCTACCCTCTGTGAAATTATGAAGTAGCTGGGAAGAAAGATGGTCTGTTGAGAGAGTTGATCATAAGAAATTAATGTCTAAAAAGTAACCCCAAGGGGTTGGCCTAGTGGTTGAGGCTTGTGGTCTTAGGGAGTATCACCCCATAGATCCCAAGTTCGAAACTTGCTAGGTGCAAACTCTCCTTTGGGGCCACACCCCTTGGTGTAAAAAACCAGTGATTTACCTTGATCCGTGTAGGAAAACTTTCGAGGATGCGATGCACGGGTCCGAGGTTTACTCTGCAAGTGGGTCTGAAGGGCTCTGCCTTGTCAAGGTTCCCTGTCATAAAAAAAGAAAAAAAGAAAAAGAAATTAATGTCTAGATGATTTCAACATCCCACTTTAAGTTTCTAGATAGGAGATTGGCCCACTAGCATCCCACTTTAAGTTTCTAGATGATTTCAATGATTTCAACAATTTTTAAATGGAGTCTCAAACTTAAATTTCTCTCTATTGGTCTGTATGTAAATCAGCTCAGCCTTTAATTTTGTGCTGGCTCTTGGATTCTTTTCCTTGTTATCAGCTTAACTTAGTCCCTTCACGCTGGAAGCAATCATTATAATCGGTTAGGCTACATTTTGATGCCCAACTAGATATCGTTTGCAATGTTCTTGGAGACTTGATTTTAACTAGAGGGGGAAAAACAGTAGAAACAAAGAGAGGGTGTGTGCCTAATTCAAACCTGTTAGAAGAGTTATTAGGGTTTGTGAGTCATTAGGGTTTTGAGGTATTTTGGTCATTGTAATATTTTTCAAACCTTATATAATAAGATGTGTGGTAGGCTACGTAACAACAAGGAAAGAGTAACGTGCCTCCTCCTTTTGTGTCTAAACTGTTATTACAAACTATAACAAGACCATTAAAACATATAGAAGTCATTAATTTTTTTCTTTTCATGTGCAATTTCTTTTCTATAATTATTCTAATAAAGACTACGCAAATAGAGATCCATTTGCATTTTTCATATTTCTTTTTTTAATTAGATTTCCTTTCATATTCCATGTAATTACTTATGAATATGGAACTCTTTCTTTGTAAATTTATTCTTCTATTTTCTTGTTTCAGGAAGTAATTGATACATCTGGAGGGTAAGTTCTTTCTTGCAAGCCAATGTACTTCGAATTCAGAAAGCTTCTCTTCCTTGTTTTATGTTTTGTTCTGCAATCTCTTTTTACTCTAATGGAATCACCCAACTTTCAGGTGCGGCGCAAGCTTTGCCATTGAAGTTGTATCAGAACAATTTGAAGGGAAGAGGTTGCTGGAGAGGCATCGGCTGGTGAATGCTGCTCTGGAAGAGGAAATGAAAGAAATTCATGCTCTATCAATAAAGAAAGCTTTGACCCCAGAGCAGTGGAAACAGCAGCAAGAGCCTGAAAAATCTAATCCCACTTCTTAAAACGTGGTTTTAAAATAGTTTGAGACATTTACAAAGTGTGTTTCTGTTGCTGAGAAAGATGGAACTACTTGGGAAGATTTCTTAAGCTTGTTGATACTTTGGTTCAAGTATATTTGCTAAAACTGTAGTATCATTCTACCTAGTTTCTGTATATTTGATGCTCATGTCATACAACATGATTTTCATGGTATGCACTATGGACACCTTTCTCGAAAGAGTATGCAAAGATAGGATCAACATCTTCTAGAATTTTTATGGTATTTTATGGATCAAGATTTCCTAAAATTCACAAGTTATTCTGACGTATAAATTTCCTTAATTCTGAACCATGATTTCAAATTCAATGGTTGCGATTTTGTCATATCAGTATTTATTATTTTCAAAAAGAAATAAATATATATACTAAGGTGATAAATGCTGAGTTGTTAAAATGGTAAATTACTGATACAATAAAATCTCAACAATTTAATTTCAAAACAACAGTTGGAATTTGAGAAATCTATTTAATAAAATACCTTAAGAATTCTAGTTGATCTCGATTTTGCAAAATTAAAACACTTCAACATTTTTAAGGATAATCCCGCTAATTGCGGTTGGAAGAACATAAAAAGGAAAAAGAATTGAGAAATGTTTGTTTGAAAAAGAATTGAGAAATGTTTGTTTTACATCTTATATAAACTTATAAAAAGGAAAAAGAAGTGAGAAATGTTTGTTTTACATCTTATATAAACTTCCAGGGATGATTTTTTTTAACATTACCTACAATTTGTTTACAACTTATTGATAATTTGATATGTACTAATGTCAGTCACTTCAAATTTATTTATTTTAACACCCTTTAATCATATGTTAACATGTGTTAACAAGTTGTAAAAGAATTACAAATTTAACTTCTTCTTTTTTTTTGGATAAATGCAAAATTGGTCCATGTGGTTAGCTTAATTTATAAATCACTCCATGTGGTTTAAAAAATAATTTATAGGTCCCTAGGATAGGCCAAAATAATATTTTACTCCCTGAACTCATTTTTCGTTAAATGACTTAACGGAAACTGTTACATTGCCACATCATACCCAATAAAAATAAGACAATGTTCCTTTTTATTTATATTTTTAAAAAATGACAAATAAGCTTTTACACGTCATTTTGAGGCTCCAACACACACTTCACATCAAATTAAATAAACCTAATTTCTCTATATCCCCTGCGCCGCCGCCGTCATTATCTGCGTCTGAGATTTGGGCATCTGCGTTTTTTGTCAGTACTTTCTATGGAAACAATCTCTCCCTCTCTGTGTGTCTGGTTTTTTTTTTTTTGTTCTATGGCAAGTGCTTTCTGGTTTGTGTTAAATAGATGTCAGAAGATGATAGCTTTAAAAAGCAAATCGTGGTTCATCTTTTAAAAAGTGATCTCTTTTTTGAGATATGCAATTGTTTTTTTTTATCTTTTGCGGGGCTTGTTCCCTTAGTGTGCATGTGTAAGATGGTGTTTGTGCTTGTAGGAATATTCATGTGTGGATGTAAGTCTTAACGGAAAACGTAGATGAAGACGACGGCAAGAATCGTTGGGGAAGATGAAGACAATGGAGACACAAGGGAGATAGAGGGATTAGGTTTATTTAATTTGACGTGCAGTGTGTGTTGGAGCTTCAAAATGACGTGAAAAAGTTTAATTGTCATTTTCTAAAAGCATAAATAAAAAAGAACACGTGTCTTATTTTTATTGGGTGTAATGTAGCAATGTAACGGTTTCCGTTAAGTCATTTAACGGAAAATGAGTTCAGGGAGTAAAATGTTATTTTAGCCTACCCTAGGGACCTATAAATTATTTTTTAAACCACAAGAAGTGATTTGTAAATTAGGCCAACCACATGAACCAATTTTACATTTATCTTTTTTTTTCTTTTTTTTTTTATTTTTTTTTAAATTTATTTATATATAAAAAAGAGTAACGTTACACCTATAACTCCTTCAATTTTGTTGACACTAGTCAACATAAGATTGGAGCGACGTCAATCACAAAAAAAATTAAAAATTAAAAATTTACACTCTCCAATCATGTGTCTGATTACAGTTTCTCCATTAGGAGGTGCGTGCTAGGATGGTAAAGCTGGATCGAAATCCCCTCAAATCCCCCAAGGGATTTCAGATTCTCAAATCCTTGATTTGGACCGTTGATTTTTCATCCAACGGTTCAGAACATTTCACTAACAAAATAATAATAAACTATTATTTTGTTTTAAAAATAAATCTAAATTATAATAATAAAAAGTTTAAAAAAGAAATGGGGTGAGAAATGGGATTCGGCCACCCCCAACCGGTCCTTGGGGGTGGTTCGGCCACCCCCAAGAACCAAATCAATTTTTTTTTTTAGCCCATTTCTCACCCCATTTTTTTTTTTAAATTTTTATTATTATTATAATTTAGATTTATTTTTTAAAACAAAATAAGAGTTTATTATTATTTTGTTAGTGAAATGTTCTGAACCGTTGGATGAAAAATTAACTGTCCAGATTAAGGATTTGAGAATCTCAAATCCCTTGGGGGATTTGAAGGGATCCCGATCCGGTACAGCCATATTCCCCTCCAAATTGTATTGTATTGTATTGTATTGTATTATTATTATTATTATTATTTTGGTGTAAATCCCTCCAAATTGTTTGATTTTATGAGGATGTGGAATTTATTGCAAAAGCATGGTGAAGTGGTTTTTTTTTTTTTTATTAATATAAATACATTAATAAACAAATCAAAACATAAACAATTCTAAAATCATAAAATAAGTTTTACATTTATATTACTTCATATCACTTTAATTTCAAATAAATTCAGAAACATTAGCTTGTTGTAAAATTAAAGAAAATGGCAAGACAAGATAAAGAGATTGTAATATGTGAAACTAGTTCTTCAAGAACTATGTATGATTCTTCTCTATTATTGTGTGTTTTACATACTACTCAATACTCCATTTTATAGGCATGAAATCATAATGGGAGGTTGATGAATATGAAAGGGGGAATATGAAAGGGTAGAACATGAATCAAAATGCTACATCAATGTATTACATGAATGTTATAGGAATTCTAAAAGATGACATGAATGTGTAGAATTCCAAGAGATGGAACTAAATGGTCATCCACTAAATGCATGAATGCATTCATAACACTCCCCCTTGGATGACCATACACTAAAAATATGCCTAGTTAAAACCTTGCCAAAGAAAACTTAGTGGAAAAAAACCTGTGGCGAAGGAAAAAGAGTACAATATTCTTGTGTGCCTTCGTATACTTTAGGACTGCCTCATTAAAACATTGCAAAGGAAAACCCAGTGGAAAAAACCTAAGCGAAGGAAAAAAAAAGTACAATCAGTATAATCATTTTACTCCCCCCCATTAGCATGAAGAGCTTCAATTGTTTATGATGAAAGATCTTTGAGTCAGTGCATTCCAATGTTATTCACCAACTTCTTAAATGTTGTAGTTGGTAATGTTTTGGTAAATAAATTTGACAAATTGTCACTTGATCTTATCTGCTTGACATCAATATCACCACTCTTCTGGAACTCATGTGTATAAAAAAAACTTCGGTGAAATGTGTTTGGTTTTATCACCTTTGATATATCATCCTCTGATTTGTGTGATACAAGCAGCATTATCTTCATATAATATTGTCGGGATATCTTTGATTTTTGATAAACCACACTTTTCTCGAATGTGTTGAATTACTGATCTTAGCCATATGCATTTCTGACTTGCTTTATGAATTGCAATAATCTCTGAGTGATTTGAAGAAGTAGCAACAAGTATTTGCTTGACAGATCTCCATGAAATAACAGTACTTCCACATGTAAATAGATATCCTGTTTGAGATCTACCTTTATGTGAATCAGAAAGAACACTCGCATATGCATATCCAACTATTATGAATTTGAACCTCTTGAATAAAATAATCTCATGTTAGTTGTTCCACGAAGATAACGTAGAACATGTTTGACCCCATTCCAAAGCCTTTGAGTTGGTGTAGAACTAGTAAATTAACTGAAAATGCAATATCAGGTCGTGTGCAATTTGCAAGATACATCAGAGCACCAATTGTACTAAGATATGGTACTTCAGGACCAAGAATTTCTTTGTCATATTCTCGTGGGCGAAAATTGTCTTTTTTCACATTAAGTGATCGAACAACTATTGGAGTACTCAAAGGATGAGCATTCTCCATGTAAAAGTGCTTCAGGACTTTTTTTTGCGTATGTTGACTGATGAACAAGAATTCCATTTGGAAAATGTTCAATTTGTAAGCCAAGGAAAAATTTTGTATTTCCAAGATCTTTCATCTCCAACTCATTTTTTAAATAAGTGGCAATTTTTATGAGCTCTTCTGGAGTCTGAACAAGATTTAAATCATCGACATAAACTACAATGATAGCAAATCCAGATTCTGATTTCTTAATGAAAATGCATGGACAAATTGGATTATTTTCAAATCCTTCTTTCAATAGATATTCACTAAGACGATTGTACCACATGCATCTGGATTGCTTTAACCCATATAAAGATCTTTGTACCTTGATAGAATAAATACTTTGGGATTTCGAATTATATGCTTCAGGCATTTTGTATCCTTCATGAATTTTCATGTATATGTCATTATCAAGTGATCCATATAAATAGGCTGTAACCACATCCATTAAACGCATATCCAAACTTTATGTAACTATCAAGCAAATAAAAAATCTAAATGTAATTGCATCCACTACAGGAGAAAATGTTTCTTCATAATCAATACCAGGTTTCTGCAGGAAACCTTGTGCAACAAGTCTTGCTTTGTATCTCACAATTTCATTTTTCTCATTACGTTTTTGTACCAATACCAACTTGTATCCAACAGGCGATACATCTTCAGGTGTTTGGACTACAGGTCCAAATACTTCACGTTTTGCTAGTGAGTTCAATTATGCTTGAATTGCTTCATTCCACATTGGCCAATCATTTCTACGTCGACATTCTTCGACGGTTTGTGGTTCAATATCATCATTACTTCTGGTAATGTCAAATGCAACTTTAAATGAAAATATGTTGTCGACAACAATTTTGTTTATATCCAATATTTCTCTTATACTTACATAATTTATTGAGATCTCATTATTTTCAGGTACCTGTTCCTCTTTAGGGGGTAACTCTTCAGGAGATTCCTCTTCAAGATGTTCCTCATCGGGGGATTCCTTTATAGGAGAATTTTGTACAGAAAGATTGGATGGATCAATTTTCGTTGCATTTTTTTTTGTGGGTAAGGCCTCTTTAGGAGCGCCAATTTCATTTCCTTGTGCTTTTCTCTTCCGGGAAATCTTATCATTTGCACCAATAAGTATTCCACTCTTTAGGCTGCCTTAGACTCATTTGCTGCTATATTAATTGATTGTCCTACAAGAACTTCTATTTTCGCTGAAGTATTAGCAGCTGGAATGTGAGACTTAACTATTTTCTTGTTGTCAGTAATGCATCTGGCCGATTTGCAATACTCTGCAAATGAATGATCCTTTGAACTTCTAGTTCACATTGATTTGTACGAGGATCGAAATGAGATAACGTCGAATTATTCCAAGTGATTTCTTGTTGTGCTTCTGGCAACGACTTTTCCCTCCCTAGTGATGGAATATATTTTCATAAGCAAATGTCGAGCAATTAACTGAAGTCATTTAATAAACGATTCAACTAAACCATTTTGAGTATGAGTATGAGCAACAAGATGTTCAACATTAATTCTAATTGACATGCAATAGTAATAAAATGTTTGAGATGTAAATTCACCCGCATTATCCATCCGAATAGATTTAATTGGATAATCAGGAAATTGTGCTTATAATCTAATTATTTGAGCAAGAAGTCTAGCAAATGCAATATTATGAGTAGAAACATGTGACCACTTAGTTGATGCATATATTAAAACCATAAAATATCTAAATGGCCCACATGGATGGTGAATTGGCCCATATATATCCCCTTGAATTTTTTGTAAAAATGATGGAGATTCAACAATTACCTTAGAAGGGGATAGTTTGATAACAAGTTTACCTTGAGAACATGCAGCACAAGGATAATCACTTGGTAAAAGAATCTTCTGGTTCTTTAAGGGATGCCCATGAGAGTTCTCAATTATTTGATGCATCATAATTGTTCCTGAATGTCCAAGATGATCATGCCCAAGCATAAACATCTTTGGATTAGAGCACTTTTAGTGCATCACAACATGTGATTCAATTGTTCTTATTGTTGTATAATACAACTCGGAAGAGAAAGCAGACAGTTTTTTCAATATAAGCTTCTGGCCCGAAATTATTGAAGTAGTATAAAGATATTCGTCACTGCCTTCATTAGTGGTTTCAACATGATAACCATTTAGAAGAATATCTTTAAAACTTATTAAATTTCTTCTAGATTTAGAAAAATACAAAGTATCATCAATACAAAATTTTGTTCCTTTTGGCAATATGATATTTGCTCTTTCAGAGTCTTCGATTAGGTTTGATGAACATCAAGTATTGAAAATATTTTTTATATCTAAGAATTGTGTGCGTTGTACAATTGTCTACTAGACACAAATCTTCACCAATCATCTTGGAATTAATCATTTCATCAATATGACCCATGCCTCCATATATAAACAAAATATATATTAAATTTCATTAATCAAAAAGAAAATAACAAAATAAAATAAAATCAGAAACATCAAGATGAATGTTACCCTCTCCATTTAGAGTATTAAGAAAAATTGGAGAATCTTCAGGATTACTGTGATTAGCAAAATTCATTTCAATCATCTTTTCTTTTATGAAAGCTTGATATAGATCTACCAGATGTTTAGGTGTACGATAGGTACATGACCAATGCCATTTCATATCACACTTGTAACATTTATCTTCATAGTTTTTTGTGGGTTTATTCTGTAAACCTTTGTTTTCATTTTGTTTTGCCTCAGTGTAGCTCTACTTCTGGTGGTATGGAGTATTTCTTTTGCAAGAATTATGAGTACGTTCTCCTTGACCTCTATAATTTTTTTTTTTTTTTTTTTTACCATATCTACGTCCATGACTATGGTTTCCTTTATTACCATGAAATGAGGTTCCATTTGCTTCAAGAAATGGTGTAGAACCTGTTGGACGAGATTGATGATTTTTCATTCATAGCTGTTGTTTTGCTAAGCCATTAGAAGACAAGATATCAGTTCAGAATATCTTGTGAAATTACGCTCTCAATATTGCTGTTTCAGGAGCACATTCAAGGCATGAAATGTGGTATATGTTTTTTTTTCTAACATATCCATATCAGTGACTTTTCTCCACACAATTTTAATTGTGAGCTGATTTTAAAGAGTTCAGAGTTATAGTCACTGACACTCTTGAAATCTTGCAACCTCAGATGCATCCAATCACAATGAGCTTTTAGAAGGATAACTATCTTCTGGTGTTCGTATCTTTCCCTTAAATTATTTTACAAGGTCAAGGGATCCTTTACCGTAAGGTACTCAATTTTTATATGCTTCAGGCATATAAAATTATAAGACAACATATTCATAATATTAGTATGATAAAATTCTAATTTATAATAAATCTCACATGAATCATAATATGCAAACATTATAATATGATTCTTAAAACAATAAAAATTTCTAAGCATATGTTAGAATGTTAATTAACAAAATAAATAATAAGATTACTAAATATTAAAGAAACTTATAATGAATTGAGAATACCTCATAGATAGCTTTTGATGATGAAGATCAAAAGAACACAACAATTGGCTAGAGCATCGTGTTGATAACGTGTTGTAAAATCAAAGAAAATGACAAGACAAGATAAAGAGATTGCAATATGTGGAACTAGTTTTTCATGAATTATGTATGATTCTTCTCTATTATTGTGTGTTTTACATACTACTCAAT
>NC_081551.1:7857180-7862788 GCF_901000735.1 Corylus avellana | reverse complement strand
ACCCCATATGTCTCATAGATTCTGCAAGAAACTGCCACTCCACCCTATCATAAGCTTTTCTCATATCTAACTTAACCGCCGTAAACTCCTTCTTCCCTTCATTCGGGAATTCATTGTGTGTAGAGTTTCATAGGCGGCTAAGATGTTGTCAGTTATGAACCTCCCTGGTATAAAGGCACTCTGATTTTGGGAAATTATTAGTGGCAGAATTTTCTTTAATCTATTGGCCAAAACTTTGGAAATTAATTTGTATAACACGTTACACAAACTAATTAGCCTAAATTCCGTAACATTCGAGGGAGTCTTTACCTTGGGAATTAAAGCAATATGCGTCATATTCAAAGACTGGGGCATAATCCCCAAATTAAGAGTATTAAGTATTTCCTGACTAACCTCATTCCCCATCAAATCCCATTGATTCTGGAAACACCAGCAGGTAAACCGTCTGGACCCGGGGCCTTCAATGGAGCCATTTGTTTGAGTGCATAACCAACCTCCTCTTTTGTGAACATCTTCAATAATTGGTCATTCATAGCATCCAACACCCTTTTGTTTAGAGGTTGTAAACACACTTCCAAATCCCCAATAGCATCCCCAGTAAATAGGCCTGAAAAGTAGTTGATAAAAGCTGCCTGAATTTCGTCGGGCGTTTCCCATCTTGTGCATGTTTCGTCATCAATCTCGATAATTTTGTTCCTTTTCCGCCTTTGGGTTGCACAAGCATGGTAGAATTTTGTGTTGCGGTCCCCATTCTTCAACCAATCAACCTTGGCCCTTTGTTTCCATTTTTCATCATCCTAGGCAAGTAGACTCTCAAGCTCCATCTAAAGTTTTTTAACTTTCGTCTCTGCTTGGTCGTCATTTCTGTCATAGACCAAATTCAGCCTATGTTGCAACCGTGTAATAGATTGATTTGTGAACCCACTGGTTTCCTCCTTCTATTTTATTATTTCATGCTTACACGTAGAGAGTTTCTGCCCAATCCAATTCCATACTTCACCTTGGGCCACAGGGCGACTCCATGCATGTGCACACACCTCTTGGTACTCCTTCCCAACAGCCCAACTGGCTTCACATCTAAAGCTTCTATTTTTTGAACATCCGTGTTGCTGCCCATATAGAGAGGCTACAAGCATGGCATGATCTGAAGTAGTGACTGCTTCCACAATAATTTCCACATCTGGGAACATTTCTCTCCAGCCCGAAGTAGCAACTCCTCTGTCTAGTCGTTCTTTGGTAAAATCTTGTTATTCTCGACAGTTGTTCCATGTATATTTGGGCCCTCTATACCCCAACTTTGAGAAGTCGCAATATTCCAAAGCTAGTTGAAAGTCCCTTATTTGACTACTTGCATGTCCTCCTCCTCCCCCCCCTCCACCCCATTTTTTTGACATAGTTAAGACCTCATTGAAATTCCCTATGCAGAACCACGGTTCGGGGTTTAAATTAGCGAAATACTTCAAAAGTGTCCATGATTCATGTTGTTTAGCTACATTCGGGTGACCATAAAAACCCGTAAATTTTCATTGTACATCCGAATAAGGGGTTGTAATTACTCCGCTAATGTGCCAAGGACTAAAGTTTCGAATTCCAACTTTAATATCATCACTCCAAAGTAATGCCAAACCCCTTCCTTTTCCCGCACAATCCACCACAAATAAATTTTGGAAGCCCAATTTACATCGAATCCATTCCATCTTGTTTCTTCGGAGTTTGGTTTCCATGAGGAAAACCAAAGCGGGACACTTCTCCTTTATCATCCGACAAAGGTCTCGAATTGTCCGAAGGTTCCCAATCCCTCGGCAGTTCCAGCTTAATATATTCATTGCGGTTGGTGGGGCTGTTCCACGGCCACCGCCAATCTCGAACCATATTTCATATTAAGCTAAGAATTCTGAATATCATTCTTAGGCCCCACCAATTTTATTTCTCCATTAATTTTTCTTTTTTTCTCCAATCCAGTCATAGACACAAATAGAGAGTCACCTTCATTTTTCTCACCTTTTTGTTCACGTATCCATTCTGCCCTAGAGTCCCCATCGTCATCCTTAGATTTCTCCACCGTGCCCTTCGAAAACCCCTTAGTTGAAAGCATAGTTCTCTCCATATCAGCCAGGCCCAGTGAACATAGTTGAGCTTGGGCTTTTAATAGGACTTGTGAAAATTGGGCCTCCAGCTCCTTTCCTGCCCCACATGTTTCTCCCTTCCATCTCATCCACAAATTGAGCAGCTGTGTTATATAGATTAACTGCTCTTGAATGTAGAGATCCACTTCCCATGTTTAGTTTACCTCGCTTCCCTTTTCCTCTCGCTCCTTGCTTTCCGTTACGATTCTCATTTTGAAAACATGCCATATCTTTTTGAACCTTAGAAAGGAAATTAGCCACGACCCCTCCTTGATTCATGCCCTCTTCTCCGCCTGTTTCCTTTTGAACCTTGGATCGTTTAGGATTTAGGAGATCCTCCTCTACTCTGCCGCTGTCACTATAGAATTAGCCACCTCCTTTAGCTGCACTGGTTTAGGATCCCTCGCCTCCATCATAATAAGGTGTTTCCCTCCTCGATGCATGTCTACCGTACCCCTTCTCATTTCTCCGGGTTGGTGAAGAGGCCCTCAGCCATAGTCCAAATTGCTGCGGTTGATCTTGCTGTCTCATCATGTTTCGATTGGGGCATCTTGTGCGCCCATGAATAATTACCCCACAATTGAAGCAGAACTTGAGCAATCGTTCATACTGAAAAGCGATCCACCTTGTCTTCCCTTGAAACTTTAGCATCCTTCCTCTCGCCAAGGGTTTCGTTAGATCAATATGTATTTTGACCCTTAGAAACTCCCCCCAACCAACGCCATTGCCATCGGTATCCACAGCTTCCACTGTTCCCACCGACTGGCCAAGCATCTTCCCCGTTTCACGACCCATACATGCTAACAGTAAATCCATCATACGAACCCAAAAGGCAGCTGTGTCAAACGTGAATTCAGATGCCGACGCGAGACCATCAAAATCCTCAAAGAGAAAAAGACTCCCTTCGAAAACCCATGGTCTCCCTTCCAAAACTCTCTTCTTATCGACGGCCTTGGTAAATTCTATCAAAAACAAATTTTCGCCCAAAATTTTGAACGAAAGAGTTCCCGATAGTTTCCTCCAACGTAGAAGAGTAGTTTTGATTGTTTCTTTACTTACAAATCTCTTAACTATCAACTTTCCCACCACACAGTATTGACCCTTTGAGACTACTTCCCTCCATTCCCCATCGGGGGCTTCCATCTCCATACTCTTCTCATCTGCCAACGATAGATTCATCCACATTTTTGTTAGATCCTCCGCCATTGCTGAAATTCTTCACAGGAACAAAACTCAATACTTCCACACTACAAAAAAAAAAAAAAAAAAAAAAATTTGACTGGAAATTTCTGACGTTTTATGGTGTCTTACACATCAGAAATTTTTTTCTGATGTGTCATTTCTGACATGTGTTGACTGTCAGAAGCATAGGGGTCAGTAAATTTTTTTTTTTTTTCCTGACGTGTTAGTGGTTAGAACGTCAGAATTTTTTAACATTTTATTGTATCACACGTTAGAAATATTTTCTGACGTGGCAAATAGTAGCACGTCAGAAAATTCTGACTTGGTACTAGTGCCACGTCATAATATTTTTCTGACGTGGTAGACATGCCACGTCAGAAAATTAGGGTTTTTTTTTTTTCCTCATTAGTTTGTTTGTTTTCCTCATTAGGTTTTACGATTTATTGTTTTTTTTTTCTCATTTGTTTTTTTTTTAATTGACAATTTCATAAGGATTTAAGAGTAAATCATTTGAAGCACATCTTCCAAAGCCAACAACTTTTAAAGACTTAAACTATGTCCTAATGACTTGTAGTTGATGGATCTGGAACAAAAAAAAAAAAAAAAAAGAATGGTAGCAAATTTAGAAATAATGCCATGTTGCATTTGGCATGATAAAACCATGTAGTAAGAAAGGATGTATGTACAGAAATTCAGTTACATATAATGGAATTCGACATTCAGATCTATCAACATAAAAAATAAATAGAGAAAGCCACAGAATAACTGGTAGGTCATTGAATTAGTTCAACAATTATATTAGGATGCCAAACCAAAATGGAAAATAAAATCCAACCAAACTAATACGTCCTATATGACCAGGTTATACTTGGGAATATGCCGAGGCCATAGTATACTGGCAACAACATCCACGAGCTTCTTCACAATCTGTAGTAAGAAATAATTTCGAAAAAATATGTTACTCTACAAAGAGAAACAAATACTCTACTCTATCCTGTGGAAGACAAGACTGAATAAAGTAGAAACTTTCCTCTATGACCTACCACAGAATCTTATTAAATCAATAGGTATTTATCTTTGATTGCCATCTACATTCATAGAATTGCCATTTACATGAAGAAAGGTAGTATAACATCTATTTCACAAACAACAAGAAAACCTAACCAAAACTAGCAGTTTAATTTATAAATTGAAGCATAAAGTACCTTCAAGAACAAAGAAGCAAATTGATAATTGATTTTTTCTACCGGTACCCAAATATCATAATTTTTCCTCTTAAGAAAGAATAACAAGTGCTCATAATTACATACCCCTTCCAAATTTGTAGACCATAGAGATTCCTTCTTTTCTTCCTCTTCTCTCTCTATCTCCTTTCTTTCTTTTTCTTTTTCTTTTTCATTTTTTTTTCTTTTTTTCTTTTTTAATGAAAAGAAACACTCAATTATACTTTTGACCTCATTATCTCTCCTACAAGAGGCCCAACCTATTAAACCCTAAACGAAGTATTGATTAAACATCCATCAAATGCAACTTACTATTTATCATATAGACATAATTACATGTATCATAAACATGCAGTCTCTACGTCAATCATATACAACCAAATTATATATGTTACCACGAATATAGACTTAATTACATGTAACATTAAACATCAACAAAACAAGAACAAAATATATAATAGGTTTACCAACTACAAACTCACAGACAATGCTCAATCTAGGTTGATAGCTTCCTCATTCTCCAAATTCTCCGCATTACCAGGAGATGATAAAACAATCAATCAAGAAGCAATAGGTACCTTTTTTATCAGGATCCTAGGCCAAACACCAAAAAGGGCGCCATAACAACTTTAACATATATACTAACCAAAATGACATTACTATAACAGAATAAAAAATGCACTAACTACAAATATAAATCATCATCAATGCAATATATATATATATATATATATATATATATTCCGATTAGAAAATAATATCCTTCTAAAATTAGACGCAAACACAATGCTAACGTTTAGTAGTAGAAATAATAACAAACATCATCGGGGTCACTATCAATAATAACAACATAAAAAACAATACTAAAAGCAATCAAATGTATCACCAAACCAATGAAGAACAAAACATTTTGCAACAAGAGTGTCCATATATATATATATATTCAAGAAAACCCAAAAAAAAAAAAAAAAACAAATTGCATTACCTGATCCACTTTCCACCGACGATCTCACCCCCAAACGGGCTGGAGATTCTTTGTTTGGCACATCCTTAACTCGAGTCATATCGGATGAGGAC
>NC_081551.1:7856730-7856881 GCF_901000735.1 Corylus avellana | reverse complement strand
TTTGGTCATAACTTTCAGCTCAAATATCCGATTGAGGTGATTCAAGTGGCACTGGAAACAAACAAAACAAAATCAAACAAATAACAACGCTAAGGAATTAATATATGCAAATTAAGGGGCTTGAATGTGCAACATTCGGCGCTTATCAGTT
>NC_081551.1:7852319-7856691 GCF_901000735.1 Corylus avellana | reverse complement strand
TCTCTTTCTCCTATAACTCATATCTCCCTGCAAAATACGTTACAAACCGAATTAGTATTTAAAATAAGTAAATATGTACACGTATATGTAAAGTAATCACACATTTAAAATTTTAAACATATATTAGTTACTCAATTAATTATATATCGTTTCCACAAACTACATATAAATTTTATGGTTAACCTAAAAAGCAATTACAAATTAATGTAAATATTTATTAAAAAAAAATAAAAAATAAAAAAATTCAAAGATAAGGGTGTACTCCAATTTCATTAAATGACATACGCTTCGATTGGTTCTAAATCGGGTCGGACGTAATCGACATCATCAGGTGCGTTAACATGATCATGATTGGTACTCAAGAGGAGGGGCTCAATCTCATGGTAGCTGACACTAGAATTGTCAGACCCTTGACCTTGACCAACATCATACACGTTTCTAGGTTTAGTCCTTACAACGCAAGCCCAATTTGGGTTCCTTTCATCTTCGACGTAAAATACTTGGTCAACTTGTGAAGTTAGCACAAATGGCTCATTCGTAATCCTCTCTCCGATGTGGATAAGGTTTTTGAAATTGACAAGCGTTATACCATACTCGTCAACCTCGTACCCCTTGTCCCTCGTGTTGTCCGCCCAATCACACTTGAATATAACATACTTTGTCCTATCGTAGTACTCCATCTCAATCATTTGGATTAACTTCTCGTAATACGTTTCGCCATCAGTACTCAGCACACACACGTCGCCATTTTGAGTCATTTTTCCGATATCAACTGACAGAGTGCAGAACAACTTTCCATTAACCACATATCTGTTATACTTGACTGCTGTTTCCTTTGGCCCTCTACAGTGCATTACCAGCTTCTCACCCAGCTCCTGTCTGTGTAGGTCGTCCAATCCATTGACCTGCGTACATTGGAGGGCGATATATGAAATTGGTGTATAGGATTTGTATGTGAAATAGATATACAAATCATTTAACAGGTAAGAAGACATTATTCTTACGTAGTCATGATACCAATCGACAAATTGTTCGAAATGTTGGCTTTCCAATTGATCGTTCGCTGTTCACCCTTTAAGCCTTTCCATGTGCATCTTACAATTAAAAATTAAATTCATTATAGTGCATTAGAAATTAAGGTTGTACAAGGAATGGTAGGGCATGTACTAGTGACATGACTCACGTTCATAGCGGTAGGAACTCGTCCAAGTTAAACAATATATATCGATGAATCTGTGCTAGTGTGATACGGTTGAGGATGACTCGTGTTCCTGCCCCCTTACAACCATCAGGGTTTCTTTGGGCCTTATTATGAAACGTCGGTGCATCATCCAAATACATCGAGAAGAATGTCACCAACTCAGTTGTTATATAGCCCTCCGCAATACATCCCTCGGGAGCCGCTTTATTGCATACATTAGATTTGAACCCCCTAGGCTCCTGTATATGAAAATCAATCAATCAATTGCAGTGATTCACTGCCTTTTAGTGGTGGAGAAAAAAATAATAATAATTACATAACGATCAAAATTTACCTATCAGCCAGATACATCCAGCTATACTGCACTGGTCCACCTAGTTGGCATTCACGGACAAGATGCACGGTAACATGAACCATGCTAGTGAAAAAACTTGGGGGGAAATACTTGTTTCATCTTGCACAAAGTCACGCAGACTTCACTCTAGAGTCTGTACAAATCATCTAGTGTCAGCGTAGTTGAACATATGCCCCGGAAGAATGTTCTCATCTCAACTAAAGGTCTGACCACGTTACCTGGTAGTGACCCACGTAAAGCAATAGGTAGAAGTTGTTGCATCAATATGTGATTGTCATGACTCTTCAAACCCATCATCGTATGGTCTTTGAGTTGTATGCATATGAAAATATTCGAGGCATAACCATCGGGCACCCTCACATCCCGAAGCACTTTCAAGAAACTGGTTTTATCTTTATTGGACATCGTGTGGCAAGCTGGGGGCATATAGTTTTTTTCATTCTTCGTAGATGGATGAAGTAGACGTCTCAATCCCATCTCTTGCAAGTCTTTGCGAGCATCGTAGTTGTCCTTTGTTTTCCCTTTTATGTTGAGTATTGTGCCAAGAATGTTGTCCATCACATTCTTCTCTATGTCCATCACATCAAGGTTGTGCCGCAGTAAATTATCCCTCCAATAGGGCAACTAAAAGAAAATACTCTTCTTCTTCCATAATACATGATTGGTCCCTTCTGGTCTGGTGTTGGGAGTACTCTTCTTCCGCTTCTCTCCCTGCTTCTTACTATTGTCTGGCTTTGACTTGCTGGCATCCTCATCCCCAAATGGCATCCCTTCTAACTATCTTAGGATTTCATCTCCACTTAGCACATCGGGTGGACATTATAGTTCCTGGTTACCGTCAAAATTTCTTTTGTTCTTCCTTCACGGATGATCCAAGGGCAAGTATTGCCTATGCCCCATAAAACACTATATTATGACCGTGTTTTAACCATTGAGACCTTGTTAATTGCATACAACAAGGATATGCTTTTGCTCCCCTTGTAGGCCATCCTAAAAGATCTGCGTATGCCAGGAAGTCATTAATTGTCCACATCAATTGTGCTCGCAACATAAAGTGCGTTTTAGTGGAAACATCAAACGTGCGTACACCTACATTCCATAATTCCTTCAATTCCTCAATTAAGGGCTGTAGGTAAACGTTTATATCCATTCCAGGTGAGCTCGGGCCTGGGATAATCAGGGATAATATGAAAGATGTTTGTTTCATGCACATCCAAGGAGGCAAGTTGTATGGCACAAGCATTACAGGCCAAGTGCTGTGGGATGTACTAAGGTTCTCAGAAGGATTAAATCCATCTGAGGTTAGTCCAAGCCTTACATGCTTGCTGTCCGCTGTAAATTTCGGATATAACTAATCAAATGACTTCCATGCTTCATCGTCGGCCGGATGCCTCAATTTGTCATCCTTTGTGTGGTTGTTTGCATGTCACTTCATATAGGGCGATGTATACTGTGACATAAACAACCTCTGTAGTCTTGGTATGAGAGAAAACCGCCGCAACACTTTTACTTGGCGTTTCTTACTTGACGATATGGGTTAACCGTCCTCGTCTAAATGAATTTCATCTTTCCACTTAGATTTGCCACAAACTGTACATGAATCTAACTCTTTGTTGCCCTTCCAAAATAACATGCAGTCATTACGACAAGCCGAAATCTTTTCATACCCAAGTCCCATGTCCCTTAGATATTTTTTTTGCCTCATAGGTATTAACCGGCAAAGCTTCATTATCCGCAGGCAACAATTGATTGATGAACTCAAGGAGAGATGAGAATATCTTGTTACTAATTCCACCAACACACTTCAAGTTGTACAGATGAACAGTTGCGCTTAGCTTGCTATGTTTGGTCCTATCATATAGCGGTGTCTTTGCCTCTTTAAGCAGCTTGTGGTACTTTTGGGCATCAACTTCATCCACTTCTTTGACTATGATTTCTTCATCACCCTGCACAACGACCTGAGGCTCACAGTTGCCTTTCCTGACATCGTGCATGCCGAACACATCACGCAACATAGCGTGCATATTTCCACCCTGATCACTGCTTCCACTTGCTTCATCTGTGGCCAGACGATTCAAAGGAGACAATTCAACATGGTCCCGGTCAGGCTTCTCACCATGAAACATCCAGTTCTTATATATAGGAAGTATGCATGTTCCCCCTGTCAAGTGGGCGAGAACAACGCCTGGGGGATAGCGCCGGTTAAGGCGACACACCTTACACGGACAGTAAATCTTACCATCAGGTATTGTGCAGTTCCCAATTGCAAAGTCTACGAACAATCTACAACCGTCTCTGTATTCCTTCGTATCCCTAGGCTTTATCATCCAACTCTTGTCCATTGTTGTCTACGGACATTAGAGAGAAATATACGCGACTTAAAAGTATTCAATAAACCCATACATATTAAATGGAATTTACATGCAAACTTAATTAGATGCTAAGGTTGTTGGTTAAATTTTTTTTTTTTTTTAGTCATGATAATTTCTTAAACTTAAACGAAATAACAACTATTCCAAATGGGGACCATCAATAATGATCATCTATCTAGGCTAGTTGTTTTCATATTTTTTTTAGTACAGTTTAGGGCTTCCTTCACGCACTTTTTTAATTTTGTTCTTATTTTTTTTTTTTTTTTCCTTTCAAATTTACATTATTTGATGTTGTTTAATCGTTAACATTCTTCATTCACATTCAGCTTCTATCATTTTTTCCCAAAAGTTCATATATATGCATTTGTTAGATGTTAGGGACCCTAGTCAAATAAAATAAATCTAGCTAGGGTACGAAGTCAATTTATATATATATATATATAT
>NC_081551.1:7848348-7852219 GCF_901000735.1 Corylus avellana | reverse complement strand
ACTTGAATGTATTAGAGGTTCTAGCCTCGGAGCGGTCTGCGTTGACCATGCGTTGATGTTTGAAGTATGAAATAAAATTCGTACTGATTGATTTAAAAAAGAATTCCAAGAGATGAAACTAAATGAACAACCACTAAATGTATGAATGCATTCATAACCTAGCTTTTATAATGGGGTCCAGCTGGAATATGCTACTTCAATGTTGTCACGTGTACATGAATACTCTCTCTCTCTCTCTCTCTCATCTTCAATAAGAGGGTGGGAATCCTCAACCACATATAACATATATTTAAATCTATCCTCAAATATTAAAACGAAACAAAGAAAAGACATTAAAGAATTCAACCAAGCAGAAATTATTGTCTCTTGCCATTGCTAAATAATATAGAACAAATTAAAAATTTATCCAAATTTTATTCATGTTGATAAGCACATGAGATTTTGTTCCCTCATAAAGGAAAAAAATATATAAAAAAATCTTTTTTGTTTTTTAGAAAAAAAAAAAAAAAAAAAAGCAGAGTAGCGTACAAAAAGTTGCAGACCAATCTTGGAGCAAGATATCACTGAGCTTCTTCTTCTTCTTCCTTCTGACGAAACCACAGTAGAAGGAAGAAGCTAAAGCTTACTGTACTTGTCTTCGATTTATGGCCGCCAAGCTTCTCCAACCACCATTCCAAGCTTCCCATGTAATTGCTCCAAAACCAAGAACCACAAAAATGGTGAAAACCCAGAGGTTTCTCCCTGACACTTATCTAATGAGCAAGAGCACAATCTTTGGCGATTTCCCATCTGGGTTTACACCCATTTACACCACCAAAGTTACAGAACAGAGCTCCGGCATTGTTGGGGATGAAACACTTGCCCAGATCAAAACAGAGCTTTTCCAGGCCGTACAAGGTATGCCAACTTGAATATTGACCCCATAGATATATAATAATTATTAATTCCGTTTATATAGGTGAAGTTTTAATATGGATTGCATCTAAATATGTTTTGAAGGAGTAAACAGAGGTATATTTGGAATCCCATCTGGAAAGAAATCTGAGATTGAAGGTTTGGTAAAGCTGCTAGAGTCTCAGAATCCAACTCCAAATCCTACTGTGAAGCTAGAGAAGGTGAGCTTGAGACTGCGGTGAAGTCAATATCTTTTGGGTTACTTCCACAATTGGAAGGTAGGTGGATTCTTTTAATGAATTTAATTTCTAAAATTGGAAGGTGGGTGGATCCTGGAAGCTACTCTACAGCACCATTACAATCTTGGGTTCCAAGAGAACCAAGCTGGGATTGAGAGATTTCATTTCCTTGGGAGATTTTTTGCAGATCATTGATGTTGCTAAGGTACATGTGTTTTAATATGATGTTCCAAAAACAGTAGAGAGGTGGAACAAATCCATATTTGGTAAATGCCTAAAGACAGTAGTATCTTGAAGATGCCTATATTCTCTCTGCTCAACTACTTTTTATTAATTTCTCTCTACTTCAAGAACTTTTTTTGGTGATTCTTTCTGTTTCTGTCCTTTTACCAAAAGTTTAATATTTTTTAATTTTCCAACATGGAGGGAAAAGCAGTGAATGTGATCAAGTTCAGTGCAAAGGGACTGAATTTGTTGAATGGACAGCTCACTGTTGAGGCGTCCTTCAAGATTGCATCAAAATCAGTTAAGAGCTCCTTACTCTGTTTTTATTATTATTTTTTTTTATTCAACTAATAATACCCAGGACCAAGCTTTTTTTGTTTAATATTCTACAGAGAGTTGAAATTAATTACGACAAGTCGTCGATCACTCCTGCCCAGGTACGCTATCGCAAACACGATATGAATCAAATATGAAATTAGCGAGTTAAGGTTGTCTTATACTCATGTTTTAACATAACCCGAACGCGACATACGAACACGGGATTTAGGGTTTGATTGTTTTGTAACGGGGAGCGATTGGATTTGGCTATAATCTTGAACTCATTTCTTTTCTGCCTTTGTTAAATGAATAGTTGATGAATGTGTTCCGGAAAAACTATGAACTTCTACTTGGCATCTTCAATCCACAAGGCTGGCTCGAGATTACGTATCCTTAATCACCCTGTTATGAAGCATGTTTTATTTAAGAATCTCAAATTTGTTGCACATGTTGTTCCTTAATTCAACCTCCTTCAGATATGTAGATGATGACATCAGGATAGGGAGGGATGATAAAGGCAATATCTTCATATTAGAGAGATCAAGAGAATGAGGAATATGGGTCCGGGTCCTGAGGTTTAAATCCCAGTTAGAAGATCTCTCTGGAAGGGCTTAATCAGTTCATCAACATAACAATCATCATTGCTTTACTTCAAAAAATGTTAGGTTGTAAGTCAAATAAACTGCAGGCACCTTTTCAAAAATAATCCAGTGGAAATATTAGGGCATGAAAATTTGTTTCAAGGAATATCTACAGATTCTAATTGTATTTTCCTTACAGATACATTTTTCCTAGCTGGTTGTAATCAAATCAATACCTTTCCATAGTTAGTTGATTGTATCAAATGATTGCTGTGTGTTACCAACTCTAATTCTCATATATATATATAGGAGTCGTATTGAATGTAAAGTAAAGATTATCAAGCAATAAAAGCGGAATATAGCCTTTAGGACAATTACTTAGTGGTGGACGTAGGTGATATAACGCCTAACTACCCAAAAATCCTTTGTTTATATTTTTTTCTTTTTCTTTTGCTTTTCTTTTTAATTTTCCATTTCATTATGAATAGAGCTATCGATTAACACCAATCTTAGATCTCTAATGGCTTGTACGTGGACTCCAATTTTTGTTTTCTTCCTTTTTCCTAGCGGTGCCTATCTGTTGGGACTCCTCACTGCAGTTCAGTAACCTTTTTGCCTCGAATCTTTGTCTTTCGAGCATCCTATCAAGCTTTTGACCACCAATCCAAAGCTCATTGCCCGATCTATACAACCCTACAAAAATCAACCAAATTGGAAGTCTCATGCGCCCACACACGCCAGAAGAAGATTTTTCCAATCATGTCATGCACTTCCGCTCGATGGAAACCTTCATCCTCTCCTTGTTTTAAACAACAAATTGGTTGAACAGATTTGATCCCTAAACTATAAGTCGTTTCTCCTGCAACATAAAAAGGAACCGAGAAAAAAAAAATGTTTAAAAAGAAAAATTGGCTCAGGCCCATTTTTTTGGCTGTTTGTTGGCCCATACTCACGTTTGGCCCATTTATAGGGCCCAAGTCGTCTCAGTTTTTTGGTCCATAGTTGCCCCTGTTTTGGTCTATTGTTAGCCCATTGTTGAATGTTGACCCATCGTTGTTAGCTAAGTTTTCGTCCCATCTCTGACCACCACTATCTTTGACACCATCTGCCGCACTATCTCCGTTACCAGCCTTCGCTGCGGACTGTTGTCGGCAGCCACCCTCTGTCACTCTGCCTCTAGCCGCCAACTCCATTTTCAAATCAAGCTCATAGTTATATTTTGCTATAAGTCACACCTGATTCCAGCCTTAAACGAGCTCACATCCATCTTTGTGTTTTTTCCGCATAGGATTACTACCACTTTCATCACCCATCATCCCTTAGTCAACGGATCTGAAAGCCAAGGCCCAAGCTCATGTTCAAACATTGAATCTTATAGCACCGAATCCTTTACAGCACAAAAAATAATAAGGGGAAATTTCAGAAAACCCCCCTGAACTTCCAGCCAATTTGAAAAACCCCCCTGAATTTTCAAAACTCTCATTTAGGCCCCCTGAACTTTGGTTTTCTCTCACTTTGGACCATTTTAACATTAAACTACGTCGTTTTGTATCCTAAAATTAAACATCTACCTAGCCCAAAAACGACGTAGTTTAATGTTAAAAGGGTCCAAAG
>NC_081551.1:7807107-7848248 GCF_901000735.1 Corylus avellana | reverse complement strand
CGGATCTGAAAGCCAAGGCGCTCATGTTCAAACATTGAATCTTATAGCACCGAATCCTTTACAGCACAAAAAATAATAACAATAAAATCCCAAATTAAGAAGAAAAAAAACTATTGCAAGTGGTATTAGAGCATTATATCCTGCAATGGCAAATGATATTTTTTTTCATAGTTGGTGGAATCAGCATCCAACACGACAACAACAAGAACAACAATAGAAAGCGTTAGAAGATGTGACACAGAAAATCAATCAACTCATAGAAGTAATGTTGAGTTCACAAGGAAGAAACCCAAGAATCAATGCAGAAAGTGAATTATTAGGGGCTCAAGGATGCGAAAGGGGATTCATACTCTTCCCATCAAAATAGATTTTTGCAAGATTTGATGGTGAGAATCCCACATGCTGGCTGTACAAGGTGAACCATCATTTGACAATATAATCATAGACGCAATATAGATATAATATATGATGTAATAAGATAATCATGTCATAGTTCAACTACATATCGTCTATCCAAGCCCTTAACTCTTTCTTGGTATGGTTGGCGCTATCTCGAGGGACCCATAGTACAATACCAGTGCCTCGAATACTGCCGCATATCGTCATATGTTAGCAACCTAACCGAGTCTGACCTCGGATGGCCTACGCTACTAGCAAAGCCGTACCAATGACCACAGCCATACATGATGCATTGATCACAAAACAACCATTGGATTAAAGGCTAAACATTAAAAGTAAATATCTTTGACCATAAGGTTCACTCTTATAATAGTAAGCACATTTCCATTATTCCGCACATACCAATGTACAATGTCTTACGATGCAATTTGTTATCCATCGTCTTTTATATGCATGCATTTACAACTCGACATTTTTATCAGTTCTTTATTTATCTCTTATTTTTACAGTAATCTAAAATATATTTCATGTAAGTTGTAAACATTCACGCTCAGGGACGGAGGAAGGGGGGGACTGGCAGGGGCTAGGGCCCTCCCAAATGACAATTTTTTTTTTTTTTGCTAATGGGCCCCTACCATTAAATTTTTTCAGCCATGGCCCCTGCCCATTCTCAAGGCTGGCTCCGTCCCTGTGCACGCTTGATACATAAAATAATTATCCAATGCAAAAAGAAAATAATAACAACAATATGTGTAAGTTTTAATCACTTGGTTTGTATGATTCATCCATAGAGTCTTCGTGAGACCCCACAACCTCAAAATCTAAGAAAAGACCTAATTATAGTTTCTAACCTCGGCTAAAACAAGCTCAAGTCTAAAGTTGTTCAAAATGGGCTTATTGCTTGGCCATCAAACAGTTGGGTAGAAGAGGTCGAACGTTTTTCCTCAACAATGAAAGTTCATCCCAAAGGGGATTAAACATTCGATTCTAGGCAAAAGCCCATTCCGAACCAAAAATATCTTCTAGACATCATCTTGACATGTCTTAAGGTCCATACATGATTTCAACAGGGTAATAAGCCTTAGTAACATCCGTTTGCAACACATGGTACGCCCAATATCATTAAGCTACTAATACTATGCTAATCTAGTATTGACACCAAAACCTACTAAAGAATAAAATCCGTAAGTAAGGATATGAAAACTACCTAAACTGAAGATAAGCAATAATAAGATAACAACCTAATAACACCATGAAAAACAAGTTGGGTTAGGAAAGTTACCTTCTTTGAAGAACACGAGCTCTTTCCTCCTCCAAAACACTCATTCCTGGAATATACTAGACAAAAAGGGTGGAAATATAATGAGGGGGCGAAGGTGGGGGTATTTATAGGCGTTCATGGGCTAAAGATAAGGATGAGGTGTTATTTTTCAGTACTGTACTATATCAAATGTTCAGACTTTACTGTATCAAATGTTGGATCTCTGGTTTCAAGCGACGTTCAACTGTACGATATCAAATGTTCTTCTTTAGGGTTATAACCGAGTGTTCAACTTGAACATTCCAGTGGAATCGCGAATGTTAGGCTCCTTACTTGGAACGTTCAGCCAAAACAGAAAGTTAAGATTCTACCTCTGATCAAACCCTTACACTCACAGATTATCAATCATTGCTCACTTAATCCTAATTAATACTTTGGTGGGTGATTACAGATATGGTGTTAGGTATTCATTGGTTGAAAAACCTTGGACCTATTATTTGGGATTTCCTAAAACTTATTATGGAATTTTCCTTACTAGAAAGACTTTAGAGTTAAAAAGGATTAAACCCAACTAAATCCTCTTTAGAAGATAATGCTACATTTTCAAGGCTAAAAAACAAAGGCTTAGTACTTCAACTAATCTCTCCTGTAGCTTTGTTGGGAGAAGTAGTTAATGTGGTTTTTTAGGAGCCTAAGAGGGCTGACATAAGTGAGATCACATGCCCACCATATTCTTGTGAAGGAAGGTGTTCAATTTGTGCGTGTGAGACCATATAGATATCCTCACTACCAAAAAGGTGAAATCCTAGTTTCTGTCATCTTCCAAGACATCCATTTGCAACTACTGTCGCAAGCCTCATCAATCTATTACTAAGGCCACAATTGGTTTTCGGAATGGATATTCCATTAGAAAAATGAATATGTATTATTGGGAATAAAAGATGTTGGAATGGAATAATTATTCAAATTCTTTAGTTTGGTAACAACACACATGGTCTAATTGGAATTGAATCAAAATTACTAAACCCCCCCCCCTCCCCCAATTATTTTTATTTTTTTCAATTCATATTAAAAAAAAAAAACCTAAAAAATGTTGGTGGTCGGCCACCCACAGAAGTGGCCGGGGGTGGTTGCACCACCCCGGTGCCAGCCACCCCCAAAAATCAACAGGGCCACCCCTAGAGCAGATATGGGGTGGTCCCGCGAGGCTTCTAGTGGTTGTGCAACTACCCTCTTGGCTCTTATGTGGGTGGTCGGCTACCCACTTTAATTTCCATATTTTACTTTTTATTTATTTATTTTTTTAAATATGGGTGTTTGTGTAAAATGTATTCTATTCCTCAATAAGAGGAATAACTATTCCTATGTGTAAGATATTAGTGATTCTCACGAGAATAACTATTCATAGGAATAGACCCTTACAAAACAAAAGAATGACTATTCCATAGGAATAGCCATTCAATTTCAGAAGTTTATTTCGCAAATCAAACGGCCCTAAATTCTGCAAGCTACAACACAAAAATTAGTCACAACCTCCTTTCCAACAGGCAACAACAATTACTTAATCTTCTTCTTTTGTACCTATCTTCCACTAAGAATCAATCTCAGTCCCCTACTCTCATTACTGCTAATGTTGAGGCATTAATTCATTAAGTTTTGTCACATTCCTCTATTGCCTTGTTTGTCATCTTAGGTAAAAGCTCATGGTTTATGAACTTTCCTTGTTGTAACATGATGAGTGTCAAATATTGTACATTTGGACCCCTTCATTTGCATTTGCTAAGCCTTTAGCTTTATTATTTCTGATGTTTTGGTTGGTTTTGGTGTTTTAGTGTTTTGTAGATTGCTAAGGAAAAATGCTCATTTAAAGGGAAAAATGCAACTCATTCCATCAATTCTGAGGCTTAAGACACTTTAGGGAGCATTAGTAGTAAATTTGGATTGATCGATTATTCGCACCCAACGAGTCCCACTAAAAAGACTATATCTAAAGTTGTCGAGCTCGGATTGAAGTGATCTTGGTGTCATTGGAAAGCTAACTCAAAGATCTACAAAGTCATATTTGACAAGGGTTGGCTAATTCGAAAGGTAGTGCACTCGAGCGCACCTTTAGTACAATCGAGCGCACACGTGCCCATCGAAAGTGGAAAGTGATGCACAAGTGCGATCGAGCGCACCTCGAGTGTGATCAAGCGCACTCGGCCGACCATGCAGCATTGAAACCCTAAAATCAGCTTATAAATATCATTTTTTTTTCTATTGTAAACAGATGAAGGCACCGTACTTTGTCAATTTTCGACTTTTCTGGGTTTTTAGAGCTTTGAACTCCAATTCTTTTGTAAGTTTGTCAATTTCAATGAAGTATTTCAATTTCTTTATGATTTCTTGTGTCATGAGAGGCTAAATCTTCAACTAATGTTGAAGATGAAGCCTCGCCATTGATTAGTTTTAAATTTTTATGTTTTGTTCGTACAAATCCGTCGTTTAATGTAATGTATGTTCATTTCAATTCATTTGTGTGACAAAATTGTGATTGAATGTTGTTTATAAATCGTGAAAACGTTGGTTATTCATTGTGTTTCATCCAACGGATACATTAAATGATTTGATTAAGACTTATATCCACTGTGATTACGGATACAGTGGATGATTTGATCTCAAGTGGATATTCGTTGTGATTTGTAATAGAGATGGATTCATTGAATAATTCAATTGGTTTATAAGAAACAATAGAATATATATAGAGTTTAATTGTTTGTTGGATACATGAATGAAAACATGAGAATATATGCTTTGATTTTGTGAGGTGAATTCTAAAACCTTAATCGTTTATCTTTTGATTATTTTGATTTTATTTAGTTTATGTTTGTTTATTTTCAAAAATCAAAATCATTCGAAACTAGGTTAAGATATAATTGATTTAGATAAAAGTTTATTTACACAAACACAATTCCTTGTGGATCGACCTCGCACTTGCATAATCTGTACTACACACAACTCATGCACTTGCGAGTAATTATAATTTGCACATCAAGTTTTTTGCGCCGTTGCGGGGGAATTGTTTGTTTGTGAAAATTGATTTTTGTTTGAATTAATTTTATTTTTCTACTAGTTTAGGTAAAATTTTCTTTTCTTTTCTTTTTGCAATTTTCTTTTATTGTATTTGTTTTTGTTTCTCAGATTTTATCTAACCATAAAAAAAAAAAAAACAAAGGTTTGGTTGTTTTTGAGTTCGGTTGGGGATAAATTTTCCACCCCCAACCGGCCATGCAAGGTGGCTCCAGCCAACCCTTTGGCCAAAATGGGGTTGTTCCTTTGGTTTTTGTATTTGCTTTACTTTTTTGTTTTAATTGTTTAATAGTTTTTGTTTTATAATTATTGATTGTTTTATGATTTTTAATTCTTAATGATTTGTTTATTCTATTTAAAAAAAAAAAAAAAAAAACCTATTAAGTGGGTGGAGCCCACAATTATTCCCAATTTTGAACTGGACTATATGCGGTAGTGCAAGAAGCCGTATCCACGTGTTACATATAAAGAGCCTTTTGAACAGGTACTATGGGGTTCAACAACATGGATGATGTGTATAATTCATTTGTCTTCACAAATTATCACCTTATTTCCATAAGAATCAATAACTCTTTCATCAGGAATCAATCAAACCTATATGGAGATAGTAACTTGTTTAATTTAGGGGTGGTTGCATCTACAAATGGTCGACCACCCAAACGAGGCCTATTGTTGTTTGGTCAAAAAAATTTCATTATCTTCGAGATTGTTTGTGTTGCTTTCTTAGCCACATATTTTATTATTATTAATAAGTTTAGCCACATATTTTATTGATATCAAAAACAATGTCAAGCTTGAACTAAATCCAATGTTGCCACCGACCGCTTTAAATAGTTTCAGCTGTTTTCTTTTCTGCTTGGTTAATATTCAGATTTCAGACTTTAAAAAGTTAGGAATAATTGAGATAACGTTGATATAAGGTGGGAAATAATTTAAAATTTAAACCTAATAATAAACGCTTGTCTCACCCCAAAAAAACAAAAAAAAAATCATAAAAACTATCTATGGTTAGGTTTATACAAGATAGGGAAATAATTCCAATGCTAGCTAAAAGGCAATATTTATATATTTTTAACATGTTTCCGCAAAGAAAGAAAAATTGGAAGGAGAATTCGAATTAATAATCTCTACTTCATTTATGAGGCATGATTCCGTACCCACTTGCCCATCTGTATATGACATACTAGAAAAAACAATTTAGTAACGTAAACTTCTTTTTATTTTTTTATTTTTTACATGTTCACACACAGGAAGAGGGATGAGAGATTTGAACTAGTGATTTCTGCTTCATGAAGCATGATTCACAGTTGATTAAGCTATTATATTCCTTGGGGACATTTAGTAACATAGACTTGAAGCAAAACTAAGGGACAAAAATTTAGACAAAAATGTCGCAAATATCATTACTCATAGTATATATATATATATACTAGTTGGGAGGCACGTGCTTAATTCTCGGTGTTAGATAATAATAAATGTAATTTATTATGTGATTTTGTTTTTGATATTATATATAAAAAAATATTTAAAAATAAAGTTAATATCTAAATCTTTATAGAAGAGCAAATTTAAACTTTTACACAAATCATCGGGTGGCTCTAAGTAGATATGATGCACTACAAAATAAAAACTCCAAGTGAAAGCTAATCTAAATAGCAAATAGCTAGTATATAGTAAAAATGTATTTGTCTGTCTTCCTAATTATGTGACATTCGTTGATATCAAATATAGTTTCAAAAAACATTAACTTTTAATCTATTCATCGTGAAAAGATGAATTCATTCATTTCTATAAACTTATATATAAAAGAAAGTTAACCTTTTAACCTTAACAACATCATATTGTGTGAGCTAAAACGTTTGTAAAGTGCACAATGAACAATGGTATCTAAATAGCTATGAAACTCAGTCAGGTTCACACTGAAATTCCAAACATTTAATGAAATCAATAAATATAATAAAACATTTGTATCATCTACGAAATATTCACTAATACTCAAATTATAATTGTTGAGAATAAGGTTGTATATTGAATCACCCAATATAATGTACAGAAGAGGCCTATATATAGGCGAATAATACAGACCTAGTAGAATAAGGAAAGGTAAACCTAGTAACCCTAGAATACTAAAGAAGGTAAATAATAATAATATAATATTATCTAACAGCCCCCCACAAGCTCAAGGTGGAGTGCGAGAGACCAACTTGAGGTTGGACACAAGATCACGAAAACGTCCTGGAGGATGTGACTTTGTACAGATGTCTGCGAGCTGATCACGAGACGTGACAGAATGAAGTTGTAGTGAGCCCTGAAGAAGATGATGACGAACAAAATGACAATCAATCTCAATATGTTTTGTCCGTTCATGAAAAACATCATTATGAGCAATCTGAATAGCACTCTTATTATCACAGTATACAGGAGTAGCAGAAGAAAGAGAGACACCCATATCTTGTAACAACCATCGCAACCAAAGAAGCTCCGCGGTAGTGTCAGCTAGAGCACGATATTCTGCCTCTGTGCTAGATCGAGCAACAACAGTCTGTTTCTTACTTCGCCAAGAAATAAGCGAGGTGCCAAGTAGAAAACAATAACCAGTGGTAGAGCGACGATCTGTTGGATCACCCGCCCAATCAGCATCAGTATAAGCATGCAGCTGTATAGGAGACTGAGAGGAGAAATAAAGCCCATGAAATAATGTCCCCTTCAGATACCGAAGAATGCGTAGAACAGCTGAGAAATGAGTGGAGCGAGGAGCAGCCATAAATTGACTCACCTGATGGACAGCATACGAGATATCAGGTCGAGTGACAGTAAGGTAGACAAGACTGCCAACTAAATGCCGATATAAGGTAAAATCATGAAGAGGCTCGCCATCATGAGGAGTGAGACGAGTATTAAGCTCAGTCGGTGTGTCGACAATCTTACTGTCTGTAAGATTGGCCCGAGAAAGTAGATCAGATATATACTTGGCCTGTGTTAAATAATAACCATCTGAAGAAGATGAGATCTCAAGACCAAGAAAATAGCTGAGAGGGCCAAGATCTTTCATCTCAAAGTGTTGACTAAGAAACTGTTTAAGTTCCTGAATACCAGTCATATCATCCCCAGTGATAATCATGTCATCAACATATAGTAGAAGAAGTATGGTACCCCGGTCTGTGCGGCAAATAAACAAGGCAGAATCATAAGAACTGATGGAGTAGCCAAGTCGAGAGATAGTGGCGCTAAACTTAGCAAACCATGCTCGAGGTGCTTGCTTAAGCCCATAGAGTGCTCGACGAAGACGACAAACCTTGTTTGTAGGATGAGATAATCCAGGAGGTGGCTGCATATAAACTTCTTCACTTAAATCACCATTAAGGAAGGCATTTTTGACATCCATTTGACAAAGTGACCAATGCCGAGAGGCTGCAACAGCCAACAGAGCACGCACAGAAGAGAGGCGAGCAACTGGAGCAAAAGTCTCCTCATAATCCACACCATATTCCTGAGTAAAACCTCTGGCCACAAGTCGAGCCTTGTACCTGTCAATAGTACCATCGGAACAAGTCTTGATTTTGTAAACCCACTTACACCCGACCGCAGATTTTCCAAGAGGTAAGTCAACCAGATCCCATGTATTGTTCTTGTGTAAAGCATCAAGTTCCTCTTTCATCGCAGCCTGCCAAAGAGGGTTAGTGGAGGCCTCACGAAAAGAGTGAGGCTCATGCAAGGTAGCTAAGGCATGAAAGCAATGAAAATCCTGTAAATGGGAAGGAAGAGATCTTACTCGGGTGGATCGACGAATGTCAGGTGATGGAGTGCAGACTGGATCCTCAGATGGAACAGAACCTGGGGAGGCAGGCGAAGAACTTGGGGACGCAGGCAAAGAACTTGGGGACACAGGCGAAGCAGCTTCGAGGGCATCAGATGACTGCAGTTCTAGCGAGAGAGACTCAGGCAAGACATTGGTGGTGGGAGTAGGAGAAAGAGGAAACTCAAAAAGGGTAGTAAAGGGAGGGGATGATGGCATGCTGAATTTGCCGACGTCGTGGAATAGTCGATGCTCCCAAAAAACTACATGACGGGAGATGCGAAGACGACGAGACACAGGATCATAACACCGGTAGCCCTTGTGTTCCACTCCATATCCAAGAAAACAACACAACCGAGAACGAGGCTCAAGTTTGGTGCGCTCATGAGGCTGGAGTAAAACAAAACAGGCAGAACCAAAGACACGGAGATGATGATATGAAGGGATAGAGCCAAACAACCGCTCATGAGGAGTGCAATTATCAAGGATAGGGGTAGGCAACCTATTGATTGTGTAGACAGCCGTGAGAGTGGCTTCACCCCAAAACGGGGTAGGAACAGATGTGGAAATGAGAAGAGCACGGACAGTGTCTAAAATGTGCCTAAGTTTACGTTCAGCTCGACCATTTTGTTGTGAGGTGCCTGGACACGACAAGTGAGAAACAGTGCCATAATGTTTTAGAATGGCTTGAAAATCATGTTGAGTATATTCTAAAGCATTATCAGAACGAAAAGCCTTAATGGGTTTTGAAAATTGGGTTTCAACCATTTTGGCAAAAGTACGATAAATATCCAATAATTCAGAACGAGATTTCATTAAAAACACCCAAGTGTAACGAGAGAAATCATCAACAAAAATAACAAAATAACGTGAGCCACTCATACTAGCAACAGGAGAAGGTCCCCAAACATCAGAATGAATTAAATCAAAGGAAGCAGTAGCATGAGAGTCACTATTATTAAATGGCAAAGCCGGTTGTTTACCAAGTTGACATGAACTACAATCAAAAGAATTATTGGAAACTGAACCTAACAAACCCTTGGAAGCTAAAAATTGAACGCGAGAGGCAGATGCATGACCAAGACGCGAATGCCAAAGTGCAAGAGATGGTGATGATGAAGAGGCTGCAGCAGAGATGCCTGTGGCGGGGAGATGTAAGGATGATAGTTCAAACATACGCCCAATTCTACGCCCGGTCCCAATGGTCTGATTCGTACGAGGATCCTGTACATGCACACCAGAAAAGTCAAAAACAAGTCTATATCCAAGTTCACACAGTTGGCCAACAGAAAGAAGATTGAAGGATAATCCAGGCACATGAAAAACTTCAAGAACAGAAAGGGAAGGTGTATTGATAGTGCCTATATTTTTAACAGTCATAATGGAGCCATCAGCTATGCGAATGAATGAAGAATGAGGGGAAGGTACAGATGTGGTAGAGGAAGTAGGGTGAGGTGTCATGTGATTGCAACAAGCAAAGTCAAAGAGCCAAGAGGAAGAGGTACCTGGCAAAATTGAGAGGACAGAGGAAGATGCATTACCAGAACGAGTTAGGACGACCTGGTTGACTATTGTCTCGAAGTCAGCTGCAGATAAGGTGACACTGGATCCTGATGCGTGGCCAGAGGGGGTAACTGAAGAGGGAGCAGCTGGAGATGAAGCAGCTGGAGATGAACCACTCTCAGTATGAGCAACTGCTGCTGTGGGTGCATTAGATCTTCCCTTACGCCAACACTTGTCAATAGTGTGCCCTCGACGTCAACAATAGCGACAGTAATTATTATCGCGAGACTTAGGAGGGAGTCGAGAAGTACCTGACCTGTCATAATACTTTCGCTGGAATGACGAGGAGCCAGAGGATGGTGCAGCCAACACTGTATGACTAGGCTGAGAGCGCATAGTCTGTGATCTAGTCTCGGCACGGACAAGTTCGAAGATGGCAATGTCCAAAGTGGGAAGAGGAGAACGATGTAATAGTTGCACACGAACAGGCTCAAAATCATCACGCAAAGCCATCAAAAATTGGTGAAGGCGATGTTGATCTCTACGGGTAATATACATCTGAGCATCAGTGGGATCCTTCCAAATAGGATCAGAAACATCAATTTGGTTCCACAAGAATTGCATGCGGGCAAGAAAATCATTGATACTCTGACCAGATTCCTGCCTGAGATGGAAAAGTTCAAACAAAAGCTGATACTCGTGAGCACCATCTACAGAAGAATAACGAGAAGCAAGCATATCCCAAGCACCCTTTGCTTCATCAAAGCTGCCAAAGAGTGCAGAAATAGATGGGATAGTGGTATTACGGAACCATGTAAGAATCTGATGATGTTTGCTATCCCAATCAATAAGACGAGTGGTAAAAGCCTCATCTGCCTCAGAATCCTTTTTAACTGGCTTTTGGATCTCCCCAGTGACATAAAGCCAAAGCTTGCGGCCTTTAAGAAAGCTGCGCATAGATTGAGACCACAACATATAGTTTGTTCCATCCAATACAGTCTGAACATGATGAAAAATCTCGTTTTGTGCCATCTAGAAGGCTCAAATGCAAAAACAGACTACAAATATGAAATCAGGACGAAAAAATAGGTAAGAAAGCACCTGGTCAACTCTGAAAGTCAACAAAAAGTCAAAGTCAACGGTCAAAGTCAACGCTGACGTGGCACTAATGACGTGGCAAGGTCTGACTGATACTGATGACGTGGCACACAGGCTAACGTGGCACTGGTGACGTGGCACTGATGACGTGGCGCGTAGGTCTGACGTGGCTATGCTGACGTGGCAATTAGGGCTGACGTGGCAAGGATGGCGTGGCACGTGGGTGCGATGGCGCGTGTGGTACACGCGCGAACGGAGGAGGCTTGTACTGGCGCGTGGATCTGACGCGCGGAACTTCTGGTGGCGCGTGGAGGCGCGTGAAGGATCGTATGGAGGATCTGAGGCCTGTTCTGGAATCCTGGGGAGCAGATCTATCGATCGGTGGCCTGAGGGAAGCAATCGGACCACCGTGGCTGGCGGTGGCTGGACGGCAGTGGCGGAATTGCCGAACCTTTGGGCGGCGCGTGAGGGCGCGTGTAGGCTCCGATATGGCTGTGTGCGGCGGCTCTGGGACGGTTGTCTTCCGGGCTTTCAAGCGGTATAGTGATACGCTGAAAACCTCGAGGAGAAGATAGAGAACCGTGAGGATCAGAGAGAAGGATTCGCCGGATAACACTGGCGGCGCCGGAGGAAAAATATTTAGACGGAAAAATTTTGAGGTGATTCAGAACCTGTGCTCTGATACCATGTTGAGAATAAGGTTGTATATTGAATCACCCAATATAATGTACAGAAGAGGCCTATATATAGGCGAATAATACAGACCTAGTAGAATAAGGAAAGGTAAACCTAGTAACCCTAGAATACTAAAGAAGGTAAATAATAATAATATAATATTATCTAACAATAATATTAATAGTTAAACAAAGAAAAAGGTTGCCTGGCTTTTAAAGAGAGTTGAATATAATTTTGCGAACACACCAAAAAACAGTAAAATATTTTCTAAGCAATCATTTTTCAGGAAAGAAAACATTTTTCGACATTGGGTCCTGGCAAGGACCCCGCCCTATTTTCCATATTAATAATATGAAGAATAAACCTGTCCAGTACTGAGCAGGATATGTTTAATGAATCTAAAGTAAACAAAAAGAAATGACAAATAAATATGTGGCATGAGTGAAACATTTTAAAGAAATAGAAGCAAATATATTTGTCAAGCATAAGCAAGAAGAAGAAGCTAAATTTTGCATAAAACATTATAAAAAGAAATACAACATCAGTTTTTTTTTCATAAAACATTACAAATAAAAACAGACACACACATTACCATCACCAAACAAACAAAAAATCAGATAAAGAAATATGTCTCATTTAGTACAATTTCAAAGGAAAAGAAGTGGATATTATTTATTGAACACAAGGAAAAAAAAAAAAAAAAAGGAACATAATTTGTACATATAACATGATAAATAGCAAGAAAAGATGGATTTCTATATAAAATCTGACAAATAGAAACAGAACAGACTTAGACTACATTCAATAATATAACATACTTTAAAAGGTCGCCGATCCAGGCACGGGAGATGATATCTTGAGAACAATTGGAGGCCTCAAACTGCAATGGGACCTAAATAAAATTAGAATAAAATACATAAATAGCACCTATATTAATATTAATTACATGCAGGGAAAAAAACAAAAGAAGAAGAGAGATTCATGCATGATTTACATCAGAGCAAACAAAAAAATGAGAAAAATAAAAAATAAAAAATTGAGCAATAACAAATGGCCCAAGATGAGCTGTCTGAAAACCATAACAGTGTTTAAACACAATTATAGGAGCACATATTTGTTTGACGTAATTTAACAAATATGAGTTTAAACCCATTAATGTTATCCAATTCTTTTTCTACTTATTTCTTTCATTGCTAAACATCCAAGAGTTTCATAACATGACATGATATTTGCTTCAAACATCAATCGCATCCCTAAGAAACTAAATCCAATTTAGCAAGTCTATTAATGGTGTGAAAATTATGCAACACAATATATGGACAGGTATTTCAAAAGCATACATATCTCTTATCCGGGAAGAAAAGGAGCTATAATTACTTAAGCAAACTACAAAAAATTGCACCCAAATGACATTAATTATTTCTTTCATAACTTCCTAGAAAAGTAACAGCAGAGCCAAACTTACAAAAGGATTCTTGAAAATCCAGTCCTGAGGTGAAACCCAAAAGACAGAAACTCAAAATCCATTTTCAGAACAATCTTAAAGTACGAACTATTTGAAAAAACATAAAACCCAATCGAAAAAAAAAAACCCAACATCAATCACCGCACGCACAGGGAACAAAAATCACAAAAATCAGTTTCTACTGCTCTAGAAATGCAGAGAGTCAGAGACCCAGTTCAAGCACGAACAGACACGAATTTTGGTACACGAATGTGTTTGGTACTGAGAAGTAGTGGTAATAAAATAATGAAAAAAACTCTATGTCAGAGAGAAGCATAGAAACAGAGATGATATGAACACCCACAAAATGAAGACCCACAAAATAGCTGAAATATGAAAGGGCTCCAGATTTTCCGACGAAAATCCAGTTGCATGCCTGCATCTGATGCAGGGAGCAACAACTACTTGGTACTTAGAAGTCCTATTTCTTTGTGGTTGTTAATGGATGAAGGCAACTTGGACTCTTGCTCTGATACCATTTTTGGTGCAGCCCTGTAAAAAAAAAAAACAAACAAAACAGAGGAATAGGAAATCTGATGTTGGGTTCCTACCTACAAACTTGTTCTTGAAGCCATGAGTACTCGTAGTGGAAGGAATTATGCTGCCAATCGTTTGAGCCAACAACAACGCGATGATCTTTTGCTCGAAATGGTGAACCAAGTGGGAAATCTGCCTAAGCGGATGGATACCGTATGGACTCATTTATTTGAGAAAACTAAAGCTGATGGAGCAACATGGCAGCGCGCAGCCCCACTACACTTGCTGTGCGATCATCCACATAGAGGTTTTCTTCTAAACCAGGAATTTTCCAGGACAAGAACCTAAATCCTGTTAGGAAATTAATCATATCTTCCAAGACTCGTGAAATGCGAAAAATAAGAAAAATGCGGAATAACAAAGATAGACAATCACACACAACACAAAGATTTAAGTGGTTCGGCTTAACAAGCTTACATCCACTGGCAGAGACAACCCGAAGAAAATTCACTATCAAAAGATGGAGTACAAAAAATAGTAAAGAGAAAATTACTCAGATCCCAAAGCCCCAATACACCAAAATCTCACTATCACACAAGAGAGATTATTCCTAAAATAGAATACAAAAGACAGATGTACAAACTCTTTTTTTGCTGGAACAGATGGCGGCTGATCTCTATTTTCTTCTGTCACTCTGCGGCACATTTTTCTTCTAATCACTTGTTTTGGCTCCTCCAAAAACCACCAAGAAGAAAACACTGTGGCAGCTCTTGTACCTCCTTCTCTCAAACTCTCTCTTTTTCTCCTCCCTTTGGTGCTCACATATATTCACGTTTGGCACACACAAATTCACCTTGTGCGTTGTTCCTTATATATAAGCTTAACTCTCCTTTTATATGTTAGTCTAGGACTTTTACTATAAGTCAAACAAGGAGTCCAAATACACATAGGAGAAGGACTCCAAAACCCACATGTAAAGGAGCAAACCGGTTGAACCAAGAACCTCTCCTACTTGAAGAAGGAGACAAACCACTGGGTCCCACCATGACTTTTAATTCAAGTCATACTTAACAATCTCCACCTTAACTTGAATCCCATCAAGTCTACCAAAACGTGTCTCCTCCAGATGTCTCCGCTTCAGCCCCCAAGGGCAATCACATTTTACAAGTGTCCCTCAAGTCCAAGCATCTCTTGAACTTGAGCATAGGAGAGGTTTAGACATTATACCATGCCTCCCTATCAGCCCCGTCGACCATACATCTTTCTTTGATGACTCTTTCTTCCTGTAGACCCATCTGCATTCTTTAGCCTTATTTCCCTTGAGTAATTTTGCCGATTCACAAGCTTTACCTCTCCGTAATGACTCCACTTCTTTCAGCGTACCATTCTGAATAGACGATGAATCTCCACTACAAGCTGTTAGAGCAAAAGAAACCGTATCCTCAAAGCCATACCTCTCTGTTGCTTTTCGATCATGCTTCTCTTTGCCTTTTGTTAAAGAATAAGATTCTTTTCGGTGCTATAAGTCTCTTGAAGATTCAATGTCATCACATTCGTTCGTAAGTGAACACTATTCATTAAGCTCTACCTCCATGAATTGTTTCTCTTTCTGCATTGTACTTTCAGAAAGCTCATCTAAGTTAACAAACTTAAATTTCTTCGGTTCATGCTCTGTAACTTCAAGTTCTCCACTTGACCCATCCTTGTACATAGCACACTCATTAAAAGTCACATTTCAACTTTTAATGATCTTCTGATTTTGATCATCCCAAAATCGATAACCGAAGGCCTCATCTCCATATCCAATGAAGAAACACTTACTAGATTTACCATCTAGTTTACTCATAGCATCAGACTTAACATGGACATACAAAGCACAACCAAAAACTTTCAGATGTGAAAGATTTACCTCTTTTCCACTCCAGACTTCTTCCGGTAGTCTATGGCTTAGGGGAACGGAAGGCTCCCATATTTATTAGATATGCAGCAGTGTTCACTACATCAGCCCAGAAAGTCTTTGGTAACCCAGCATGCAATCTCATACTCCTAGCACGCTCATTAAGAGTCTTGTTCATGCACTCAGCCATGCCATTCTGTTGCAGCATTCCCGGGATAGTTTTTTCCAATCTAATCCCATTCACTGCGCAAAACTGTTTAAACCCCCTGTCTTCGTATTCTCCTCTATTGTCTGATCTCAAACACTTGAGCTTCAAGCCCGTTTTAGTCTCAACCATGGCCTTCCATTTCTTAAAAGTCTCAAATACATCAGATTTACTTTTCAAGAAATAAACCCATACCTTCCTGCTTGAGTCATCAATAAATGTGATGTAATATCACAAGCATCCAAGAGATGCCACTGGTGCGGGACCCTACAAATCCGTGTGTACCAGCTCCAGCTTTCCAAGCTTAGGTGCTTTGCCAACTTCCGCGAAACTCACCTTCTTCTGCTTCCCTAGGATGCAGCCTTCACACAAATTAGACTCAATTGACTTTAACCCCAATAGTTTCCCTTTTGACATAGGTACCTTCATCTCTTTCTCGCTTATGTGTCCAAGTCTTAGGTGCCATAGTTTTGAGTCAGCAGTTGTATTTACAACAGCATCTGTATCCTTGCTGTTCGTGGTCATATAGAGAGTACCCGTCTTATGACCACGAGCCAAAATCCTAACTCCCTTGTTGACCTTCCACTTTCCACCATAGAAATGAATTGAATACCCTTCCTTATCAAGTTGTCCCACTGAAATCAGATTCTTTTTCAGCTCCGGAACATGCCTGACCTTCTACAGCTTCCATACCGAGTCACTGTGAACTCTAATGCGAACATCGCCTAGGCCCACAACATCCAACGCCGTTCTGTCAGCCAAATACACCTTCCCAAAATCTCCACCAACATAGTTCTCGAGAATTTCACGGATCGTTGTCGTATGAAAAGATACTCCTGAGTCTAAGACCCAAGAATCAAGAGGACTGTCAATAGAGAGAAGTAGGGCATCATATACTTCTTCTGTCACTACGTTTGCATAATCATTCTCAGTCTCCTTCCGCAATTCCCTGCAATTCTTCTTGTAGTGGCCAGTCTTGCCATAGTTCCAACACTCAGGTTGTTGGCCAAATCTGACTTTGCTTCTCCCTTTTTTGGAATTTGATCTGCCTTGACCAGTGTTTTTATCTTGTCTTCTGCCCTGAGTCTCGAGGTTTAAAGTAGCACCAGAACAAGATGCTTAACCGGCATCTTTTCTGTGAACCTCTTCACTAAGAATCAAATCTCTGACGTCTTCATAGCTCAGTTTATTCTTTCCTACAAAGTTACTCACAGCCATCCTCACTGCTTCCTAGCTATTTGGAAAAGATGCCAAGACGATCAACGCGCGAACCTCATCATCAAAATTAATTTCCACCAAGGATAATTGATTTGTGATGGTGTTGAACTCATTGAGATGATGTGCCACCGAAACTCCTTCCGCCATCTTTAGGTTGAACAATTTCTTCATCAAATGCACCTTGTTGTTAGCCGACGGCTTTTCATACATGCTTGACAAAGCTGCCATTAAAACTACTGCAGTCTTCTCCTTTACAACGTTGTGTGCAATTGATTTTAACAGTGATAACCTGATAACTGCTAGGGCTTTACGATCAAGCTGAGCTCACTCGCTATCATTCATATCGTCGGGTTGTTCTTCCAAAAAAGGTTGATGAAGATCCTTCCCATAAAGAATATCTTCAATCTGTACCTTCCAAAACCCAAAATCTTTGTCGTCGAACTTCTTGATTCCCATCTTTCCTTCTTCACTTACCATCGCTCCCACTCGAACCAACTTGGATCTGATACCAGTTGTTAGGAAATTAATCCTATTTCTTAAAACTCATGAGATGCGAAAAATAAGAAGAATGCGAAATAACAAAGATAGGCAATCACACACAACACAAAGATTTGAGTGGTTCAGCTTAACAAGCCTACATCTACTGGCGGAGATAACCCAGAGAAAATTCACTATCAAAAGATGGAGTACACAAAATAGTAGAGAGAAAATCACTCAAATCCCAAAGCCTCAATACACCAAAATCTCAATATCACACAAGAGAAATTATTCCTAAAATAGAATACAAAAGACAGATGTACAAACTCTTTTTTTGCTAGAACAGATGGCGGCTAATCTCTATTTTATTCTCTCACTTTGCAACACCTTTTTCTTCTAATCACTTTTTTTTGGCTCCTCCAAAAACCACCAAGAAGAAAACACCGTGGCAGCTCTTGTACCTCCTTCTCTTAAACTCTCTCTTTTTCTCCTCCCTTTAGTGCTCACATATATTCACGTTTGGTACACACAAATTCACCTTGTGCTTTGTTCCTTATATAGAAGCTTAACTCTCATTTTATATGTTGGTTTAGGACTTCCACTATAAGTCAAACAAGGAGTCCAAGTACACATAGGAGAAGGACTCCAAAACCCACAAGTAAAGGAGCAAACTGGTTGAACCAAGAACCTCTCCTACTTGAAGAAGGAGACAAACCACTAGGTCCCACCATGACTTTTAATTCAAGTCATACTTAACAAATCCCAGAGAAGAAAGGAAAGGGAAAGCTGTAATGGGAAACAAGACTGATAAAGGAAATGATGAGTGCTACAAGCCTATAAATGTGGAGGTAAAGGACACTATGCCATAGTGTGCCCCACATGGGACCAAAAGTTTACATTAGTGTGTGAAGAAGATGATCATCGAACCATCCACGAAGAAGTAAATCCTACTACAACCGAACAAGAAGAAGCAACTACGACCGACATTGAAGAAGAGCTGCTTGAAGGTTCCTCCCTTCTCGTATGTGTTATTAGAAGAGTCATGGCAGGACAACGAAAAGAAGAAAAGACAGATGAGGATTGGTTGCAGACCAATATCTTTCATACAAGAGTAGAACACGATAGACGAGCCCTTAACCTCATCATTGACAATGGGAACGGTGAGAACATGGTGTCACAAGAGATAGTCCAAAAGTTGAAGCTTCCTATAGAAAAACACCCAAAACCATATAAAATCAGTTGGGTGGACGATACCTCCATACCGGTAAAACACAGGTGTTTGGTGTCATTGAGGCAACATTATAAAGACTCACTGTGGTGTGACATCATACCTATGAAAGCTTGTCATCTCCTATTGGGTCGACGGCTGTGGTTGTATGATAGGAGAGTGCAATATGACGGGTACACTAATACTTATTCTTTTTTATTTAGTGGTCGGAAAATTGTTTTGCAACCCATGAAATTGCAGGAATTTGAAGCTCCTAGAGAAGAAAATCGAGTACTCACCTTGCGGAGGTTTAACTCAGCTTCCTATGACAGAAGAGTTATATTTGTTTTGGTGATTAAAGCAGTCGATAATGCAATAACTGAGTCTTGGCCACCAGCAATACAACAACTGTTGCAAGAATTTGCTAATCTCACACCTGAGGAGCTTCCACAGACTCTTCCACCCATGAGGAATGTGCAACATGCCATTGATCTCATTCCTGGTGCATCGCTACCAAATCTACCAGCTTATCAAATGAGCCCCGAAGAGCATAAGGAATTGCACAGAGAAGGCCAAGAACTCCTTGACAAAGGTTTCATATGGGAAAGTCTCAGTCCTTGCGCTATTCCCGCGCTGCTCACACCAAAAAAAGATAGTAGCTGGAGGATGTGTATTGATAGTAGGGCCATTAACAAGATCACTGTCAAATACAGGTTCCCAATTCCCTGATTAGATGACATGATTGATGTACTTCATGGATCAAATATTTTCTCCAAAATTGATCTACGGAGTGGTTATCACCAAATTCGGGTACGGCCGGGGAATGAATGGAAAACGACCTTCAAGACAAGAGATAGGCTATATGAGTGGCTTGTTATGCCTTTTGGTCTCACTAGTGCGCCTAGCACCTTTATGCGCGTTATGAACCAAATTCTTCGGCCATTCATCGGGAAGTTTTTGGTCGTCTACTTTGACGATGTCCTTATTTTTAGCAAAAACACTTCCGAACACGTAGAACATTTACGACAAGTTCTACAAGTGCTACGCTTTGAAAGTTTTTTCATTCATCTTAAAAAGTGTTCTTTTGCTCAATCATCAGTCATATTTTTGGGTTTTGTTGTATCTACACAGGGAATTTTAGTTGATCACACAAAGTTTCAAGCCATAGTTGAATGGCCTACTCCAACTACTGTCCATGAGACTCGCAATTTTCATGGTCTTGCGTCTTTCTACCGAAGATTCATCAAGGGTTTCAGCTCTATAATAGCTCCCATTACAGAGTGCACGAAGAATGGACCCTTCAACTGGACACCGGCAGCACAACGAGCATTCCAGCAGATTAAAAAACTCCTCACTGTAGCTCCGGTTCTGCAAATGCCAAATTTTGAGAGGCCATTCGAGGTGGCATGTGATGCTTCTAATGTGCGCATCGGTGGAGTGCTTAGCCAAGATGGCCATCCTATTGCCTTTTTTAGCAAAAAACCAAAAGTCTGCAACAAGTTTAATGCTACTTGGAGTCCATTACGTGAATGATTCCAAATAGATAAACTAATCTCCTTCAAGACCGAGTAACAGAGCAAGAGTCCAAGTTGCCTTCATCCATCAACAACCGCAAATAAATAGGACCTCTAAGTACCAAGTAGTTGTTGCTCCCTGCACAACATCTTTCCAACTTTCTGAAAGATTTTTGCCTTACTCTGTATTTCGCCTCATTAAATCAAAACTACTGTTCTTTGTACTATATTTCTGCAGCAAAAAGATGGAAATCCATATAAATGGGAGTAGGTATGTTGTCAACTCTTCTCTATCTATTCTTTCCATGTATGTGCGTGCAAGATGGAGATGATTGAAGGTGTGAAAAAATCTTCAAAAATATCATAACCGAACTTGCTGTGCTTTGTAGAAATGATGCATTTGAGGGTGATACACGAAATTGCCCTTCCAGTAAAAAATCACAACAAATTATAACTTGGTGAGTCTTCAACTCATGTAAGAAACCATTGAAAATCAAGGAAAAATCACATAATAAACTCCTTTAGCATGTGCCTTGCACGTGCCTCTTCACTTTCCCACTAATATCAATATCATCCCCACCAAAACAATTGTCAAAAACCTATACAAAACCAACCAAAAAAGCACAGAAATAAAGACTACCAAAAAAAAAAAAAAAAGATTTTTTTTTATGAATTCTTACCTCTTTGATCCGTCTCTGTTTCAAACAAAACCCAAAAAAAAAAAAAAATAAATAAATAAATAAATAAAGGTCAAAAATCCATACAAAGCCCACTATGAAAATCATCAAGCACAAAAATAAACACTACAAAAAAAGAAATTTTTATTTTTTTTAATGAATCCTTACCCAGAATGCCACTTCTCCTCTTTCTCTTTCTTTCATCATGAGTGTGCGTGTGAGGAATGAGAACAAAACATACCAAGAAAATCATCAAGCACATATATAAACACTACAAAAACTTTTTTTTTTTGATGAATCCTTACCCAGACTGCCACTTCTCCTCTTTCTCTTTCTTTCACTGTGTGAAATAGACGCCATGAAAAAAAAAAAAAAAAACCTAAGGAAAATCAGATCGGCCAAATCGTGTGAGAGAGGGGGCTAAAATTCTTACCAAATTTAGAAATCAAACAAAATAACCACCAATTGTAGATAAACAAACAAATCCAAACCCAAATCAAAACAAAAACCAAAGCAAATCCATTTAGGTAAATAAATTAGAATAAAGAAAAATCTATCTTCATATGTAAACATGTAAACATACCCTCCTCAACTTGTGGGGATCACCGGTGGTGTGCTGTTATGAGCGTGGTTGTTTTGTAGATGGTGATAGGGAAATAAGAACACTTGGCACTTCAAGGGGCCAATTCCTCCACTCTTTAACTCATGGTTAAGAGATACAAAAATGGATATAATTTCTCAATGATTCATTAAGTAAAAGATGAAGCTTAAATATAGAAAACAATTGTGTAACTACTAACCCACTAAAACATTACTACTCCCACTACCTATAATTGAAATACAGGACTGACCTACTACTCTAATCCACTAGTTTGACCTACTAACACACAGTTCGTAATGGACTTAACTTCTACCTCCACAGTCTTATCTCTCTAGAATATTCTAGGTGGTAAGACGGTGGCGTTTTAGGGAAATAAAAAAATGAATGGAAATACAAGACTGAATATAAAAGATGGCTGCACTGGCCACGTGGAACCTCCTCTTCCTCCTATTTTGGTTCAGCTGATGACACACACCTAACATACCTTCCTTCTTCAAAAGACCTTGCCCACAAGGTCTGGCAATTTCTGCTGTCATCCCCTTCCACTAAACTAGCACTCTGTCACTTCACACTCTACTTCATCTTCTGGAATTGCTTCCTGTTCTTCCACCACCCCTTCCTTTCCTTCAAGCTCCACACCCTCCAAAAGATACAGCCTTGGTTTATTACACCTATGCCCCAGCTGATATTTATCTTTGCAAAAATAACAAAGGCCTTTCTGCATCCTTTCTTGCATTTGGGTTGGGGATATTCTTCTCATGGGTATGGTTGACCTGTTATTAAAATTGTTGGCATAGGTGGAATTGGTATTTTTGCTGTCTGGGGGTCTGTTTGGAGTTGGTAATTGATGTGGTTCAGGTGGTGGGGCTAATCTGGGGTATGTTTCCCAGTTAGCTTGGTAAGTTGATGGGCTCTGGTTCCTTCAGGTCACCTCTTCCTCCTACAACCTAGCCAATCCGAAGGTAGCTGGTAAGGAGTTTGGCTTCAGCATGGTAATGGTAATTCTGATCTCTTCTTTTAGCCCACTAAGGAAAGAGCTTATGCGGAAGTCTTCAGCTAACCCTGCAATTTTGTTAGATAATATCTTAAATTGAGTCTAATATTCTTCCACTGTTGTTGTCTTCTTGAGTTTAGTGAAAGCTCCCATAGGATCATCAAAGGCGGTAGGTGCAAACCGCACTCTGAGAGCATCTGCAAACGCCTCCCATCCTTGAATTGGCCCCGAGTCCCGAAGCTAATTGTACCATAAAAGAGGTCGCCCTTCCATATGGAAGGAAGCAATGGTTACCTTTTGATCATCAGGGTATTTCCGTATGAGAAGAACTGTTTCGCCTTGAGAATCCAGTCATGTGGCTCAGTCCCATAAAATCTAGGAAAATCCAGTTTGATGGTTCTAGCTTAGATTCCACCTCTCTCAGCAAATGGAACTCCCGCATTAGTAGTCTCCCCATTAGTCTCACCTTGAGTTTGATTTATGCTGAGATTGTTGTAGCTTGCAGCTAGACTAGAGAGCTGGGATTGAATGGAATTAAACAAGGCCTCATGCTTACCTAAAGCAGTCTGTACGTTGGTCTGGAATTCTTTCATGCTCTTTTGAAACTCCTTAGCTTCTGTATTGTCGGCACGAAGATTAGCCACCTTTTCAGCAAGTTGATTCAAGCGAGTACCCTCCGTCATTGTCGCAGGAACACGGCTTTGATACCACTTGTTATGAGCGTGGTTGTTTGGTAGATGGTGATAGGGAAATAAGAACACTTGGCACTTCAAGGGGCCAACTCCTCCAGTCTCTAACTCACGGTTAAGAGATACAAAAAGGGATATAATTTCTTAATGATTCATTGAGTAAAAGATGAAGCTTAAATACAGAAAACAATTGTGTAACTATTGACCCACTAAAATACTACTACTCCCACTACCCCATAATTGAAATACATGACTAACCCACTACTCTAATCCACTAGTTTGACCCACAACACACCGTCCGTAATGGACTTAACTTCTACCTCCACGTTCTTATCTCTCTAGAATATTCTAGGTAGTAAGACGGTGGCGTTGTAGGGAAATACAAAATTGAATGGAAATACAAGACTGAATATGAAAGACTGTTGCACTGGCCATGTGGAACCTCCTCTTCCTCCTATTTTGGTTCAGCTGATGATACGCACCTAACATGTGCGGAAGTGGGCGATGGTGGTGTTGTTCAGTGGGTGTCGCTGAGAGAGAGAGAGGAGCGTGGGAAAATTTTAGGGAAAATGGGGGGAGGTGAAATGGTTTCGAGTAAGATGAAGGGGATAATGCAACCAAAAGACAAAAATGTCCAAACAACTTTTCAAATCCTTTTCATCCAGGAAGGTCAAAATAGTCATTTTGCTCTCAAACAAAATACTACTATTCCCGTGGAATTGGCTCTTTTAATATAGCTATTAGGTTATATATATATATATATACCTCGCTAGGCTAGCTGACATATATTAAAAAAAAAATTGTCATTTTTTTTTTAGTTAAATTTCTATGTGTTAATATTTAATTTTTAATGCCTCAAAACTTGTTTTTAGATTTAAAACTAAAATCTACGGGTGGAAGGTTAACCCTTTTGGAAATTGTATCACCCAAAAGGGATTCGATCATCTTAAATTTGGTATTAATGCCTCAAATTTGGTGCTAATACCTCAAACTTAATGCTAATACCTCAAATTTGAATTTTCTTTTAATATCTTTTTTCTTCAATTTAAAAAATAAAAAATAAAAGAGCAAAATATTTGACGTTATTTTTTTTTTTAAAAAAAAAAAAAAAATTGGCCACGTCAGACTTTGGCAAAAGCTAGGATGACCCCAGGCTGCAGAAAATCTCCACACACACACACACACACACACACACACACATATATATATATATATATATATATACATATATCCTTTCCCAAAAGGGAGGACACTTAAGGCTTTGTTTGGTAAATGAGTTAGGGTTTCCCTCGTTACTATTTATGACCATTTCCTAATATTCTCTCGATCAGTGGAACTCTGTTGAGCTTCTGCTGCCTACTCTATCTATTAGCCTCTCATTCTACGCCAAATGCTAGAGCAGTGATTCACTGCACGTGGCGTGCGTAGCATGCTCGTGCAAAAAAATTTTTTTGCATGCGGCATGCCATGCACGCCGCGTGTTGTTTATCTTTACCCCAAATGCTATTATGGGGGGACCGTTAAACCAGACAAGCTGGCTCGAGGGACCTCAACTTGATAGGGAAGAAGCAGAAGAACCTATATATAAATAATCTTCAAGAATAATCATGCGATTACGTACATGAGCCCTTATCATCCAAAATAATCTTCAAGAATGAAATCAAGATGTTTATTTAGGGAGGTACATATAATTCTAAACTAAAATCCCCTTTAGTATTTTTAGTGATCAACGATACCCAAAACATTTTTTTTTTTTTTTTTGGTAAGAAAATATTAACTTGAAAATATCAACTGGAATAGATAAAATATGTGTGGCATGTATAGATCCCCATAACATATAAAGCAAAGCAAAATGAATAATGCTAGATGGAGGAATATAAGTTTCATTGTTTCCTTCCAAATATAATATGACTTTTAAAATCACCAATATATCAAAATTTAATAATGAATATCTTTATTTTAAATTTAAAGGTGATTTTAAAAATCGTATCTCATTCAGGAGGACATAAAAAAATACTTTAATCCTCCTAACATTAATTAAGCCTAAATAGTCCAAAGTTTATATTTCATTCGTGTTATAACAAGATTTTTTGGCATTAATGAATACGTATATATTTTTAAATAATTTTGCCTTGTGACAAGATGGGGAGACTTTATGAATTAGTACGGGACAAAAAAATGACAGAAATGATTTATAACATATTCATCAAATGTGATTTATTTTTTCTTCTCTTTTACAAAAGAGTTCCTACTCTTTTTTTTTTATTTGTTTTATTATTATTATTATTTTTATATATATAAAAAAAAGTTCAATCTCATTCATTGATAAATAAATATAAAGCTCAAGCAATACATAGCAAAGTTCTGAAGCAACCATAGCTGAAACTATGAGGTTACAAACTTCAAATACGATGTATTACATTACAGACTAAGGCTCCGTTTACTTCGACGTAAAATAATTTCCAGAAAATATTTTCCGCATTTTACGGTGTTTACTACGACGTAAAATGGTGGTCAAACCGAAATCGTTTTCGGTTTGACCAAAAAACCTTTACACTTCTAGGGAAAATGGTTTACACTTTTTAAATTCGTAAACCATTTTCCCTTCTCAATCCAAAAAAAACCCGACACTCTCCTGATTACATAAAAACAATAATAGAGTGAGGTAATTTTGATGGAAACGAGATCTGTGTTGTTTATGGGTTGCACATTTTCTGTTTGATGAATTGCTTGAGGGAATGTAAGTTAAACATCAGATAGAGGTAGAGTGGTAAGGCAGAATATTTTGGCTGCAAGGACCATCCATCCATATTGAAGGGTCTTATCCATTTATCTTTTCCTCATAGGATGGTCTGTTTGATTTTTATAGATTCCAGCATGTACAAGGCATGACTGGTGATTACATAGTAATGGAAGCTTCCGTCCACCCTGTAGATGAAAAAAAATACCACTACTTATTTCTTTAAGATATTTCTTGTGCTGAAGTGTGGTATGGGTAGATTGAACTTATATCACTAAAAAGGGTTATTCGACCTTCCTGTTTTCTATCTACATTTTCTTCACTTCTAAACCCAGAACTAAATAATCAATGGCCAGGTATTGACAGTGCTCTGCCTCCGATTGTATCTAGCACTTCTAAGGTCTCTTGCAGACCTGCATATACAGAATCCATTTCTAATGGCTTTTCCGTTTAAAAGTTTTCTTAGTTCTCATGTTTTCTCACTGGGCTTACATTACTGAGGCATCTGAATTAATTTTGATGAAGGTTTCATATATATGCCATGACTAACTGTAGTTCAGCACGATTGCAAAATTTATTTATTTATTTAATCTTATGTTTTGCCTTTCAGGTTGTTAAGGTTGCTGATTTTGGAGTTGCTTTTTATCAATGTTTTGGATGGTAGTTCTTTGGCCAAAATATTGTAATATTTGTGGTTGAATTTTAGAATTCATGGTTTTTTCTTTTTCTTTTTTGTTTTTGTTTTTTCAAGCAAGATGAAAGTAACGTACTTGCCCTTTCATATATATCAATCTTCCTAGATGTGGAATATTCGTAATATTGATGTATGGACATTTTTAGATATAGTACTTTCAAAATACTTTTTCTATTTTTTTTTTCCTGAAAAAATAGAAAATCCAAAAATATTCTCAGATAGGTTGATTGTTTTTGTCGAATTTTAACAATCAAACATAAATTATTTTATATTAATATTTTTATATTTTGAATAAAAATTATATTTATAGGTTAGTATAAAATATTTTTAAAAAAAATTAAAAAATTGATTTTCAGTATAGTTGAATAGATAATATAAAAATTAATAGTTTTTTTAAAAATTAAAAAAATTAAAAATTGTTTTTGAAAATATTTTTTAAAAAAAAATTGATTTTCCGTGCGCGAAGTAAACACCGTAAAATGTTTTCGGTGGAAAATATTTTCAGGAAAAATGACTTCTCTGAAAATATTTTCCGATCGAAACCATTTTACGTCGAAGTAAACGGAGCCTAAAACAAAATCTGTTAACCTAGAACTAATTTTCAAATTAAACAGCATACCTGTGCTAAACAGACTCAAACCAATGCATAGGTAAGTTTTATTTAATGCATAGGTAGCTATTATTCATCGGCATTGAGGACAGATAACCTCAAGCCAAAATTCATCCTCCTCAACAAAAAAACAAGAATAATGTTTACATCCACAACCCAAAAGTCTGAACCAAATGAACTACTCCGAAGGGAATTCTTACTTTTTGTTGTTTATAAATTTGGTTACACATCCTTTAAGAAAAAAATGACCCAAAGAAATGGCCGACGGCAAGGGTAACATAACTTTTTTATTTATTTAATATATGGGAGTAGATCTTGCCTTGGCCATTATAAATACTTATGGATTTTGTTTTTATAGGTAATTTGATTCGAACATAAATTTTTTCTAAATTAGTATGAAAGAAATATTTTTAAACTTATTTAAAATAGTGTCAAGTGTCAATAAACATTTCAAATGTATATTAAAGTTAGTTTAAATTAATAAACTGCGTTAAAAATTTAATATACCTTTTAAATGTTTATAATTTAATGCATTTTAAATATTTATAAATACTTATGGATGAATATTTACTCGATCGATTTGGCAGAAATTACTCTTATTGAAAGAAAAAAAAAAAGTACAGGAAAGCCGGATCCCTTTTTTAAATGCCTGCTCTTTTGGCAATTTTGGAGGTTTCCCAATCATAGATTAAGATTTCAGGTTTATGTGCTTTGACTTGGTTACCCTAAAAAAGAAATTGGTTCCATAATTCTAACAAGGGCTAACTGTGTTTTCAGCGCTATCCTAAAAAAAGTGTATCTTTAAGACTTTAACAATTCTAACAAGGGCCAATTGAGCAGTTTTGGATGTTTCCCAATTCTCTATTAATTTCAGGTTTACGTGCTTTGACTACAAATCGAGAGAATTGGGAAACATCCAAAACTGCTCAGTTGGCCCTTGTTAGAATTGTGAGTCCTGCTATGCGGCTGGGATGGTGACTTCCATGTGGCCGAGAATCTCAACTCTAGAATTATTAAAGAAACACTTTTTTTTTTTATATAGCGCTGAAAAGACAGATAGGCCCTTGTTAGATTTCGTAAAGATACACCTTTTTTAGGATTGCCAAGTAAAAGCACATAAAAACCTGAAATTAATCGAGAGAATTGGGAAACATCCAAAACTGCTGAGTTAGCCCTTGTTAAAAATACACCTTTTCTAGGATAGCGCTGAAAAGACAGATAGGCCCTTGTTAGATTACGTAAAGATACACCTTTTTTAGGATAGCCAAGTAAAAGCACATAAAACCTGAAATGAATTTGAGAGAATTGGGAAACATCCAAAACTGCTCAGTTGGCCCTTGTTAGAATTGTTAAAGATACACCTTTTTTAGTATAGCGCTGAAAAGACAGATAGGCCCTTGTTAGATTGCGGAACCAATTTCTCTCGATTCTGTTTTCAGGTTTATGTGCTTTTACTTGGTTATCCTAACAAAGAAATTGGTTTCGTAATCTAACAAGGGCTGATCTGTCTTTTCGGCTGTTTTGGAAGACTTCACAATCACAGTTCTCAATTCTTTGTCCCCGGTTGTAACTCGCAATTCTGATTTATGGCTTATGTGCTTTTACTTAATTATCCTTAAAAAGAAATTGGTTCCGTAATCTAACAAGGGCCTATCTGTCTTTTCGGCTGTTTGGGAGGCATCCAAATTGATTCCGTAATCCAACCAACAAGGGCAGATCTGTCTTTTTGGCAGTGAGCGGGGGCTACAAGGCAGATTTGTCTTTTCGGCAGTGAGTTGGCTACAAGGGCAGATCTGTCTTTTCGGCAGTGACTGGGTGCTACAAGGCAGATCTGTCTTTTTGGCAGTGACTTGGCTACAAGGGCAGATCTGTCTTTTCGGCAGTGACTGGGGGCTATAAAAATATGGAGACGACGATCTTCATTGATCAGCTATGAATAGAATACACCTCTCATTTTTTAAAGGTATGCTTCCAGTATTGAAACTAGCGTTTTTCACTACTAGCATGATCATGATCATGCACACAAATGTCTCTGTATCTAGGCCCAATCCCAGCTCCTACGTTCCCTCTTCCACAGGTAGCCGTCCTTTTCAAGGCCCTTTGAGTCTGGACGAAGGTTACGTACTTCCTTCTACCGACTCTGCTTCTAATCCTGGAACCCATATCCCGGCGGCTTCAACAACCAGCCATTATATGATTCCTTTACACGGCTTTCTGGACAGAGGTTACGTCCGTCTGTCTGTCCCCAATCCTGGAACCCATATTCCGGCGGCTTCAACAACCAGCCATTATATGACTCCTTTACACGGCTCTCTGGACAGAGGTTACGTCCGTCCGTCTGTCCCCAATCCTGGAACCCATATTCCGGCGGCTTCAACAACCAGCCATTATATGACTCCTTTACACGGCTCTCTGGACAGAGGTTACGTCCGTCCGTCTGTCCCCAATCCTGGAACCCATATTCCGGCGGCTTCAACAACCGCCATTATATGACTCCTTTACACGGCTCTCTGGACAGAGGTTACGTCCGTCCGTCTGTCCCCAATCCTGGAACCCGTATTCCGGCGGCTACAACAACCATCGGAAGCGCCAAACCAACCACACCTTAAGTCTTGGTTTGATCCGCAACTATCTAGTATTTCTTTTTGTTCTTGTTATTGTTCCCATTAGGTTAAATAGTAATTGCAAACATTTTCAAAGGCCCGATTACACTCGGATCTGTCTTCTCCTCGTTCTCCACGATTGTAATGAACTTAGTACTTTGTATTGTAATTTTCTGAATGATTTTGGAATTTATGAAATTCCTCACCTTCTCGGAGTTTTCCACGGTGAATTAATATTTGTAGTGTAATTTTCTGAATGATTTTAGAATTTATAAAATTCCTTTCGTGGTTCTAAGATTCTGGACCTCTTTACATTTCCTCACGTGGGCCGTTAATAGTACTCTTAACATCTAACAACACACAGCCCATTAATAGAATCAGGCCCATTAAAAGACTTCGGCATCTTCTCCTGAACGATTCTTCGACATGCCCAGACTCCTCGACCCCAAAATCAAACGAATCGGATGCGGAATAACTCTTTGGCGTCGGCGGCCACCGATTCCGGCGTCAAAGTCAGACTCGGCGCCTTGGCGTTGAACAGCTCCTTCGGCAGCAAGACCTTGTTAGTAGATTGCCGGCTGGGTCCTCATCGGGAATCGTGCCGATGATCTTTGCCGTCACAACCTCGTTGCCGGAGCGTCACATCCTCATTTATATTTACCTTTTCGGATTGGAATCGGCAAGAGAATTGCAGCGAATCCTCACGGCCAACGAGACACCGCTTGGATGGGAGAAAGGTCCCACAACTTGTCCCATCAAAGCCGTTCTCTCATTTGCCCATGTTTTGTGACTTATAATTTTGTGGGTTATCTCCAAATAAGATTATTTTTTACGTTTATTTTCAGTACCAGACAATAATTTGATTAAGCAGTTGGGACTTGGGAGAACATAAAAAAAAAAAAGAAAAAGAAAAAAAAAAGGTTAGTAAATATTCTCTAATGAGCAGAGCCCAAATTCCTTTACACCATCACACATATTTTTTGGCCCACGCTTTGGAAGCGGAAGCGTGCGAGCTTCGCGTTCTTGCCGATCCTCATGTTGAAGAAGATAGGCAGTTGGAGTTTCTTTCCGATGGAGCGTCTAGGAGAGGTGGGGAGGGTCTCTCTCTGTGTTTGGTTTTCTGCAGATATCACAGATCTGGATAATCACTAATCAGGGTTTCTTATTTCGATTTTGCTTCTTGCTTGACAGGTTCTTCTTGGATTTACGGGTGATGTGGGAGAGCTGAAATGAAAATTAGATAATATAAAGCATCTAATTTTACATGAGACAAAATACAGGGACAAAACAAAAACAAGCGACCATCTAATTTGTTTCTGCGGTCTTTTAAACAAATAATAATATAAAATTAATAAAACTTCTTCCAGAAGTTAACCTCGTATGTGTGCTCTTTATAAAATTAAGACCTCAAATTAGACCTTTAGGTGATTTGAGAAGGCTTTTAATCTTTAAAATTTTTTAATTTGAATCTTTGAACTTTTAATTGCAGTTAATGTGAACCCTTCTGTCAGATTTAGCCATTAACTTCCTTGATTTACTAATAAAAAATCAAAATATCTTTGATTTTTTTTTAACATTTTTTTTTTAAAAAAAATTGAATTAATGGTAAATTTAAAATTTTATAAAAAAAATTAAAAGTATAAAAGTCATTGTCTCACTTTTTACATTTAAAATATGATGGATGTGTTCAAATTAATTGCAATTAAAAGTGCATAGGGCCAAATTAAGATATTTTAAAATTTAAAAACTTTTTAAATCGCTTGATAATTGAAGAATATAGAATGAAATTACCCATAAAATTAAAATACTTTGACTATCCTTTTCAACGAAATTAAAGAATATATATATATATATATATATATATATATATATATATATATATATATATATATTCCACCCGAACGCCACCTTAATCATGATATCATCCAGATAACATTTTCTCCATTCCATCTCGATATCGCCCTTCTAATAATACTTTTATGAGTTTATTTCATTGGTGTTTTGGACTTTTGTCCCATCTACCACGTTCTCCTATTTAATTTCCTTTCTTTTTTTCTTTTTTCCTTTTTTGAAAAAGTTTATGTTACGTACCCCTCTAATTATCGCTTAATTGTTAACATTCCTCGCAAAATAATAAATTGTGTCAATGTGTCCCAAAATTACTAAAAATTGTCAAGAAGATAAAAATAAACCTAAAGTTTTAAAGATTGAAATTTTGCAAGTCAATAGCCCAGCCACTTGAATATCGTATGTTGGAGAATTACTACCGCTACTATTATTCCCACAAGCAAAATAAATAATTAATTAATAGTAGTTGCAAATGTCTACAATAACATTAAAATTTTGATAGGAATGTCATACAAGCTGAATCGTTGGAACTCCCACTATTTGGTGTCGTTTAATCATGTGAGAATGACACGCTTTTTATTTTAATGCTTTTAAAAAAAGGCATACACTTCTTATATGTTAAGGAACACTAACCATTTTTTTAGATGTTGAGTTGTAAGAGTTTCTACAATCCACTTTTTTTAGATAATTTCGGTCTGTAAAATAAAATAAATTAAAATTTGAACTAATTCAATCAGCTCTCTCGTTCAACAAACAACCCCATATCATTTAGTGGGTTGGGGTTCAATTTGTTATATGTGCAGTTTAGGGTGGGCATCGGTTCGATTTGGTTCGGTAGAGCCATTTTCAGTTGGTTAACCGAAATTGTCGATTAAATCGGTTAATTCACCGATTACATTTCGATAAATTTTTAACTGATTACCGACCGACTTTTGGCAATAGGCAGATAATGTTAGTTTGGTTGTAGTCGGTAGGCAGTAAACGGTTCATCTAGGTAGATAAACACTTAATAAAGTCTTTGAAATTAAGGGGCCTCGTCTTCTCTCTAGGGTTTCCTCTGGTTTTTCGTTCTGAAAACCTTTGAGAAATTGCTATAGGTGAAGGTTTGTCTCCATCCGTTTTGACGGACGTGGAGTGTGAGAAAACAAAGGTACTGTACGAACCTATCGATGGCTGACCGAGAAGGAAAAACGAAAGTGGGGGATGACCGCACAGAAGGAGAAAAGGTGGAGATCGCCATTGCAGATGAGGACGTCTTTGAGGTTCGAACAAGAGGAGAAAATAGTTTGGTAGGAAGGATTTGGGCGGAAAAGAAAATCAATAAGGAAGCCTTCAAGACGGTACTTGCTCGTATCTGGAAAGCAGAGGGACGTGTGGAATTTACAGAGATCTAAGAAAATATATGGATCTTTGAATTTTTCAGACAATACGATCAAGGAAAGAGTGATGGCAGGACGCCCGTGGTCATTCGAGCGGCAAATCTTGGTACTTAACGAATTCAATGGCCTTGTTACTCCTTCTCGAGTGGATTTTACACACTCACCTTTTTGGATTCAAGTTCATGACATGCCTCTCCTTTGCATGTCTAGAGCAGTGGGAACCAAAATAGGTAACACTTTGGGTGTGCTAGAGGATGTTAATGTGAAAGAGGATGGTGCAGGATGGGGGAGGAGCCTCTGGTTGAAGGTCACCATAGATCTTAGCTGCCCTCTTGAACGTGGAAGAACATTAATACTGGGTGGAAAGTCAGTATGAGTCGATTTTAAGTATAAACAACTCCTTCTTTTTTGCTTCCATTGTGGCCGAATTCTTCATGGAATAGACGGTTGCCCTGAAAATCCAAGTAGAAGGAGGAATTTGGTGGTAGGAGGAAAACAATGGGGAGTTTCGCTGCGTGCATAGGAAGCAAGGAAGAATGGTGGAACTAGTTTCCCTAAATCAGACGTGGCCAGCAGTGCACCCACGGTGGCGACGGGCAAGATGGCAGGGGAACATCCAAACCATTCCCAAACGGAAGACTTGGAAAGTAGCGGATCCTACGGAAGCCCTAGGAGCGACAGAAACCCAAAAAAGGAAAGGAGGGAACCGGCCATTAATACTAGCCTAAATGAGAAGCACTCGCACAAAAAAGAAGTTAATGACAAAGATCCCAATAGGGATTTAAGGCGAAAGTCTCCTGACAGGATCCCTGAAGTTGGGAAGCGACAGAATCAAGCTGGGGAAAAAGGAAAGCAAATTAGTCAACCAAGGGGCAATATCGGGAAAGCAACTGTGAGGTCGTCCAGGGGAGTTTATTCTTCGCAGGAGGTGGGCCAGAGTTGGCAACCAGGGGGGACAAAAGGGTTGGCCATGGAGTATGGCTGCAATAAAAGCCCTGTTGCTAATCAATGGGCCAAGGACCATGTGGGAGTGGGTGGGCCAAAAAGAAAGAGGGAAAATTCTCCAATGGTGATGGAAAATAGTAAAACAGTCATGGAAAGCACACCTACAGGAAGCAATCTGCGAGTATGGAAGAGAAAAGCTCGAGAAAGCCCTGGAGAAGGCGAACAACAGAATCCTGAGAGACCAAGGCTTGAAGGAGGTGCATATGAGGTGACAAAAAAGATAGGGAGGCATGACCCTACAAACATGGAATTGGCGGAGGCTGTTGCACAGCCCCGCCAACAGCCATGAAAATCCTCAGTTGGAACTGCCGGGGGCTTGGGAACCCCACGGCAGTTCGTGACTTATGGCTTCTGGCAAAGGAGAAGAAACCCAACATTCTTTTTCTCATTGAGACTAAAAGAACTCAATGTGAAATGGAATGGATAAGAATAAAGCTCGGCTTTGAGAATTTATTTGCAGTGGATCCTTTAAGGAGGTGTGGCGGTTTGGCTCTGTTTTGGCAGGAGAATTGCAATGTGACAATCCAAAACTTTTCCAGACATCATATCAATTCAGTAATCACAACACAGGAAGGGGTCTGGAACTTTACGGGGCTCTACGGTAATCCGAAGGTGACTCGCAGGAATGAAACATGGACGTTATTAAAACACCTCCATAAGGTGACTAAAGGCCCATGGCTTAGTGCAGGGGATTACAACGAAATTGTGGATATGTCGAAGCAATGGGGTGGAGCAGAGAAGAGAGATGGCCAAATGGAACTATTTCGTGCCAGTTTAGAGGAGTGTGGACTTAGCGATTTGGGTTATGTTGGATCAAAATATACTTGGTCTAATGCACGAGAAGATGGCAGTTTAATCAAGGAACGCCTAGATAGGGCGTTAGCAAATGAAGAATGGTGCTCAATGTTTCAACACGTGGAAGTGCAAGTCTTGGCTGCAAGGTCTTTTGACCATAAGCCACTGCGGATTTTGCTCACACGATCAAAGAAGGAGGACGCCTGTGTGAAACGGGGCTTTCGGTTTGAAACAAAATGGATGTTGGATGATGAATTCCAAGAGGTAGTGCGGGGAGCGTGGAAAACAAGAGATAACTCTGGAAATGGTGTTGACACCGTGACTGACAAGCTATATAGCTGCCGTGGTGCGTTACTTCAATGGAGCAGAAAATTCAGATTTTCAGAACAACTTCTGGAACACAAGATGAAGCAACTTCAAAATGTCCAGTTCAACGAGGGCCCACATAATCAAAGGCAGACAAAAGAACTTAAGAGAGATATAGCATTGATTCTTGATCAAGAAGACCTCAAGTGGAAACAAAGGGCTAAACAGAACTGGTACACAAAAGGGGATCGTAACACCCACTATTTTCATTCTTGGGCGAACCAACGAAGGAAGATAAATCAAATATCCTGTATTAGGGATGAGGAGGGTAAAGAATGGCAGAAGCCACACGAAGTATGGAGAGCTTTTGAGGGTTATTTCCAAAAGATGTATACCTTAAGTGGCTCCGAAAGACTAGACGAATGCCTGGAAGGCATGACAGTATAGGTAACTCAGGAAATGAATACACTGCTGCTGACCACATATACACGGACTGAAGTGGAGAAGGCTCTTATGAGGATGGCTCCTTTAAAGTCCCAAAGACCGGACAAGTATGCTGCCTGTTTTTATCCAAAAGCCTGGCCCACAGTGAAGAACGAAGTGTTGATGCAGTCTTAGGCTTCCTGAACGAAGGTACTTTCAATGATGATATTAATCATACTCATATTGTGTTGATTCCAAAAAAAAAAAGTCACCTTTATCTGTCATTGATTATAGACCTATAAGTCTATGTAATGTGATATATAAGATTATTGCAAAAGTCATTGCTAATAGACTGAAAAATGTACTTCCAGATATCATCTCCCCCTATCAAAGTGCCTTTGTACCAGGTTGTCTCATTATATACAATATTCTGGTGGCCTTTGAAGCTTTGCATACCATGAATGGAAGAATGAAGGGAAGCAAGGGTTATATGGCACTGAAGCTTGATATGAGCAAAGCGTATGACAAAGTGGAATGGGGCTTCTTAGAAGGAATCATGCTCAAAATGGGATTTGATTGGAGATGGATCCAAACAGTGATGCTATGTGTCCAAACGGTGATGTATTCGGTGCTGATAAATGGTCAAGCTCACGGTCATATTCGGCCATCTAGGGGACTGAGATAAGGGAATCCACTCTCTCCATATCTTTTTATTCTTTGTGCAGAGGGACTCAGTCACATGCTTGGTAGGGCGGAAGAGAATAAACACATCTCGGGTTTACCCATCACAAGGGGAGGTCCAAAAATAAATCATCTCCTATTTGCAGATGATAGCCTTCTCTTCTGCAGGGCAAATCTGGATGAATGGAACGAGATGCAAGCACTCCTAAAAAAGTATGAGCGCAGTTCGGGGCAATGCCTAAACAAGGACAAGACATCAATATTTTTCAGCCGAAATACAAAGCCGGAGGTTCGGGCCCATTTAAAGTCAATTGCAGGAGTGGGAAGCACACAGAATTATGAAAGTTATCTCGGTCTCCCAGCGATGATTGGGAGATCCAGATTATGGTCTTTCAACAAAATTCAGGGACAAGTTTGGATTGCCTGAATGGGTGGAAGGAGCAATTTTTAACTCATGCAGGTAAGGAAGTTCTTTTGAAGGCCGTTATTCAAGCTATCCCTACATACACTATGAGTGTATTTAAACTCCCTAAGACTCTTAATCGGCGGATTAATTCGATGATGGCTCAGTTTTGGTGGGGTCATAAGGAAAATACTTCGCGAGTAGCATGGATGGGTTGGGAAAGGATGGGCATAAGTAAGGAAAGGGGAGGTTTGGGCTTCCGAGACCTAGAGAGTTTTAATGAGGCTCTTCTAGCAAAACAAGGGTGGAGGTTGGTGCATGACCCCACTTCTTTTGTAGCTCTGATTCTTCAAGCTAAGTATTATAAAAATACAACTTTTTTGGAGTCAAATTTAGGGAATAGGCCATCGTTTGCATGGAGGAGCATATGGGGGCGAAGAAATTACTAGAGGCGGGCTTGATACGGAGGGTGGGAAATGGGCACTCAATTAACAATTGGGGAGATCGTTGGCTTCCAACCCCTACCACACATAAGATACAGTCTCCTCATAGAGTGCTTCACCATAATGCAAAGGTAAAGGAATTAATTGACGATGATACCCAATGGTGGAACATTCCTTTGATTGAAAAAGTGTTTATGAAAGACGAGGCCGAGGTCATTTGTAACATGGTGATCAGTCCAGGTAGCCAACGCGACAAATTAATTTGGGTGGGGACGAAGAATGGCAAATATTCGGTCCGAAGCGCGTACCATTTAGCACAAACTATTAATGATAATTGGAGGGGCTCTACCTCAGCAGCAGGATGTAGGGGTAATATCTGGAGGAAAATTTGGTCTATTAAAGGACCCTGGGTCATGCAGTTTTTCTTGTGAAAGGCCTACCAAAATACTCTTCCTACGAAGGGAAATCTTTTTCGTCGTCGAATCATGCCTGACCCTATATGCCCTTTGTGTGAACAGATGGAGGAAACCCCGGGTCATATTCTTTGGGGTTGCCCATCTGCCCAAGATGTATGGCTGGAATGCAATAGGAGACTACAGAAGTGCTTGAGCTTTGACGAGGATTTTGCATTGCTGTTTAATCATTTGTTAGGAAGGTTGGAGGAAGATGATATTCTGTTGTTTGTTGCAGTGGCGCGTCAAATTTGGTTTCGGCGCAACCATGTGGTTCATGGGGGGGGGGGGAGATGACTTCTCCTGCAGCCATTATACACCAAGCCCGAATTCACTTACATGAATATGAGCAGGCGCAAACAAGTATGGGAGCAGCAGCTAGCGGAGTTTCTCCAACAAGACCAGCATTACAGTGGCAGCCACCTCCGGATGGGTTCATAAAGTTAAATTGGGATGCTTCTATAGATGCCGCGGGAGAAAAAATGGGAATGAGAATAGTGGCTCGTGATCATGCAGGAAGAGTACTGACAACAGTTTGCAACACAAGACTCCACGTTCAGGATCCTTCATCAGATGAAGCTTTGGCAATGAGGCAAGTTGTGGAGCTTTGTGTAGAAATGGGTTGGCAGCAGGTCATCCTGGAGAGGGACGCTTTGGAGATCATACAGCATATGCAATCAAATGAAGACTGGTGGGGTAGTTATGGCTTAATTATTTGAGATGCCAAAATCAAGCTGCACAGTGTAGCAGAATGGAGGGTGGCCCATGTATCTCGTGGCGTTAATACAGTAGCGCATAGCATTGCTAAATTAGCACTATGGGGAAGCATATTTGGGTAGACGACTACCCTTTGTGTATCCAAGCTCAGGTTCAGTCTGAGAAAGTTTATCAATAATCAATGAAGTTGATTGATTCTAAAAAAAAAAAAAAAAAAAAAACGGTTCATCTGCCCACCCTTAAATATAGAATTTGCTCTAAATTAATATATATATATATATGGTTGAATAATTATAATGATGCTGGAAAGGAAAATCACTGAAACGGTAAAGGAAAGGATGCCATTTGAGGTAGAACGAGATGCGGCTAGATGGTGATAAGCTTTTCTAGCAAAGAGAGAAATCAGGCATGTTTAGAACAAGTTTGGTGGCGTTCTCCCATCCCAACTTCAAATGGGTCAATTCATGTCATACGTATTATAAGACTTAGGCTCTGTTTGTTTTGCAGTAAAATGATTTATAGAAAATGTTTTACGTATTTATGGGTACTTGACGCGACGTAAAATAATAGTCAACGGAAAATATTTTCTTTTTGATCGAAAATTCTTCTTTAAATTTAGGAAAATGATTTACGGTTTTCAAAACTGTAAACCATTTTTCGACTTTGAACATCTCATTCTAGAATCGACGGACCATGCCAAGACCCGCCCAAGATCCGCTCGGGACCTGCCTGGGACTTGATCAGGACTTGAAGGGACCCGCCAGAGACCTCGTCGTGACCCGCCTAGGACTTGACCGAGACTCGCCAGGGACCTGCCTGGAACCTGACCGGGACCTGAAGGGACCCACGCTGGACCTGACTGAGACCCGTTGGGGACCTGCCTGGGACCCGCTCGGGACCTGACCGAGACCCCGCTCGGGACCTCCCTGGGACCAGCTGGGGACCTCGCCGAGACATGACTAGGACCCACCCAAGACCTGCTCGAGACCCGCCGGGGACCTACCCGAGACCTCGCCGGGACTCGGCCGGGACCTACCTGGGACCCGCCCAGGACCCCGCGACTAGGACCCGCCTAAGACCCGACCGGACTTGCCTGGGACCAGCACGGGACCTGACCGGGGCTAGGGTTTTCGGGCATTCTTTCATAGAGATGTTGTAACATTGTCAGGTAGCCCATTGATCACCCCTAATTTCTCCAACTCCGTGATCCATTGGGAATTTCATCTTGAGATGCGGAGTTGACGTGATGGCTCTTAGCTCGTTGAGAGCTGTCCTCTCGATAATAACATTGTAGGTAGAAGGTCGGTCGACCAATAGAAAACGTACCATTATCGTCTCCTGCCTTGGGTACGACCCGACTATAACCAGTAGCTCGATTGATCCGACCCAACTATATATATATATATATAAAGATTCTTACTATTCCGATTTTACAGGTTGGAGTTTGAAAGTATTTGTTACTCACACAAGGAACGATAAAATATAGAACGACCTTAGGATGATTCTAAATCATTAAGTTGTTCCTAAATGGGTCAACTGCATTTTGAAATATCAAATCATTCAACTATGAACTTCTGAATTTATAAACAAAATATTTCTTAATCGAAACATCATGAATTGACTGAGTGTTTGCGTGTAGAACAGATTAACAACAGCAGGCAGAAACATGCAGTAACAATGTAACATACATATATAATTGAGCACAATCACAATACAAAAAACAAAAAAGGATGAAAATATCTGAAGTTTTTTAATGACATAACAGGGTGTATGACTCATCAATATTATTCATCAAATAAAAATTCAACCTAAAGTGTAAAAAACATTCCGCGTATGAAACATCATGACAGAATATTGTTAATTATATTTCTGCTCAAACCTGGTCGTTGGAGGAATTTATCATGGTGTTATTGGAAGACTTCCCTGGAATTTAACTAAACGACAGGGTTCGTGGCTCTTTTATATATATATATATTCTTGTTTAAGTAATATTTTTTGTTATAAAAGGTGGGAGAAAGCTACATTAGAACAATAGAACTGCACTGTTCCATTAATTGAAGTGGTCGGATTTGGCTAAATTTCTAAACGTGCAAATTAAGTGGACAAATAAAAAATCGATAACTTACCAAGTCTTGCAGCCTTACAGGCTCCATCTGGTGAAAAACACATACCGGTTCATTCACTAACTGCTATAATACTAGCAACCTTTTGAATTTGTTATACTTGTTGGCTTAATTCGGTTCCAAAATGTAGAGGCTACTGTTTACGGGCTCAAACATTGATATAGAATGCTCAAAATCCAATCTCCATCGTTCATAATGTGAATTCATGTGTCATGAACGTCCCTGCAAAGTTTCAACTCAATCGGATCACAAACACTTATCAATTAAGGATGTTGATCAAGGACCAACGGAATGTCCAATTACACTCCTCTGCAGGGGGTGGCTGAACATGTTGCTAGGCTGTCCGGACACCAATTCCAACAAGCATGTTTTTGCATGCAAACAAGGCCCTGTCCGAACATACACTTATCCTGTCCGGACACCCTGTACCTGTAATAGTTTTAAGTGATTTCAAACTTTGTCTTAGGTCTAGGGATTGTTGGCCTATTATACACGAATTTTCACCCCCAGAGAGTTCGTCAGAGGTTGTGCTAAGAGAGATCATATGTGGTGAGCGTTAAATTGAATTTCTTAGAGTTTGAGTTATTCCTTTAATAAATCTACGATTGAGAAGTCTATCGAAAGGTTCCGGTAAAGGATAATCACGTTGAAGAAGATT